>NC_090929.1:1586436463-1586748249 GCF_040938575.1 Ambystoma mexicanum
CAGAACATGTAAAGTTGCCATTGACTTTATTAGTATTTTTAAATTCACAGACCCAGTACAAACTATCTTCCATAGAGTACTTTGTCTGTCTCTCATGGAACATTATTTTCTTCCCCTTTCTTTACGATTTGGCAGGTGGCATTGGTATTTCCATATTTGTCCTACTGCGGTCTATGAAAATACCCTTGGTACTGTTTTAGGCTAAGTTAGTAGCCTCCAATTTTAATTGGCTTGACCCCATTTACTTTTATTTGGTTCTGGCTGGGTTTATTCACCATTTCTTTTTGTAAAGGTCTTTCTCGTGTTTTACTCAGCGCGCCAAACCAGGTTTGGTTCCTTTGTTCGCCGTTCTTTGGCAGGCTTCCGTACAGAAGCACTCCTTAGGTGCCTGATAGTCTGGGTAGATAGGATGTGAGGGAGGGGTTTTAGGACCCCAACACAGGGTTCCCTTGGAAACCTAAGTCACACTCTTGTTTGATTGGCTAGGTGACTGTCCTGCCAGGACAGCCACCATGCTGTGTGATTGACAGCCATGCTGTGTGAATCGGGGAAAACTGCATAAAAAACAGGTCTCTGGGACTTGTAAGGCAGAGTCGCCACTGGATCGAGAGAACCGAAGAGAAGCTGAAAGAAGAGGACTTCTCCCACGACTGAACCTCCCGGTGAAGCTCTGCTGCGAGTCCGAATCTCCAAACTTCGACAACAAAGAAGATCTGCAAAGAATCTTCTTCCCTTGAGCTGGTGGGACCAACCAGTTTGCCAAACACCAAGCAAGGCCTCCCTCCCCTGGTCGAATTTGCTGTGCACAGCTGCAGTGAACCGGATCGCCAGCAGGACCGGACCCTGTTTGGGTTTTAAGGACTGCACCTTTTATTTTTTGCTTTGTTCTGCTGCAGGTTTCTTCCCTGGGCAGTGCAGGACCCTCCAGTCTTCCTTCTTCGTGTCAGTCCGACAGTCACTTCAGGAACTGTGAGCCTGCAGGATCTGCCAGGAACTTCTGCCTCAGCTAAATCATTCTTCTTCTACTCCTGTTCAAACCAGGTCCTGTTCAAACCCGGTTGTTCATTCCGTCTGACCATGGTGAAAGTGTTTTAAATCTTTCGCCAATCCGAGGGCTTGTCCTTCTCTACTCTTTTAAGTAACTTTTCTTCTGACCAACTTCGTTTCGAACTCTTGGCAAAGACTTAAACGCGAACTACTCTGAACTGTGTGATCCTCTGCAAAGACTCTGAACCATTAACATATGCCCATGCGTATTGATTTGAATCCTCATTGTAGCAAGCCTTTTCTAGATTGCCCTGTCCTCTTACTTGTTGGTGATGCTTAATTGGCTGCTTAATTGTGTAAAGCATTGTCTTTCCCTCCCTTTTTAAATTGCTGGAGTGCCATTTTGCTCACACTTAATTTTGAGCTTAACTTGTCCAGAATTGATTGGGTGTTGCGAAGTATATAAAGAGTGTGAGTTTCCTGCTGCTTTATTTAGTGAATTGTTTTACAAATGATTGTGTAAATAAATGTATATTCTTTTACTCAGAAACCTTGAGTCAGTGTTTGTTTGAACCATAGAAATTACTGACCTTTGTGTGACTTCTGATACTGCTCACTTTACTCTTGAGATAAGTCTGGCTGCTCAGCCATCACTACCACTTCACTGTGTAGTACAGGCTTGTACCAAAGGTGAATTTGTACTTACACTTGTAGTCTTAATTGTGTGCAGTGTTCCCAAAGGGTAGTGCATATGATTATGCCTAACATACTTATTTCTTGCACCACTTTAGATTGCCTTTTGATGTTTGTGTCCTACATGTTATCAAATTCATCCATGTGATTTTATTGAAACGAGAGTAACAAACCATTCAAGCCTGAATGGCATCACACATGCTCTGTCTCAATGATGACAAAACTGAGCTGCTCCTAGTCGGGTCTCAAACCCTACTAAACAAACTTGATCCAGCATACAAATCCTTTGATATCGACATAATTACTATCCAAGTAGCCAATCAGGTCAAAACCCTCTGGGTCTACAAAGACTCTACACTATCACTATCCAGGAAAAGTCAACGCCATCACCTCATCTGCCGCATTCATCTCTAAACTTATCTGTGCACGTCGCCCATTCCTCTCATCAGAAAGTTGCCTCACCCCAAGAGCTCTGATAGGCTCGAGGTTGGACTACTCTTACTCTGTCATGCATCATGTCCACACGCCAGCTAGACTCCCCGCAGCACCCCCAACGGCACATCCAATCCCAACATCCGGTACACATGTAGGATGGGGGCCGCGTGAGCAGCTTGGGGTCCATACCTTACATCACAGCAGAAGTCACATTCGGTCCCGGTTGTATCCATTTCTGCATTGACAACTGCCATGGCGCATTGGGTCAGGCAGAGTCAGGCGGTCACGTTAACTTCCGAATCACGTGGCAAGGAGATCCCGATCACGTGATTCTTTTTTGGGTCACGTGACTAGGAATCAAACGGTATAAAAGCAGAGTTCCCGCGACCACACATCGCTTCACAGTTGTACTCCACGACTCCGTTTAGCGTTTGCTCTTCAACCTCGATTCTTGGATTACTCGAACTCGGACCACGAACTATAGACTTCTTTTGGCTTCCCCTTCGGATTTGGCGTTTTATCTTGTGGATATCTGGCTGTTTTTGACCTCAGGACTTCATACCAGACTTCTTTTGGCTCTTCACTGGATTGGTTTTCACTTCTCACGAACTTTCGTATATGCACGTCTTCCACGTCAACAACTGCAGGTGGGCTCAGCAACTGGTGACTACTCCGATCAGCATCCCAACTCACCATTACCATCATCTGAAGGTGCTGCTCATGCGCCCCCACGTAGCTGTATCTCAAGCTCCTGTGTGGTTAGCAGTGATATTACTACCACACTTCGGTAAGCCTCTTCCTAGATAGTACTAGTCTGTTCTGTATACTGCAACTGTGATTGTTTGTACTAATAATTGTTTGCCTTACAGCGGCCTCTGGGTTTCCAGTGCTACGTGGTTCTGGCATTCCAGCATCTCCCACCTGTGGTCTCAATGATCGCACAGAGAGTCATATTATCTCTCCCTGTGTGGTACTTGGGGACGGAGGCCCCTTTAATCTTCACGACAATCAGGTCTCGACAAACACCCTCTTTGCAGGCACCTCATCTGGAAACTCAAACAAATTACAGATCATATAAAACAGTGCCTTACAAGCTGCCCTAAACAAAGCCAAAACAAGAGCATATTTCGCTGGCTAAAGAAATGCTCACTGGCTCCCCATCAAAGAGTGCTTCCGCTTCAAAACTTTAGCCATAACCCACAAATGTATGTCAAATTCCGCTCCAAGATACCTCACCTCTAAATTTTCAAAAGCCTCAAGCTTACACGAATCGTCCAACACCCCCAGATTCTGCCTCCAAAGACCTGGAGGAGCAAGCTTCCTGATCATCGCCGTGAAGATCTGGAACAATCTCCCGTCATTACTGGTCATTCTGCAAGCAGCTTAACCGCCCTGCTTTTCTACGAAAATACATAGCAGCGAACCTCATCTTGCCGCTATAACCAATATCTTTAAGCCATACTTTTACCATCGAAGTATGTCAATGATGTCCAGGTTAATCTGACCTGCTGTTTGTACCTATGCGCCTTGATGCCGTCGGGCCTAGCACACTCTATAAATGCCAAAATAAATAAATAAAGTATCTCCTTACGGTCAATTTCTGGTAAGCATCAGCAGATCCTTATTGACCCTCATGCCTGTGCCTGTGTTTACAGTGTCAATTCCTCCTTCAAAAGTCCTGCATTGTGCATTCTGACTCCAGAATGCGGCCAGCTGATCGTGAGTCAATGCACGGAGCATGCACACCAGAGAACAGCAATGGATTGCATGAGGCTGTTTCCTTCCTTCTGGCGCCTTGTGCTTATGTTGGCCTGTGGTTGTACATATATTGATTAGTACCAGGTCGATGCTGTACAATGATAGAGACATAATTCCATCATCCAAAGTTCATTCCTGTTTACCCAAGTTATAGACCATGCCAAAAGGGCTCTAAGCGTACACACTCTGCACGGGAATGATTTTACCGTATGAAGCTTTCAGCCTGCATTAGCATGCTTGACTGCTAGTATTCCAAACCCAGAAATTAAAGGCAACATGCTCTCTGCTCCGGCGGTAATTCTTGGGTTATTGCCATTTAGTTATAACCTGCTGTCTCTTTTCAAAAATCATTATTTTAAATGAAAAAATACATATATTGTCACATTTTGCTTAATATTGCCTGATGGACTGTTTCTAAGGGGCATTATTTCATAATAAAAAAAAAAAACACACGGTGAATGGTTGGCTCATATAAAGTCCTGTTTGCACGATGCAAACTATTGAAGGTAAATTCATAACTGCAAAACAATGACAGCAATTGATATTAAAGGTGGTTATGGGGGATGGGCTCCATGGCACTTGATTTCGGAAAGGTGGGGTCTCTAGCGCTATGCATGCGTCATTCAAATCGGTATGGGCTTGTGAATAAACAGCCTCAGACGGGCCTACAGGGCAACGAAAATGATGTGTTATTTAGAGACCACTTCCGCCAAAGCGATTTATGTAGAACATGCTTACTTACAATATCACCCAACTGAAGTTGGTTCTCGCTTATTGCCCTTGGAAGATTCAAAGGGTGAGTTGGCCTTGCCGTGATTCGAACCTGCAGATCACACACAGATCGCAGCAGCGAGCGCTCAACCAGCTGAGCAATGTCCGAAGAGCAGGCCCAACATGCTAGCATGGGCCAGTTTGGTGGGCCAAAGTGGCCCAGTTTGATGAGTTACTTCTCTGTGCAACTAACAGTTCTGACCACTGTTACCAAACAATGATTCTTTAAAAAGTACCATTGTCAACACATTTCACCTACCGCTCCACTCTCCTCCTTAGCTGCTACTCAAAAAGCCGGCACACAATGAAAAGAATGGCATTTGCGACTTCGGTCACTTTTTCTTGGATCAGAAGACATATGTATGCCCCAGTCCCACTCTGATAACACATCCCTGGAAACGTGCTTATTTTACCAAGTACCACCTGACTAGTTTGCCGCTGGAAGGACAAATGGCATCCTACAAACCCTAACACATGTCTAATCTGCTCTCATCGGATCGAACCAGATCTCCCATGTTTTCCTTGTCTGTCCTTTGTATGGGACAAGAAGAAGGAAATGTATATTAACTTGCCTTAAAACACAATGGGCCTCATTACGAGGCTATTAGCGCCATGACTACCTCCAATACCGGTACCGTGTCCGGTCCCGTTCAATGGGGACTTACCGGTCTGTTCCGACCTTTGCGGGACCGGTAAGTCCCCTTTGAAAAAGCCATTCCCCATTCCCATTTCAGCCCCCATAGGGGTCAATGGGAAGGGGGAAGGTGCTAATAACGGTACTGCAAATTGCGATACCGTTATTAGCTCTGAAGTCCCTTAACGGGTCCCCTCAATAACGCCTGGTAAAACCAGGTAAAACCAGGCGTTATGGAAGGGACCCGCTTAGGGACTTCGTAGTAGGGCGATAAGGGATTACCAGCACCAGTGCCCTTGCCGGTAATCCCTTACCGCCCACCTCGTAATGAGGCCCAATAAGTTCAGAGGGGTCATCAATGCAACGTTCTCTGTGGGAGCACCTACAATACAGGACTTTGCACTGCCAACTTCTCATTTTCTCGTCAGCGCCTCCTATGACGTAAATAGGCACTTGAAGTGCCCTTGCCGGTAATCCCTTACCGCCCACCTCGTAATGAGGCCCAATAAGTTCAGAGGCTTCATCAATGCAATGTTCTCTGTGGGAGCACCTACAATACAGGACGTTGCACTGCCAACTTCTCATTTTCTCATCAGCGCCTCCTATGACCTAAATAGGCACTTGAATTGGGTTTCCTGATAACTTGTTAACAGGGACTAAGTTGTAATGTAGCACTGCAGGGTTCATGTTATTTGTATGACCTACTGCTCCATCTTCTGTACACATTCTGTAATATTATTGTATTGCAATGGAATTGATTGCATTGGTGTTTCCCAACTGCATAGCAAAACAAAAGATGTGATCGCTGGAAGGTGTAGCATACATCTTAACCTCCGGCAATTGCCCTGGCAACCCTCCTCTTCTGCTTGCCAAGGCATTACAGAAAGGGGAAAGACCATATGCAAATCAAGCTGGCACATTCCCAGGATGAGATCTTATTAACTAATCAATTCATTTTTTATTACACGCTTAAGACCAGAGACCAGTCTCTAAGCGGGAGACGGGGATTCGTGTTGCTCTGCGTTGTCTTGCTTCCATGACAGATGTGTTGCCCCTGAGCTATCCTCCAGGCCCCATTATGCCACTTTAAAAATGTAGTCAAACTAGCAGTTTACAGTTTGAACCACTAGGTTTGCTCTCTGGTTGCCTTCAGTAGGAAGATGAAAGCTGGTCTATAATGATGCTATGTGCAGGGAAACCCAAGAAAGTTTTTTAATATTGACTGAAAAGGGTCAGCAATGGCACCATTAGGATGTATAATATGTAACAGGAGAACGGGAGAGATACAGAGGAGAAGCCATATTAGATATGGGAGGTACTTCTAGTCACATAGACTGTACCCTTATACATGTTAACAAACGGTGCTGCTTTAAGGGCTTTTCAGTGCAGCAAAGAACAGAGTCTGACCACATTCCTGAAGTTCTGCAAATACATGTTTAGTGGAGCTGGTTGAAGGATAGGAAGGGTTGCATTGCACTGGCACCCACAAACACCAGACACAGAATATGGTGGGCCTCTATAGACAAAGAGAGGATAGTAGCTGGCCTGTACATGGAATTGTTACCTTCACAAGAAAAACCTGTGAGTGCTATGATGATTTAACCAATAGGATGGAAGAACAACTCATGACACCTTCAAAAGTAGTAGCCAACTATACATAAATGAAATCAACATGGTCTGATGTTGATTGTATTATGATGAAATAGAACCATTTGAAAATAATCAAATACTGTAGACCTAGTAATAAAGCAGAGATTGTATCTACTCAGCAGGCATTTAAGAGGTTTACATGGATAAAGAAAAATGTCTACTGGAGTTATTGTTCATCCCTGTTGAAAGAGGCACCATTAAAAAGGATGGCAAAGAGGTTTGGAAGTTGGTGTACCTAGGAATGCCCAAAAAAGGAAGCCCTTTCAAATTATGCATCACAGAAGATATTTGGTTTACAAATGTTAGCAATATGTACAAGGAAGGTAGACACTGTTCCATATATGAAGGTTATGGGGGATGGAGGTGGGGTTACTTATACATTCTCCAGAGCCTTTCACCAAAAGACCAATGGACCTGATCAGTGGTTCAAAAGACTGTGAGAGAAATGATAGGATGCTTGGAAGAGCACCTGAGGAGAATGTGGAATATTCTACCATGCCTTCTGTTTGCCTACTGTGAGTTGCCTTTAAGCAGTGTAGGGTCAAGTCCCTTTGAGCTCATGCTTGGCCGTTCTGTTATGGGCCCACTAAGACTGGTGTAGGAAGGGCGGGAGGGCAATCCCAAAATCCTTCCCTCAACATAGTGGATTATGTGTTTTGTGTCAGAGCCAAGATGGCCAAGTAAAGCGAATTTAGCACCCAGAATCCGATGGTCAGCCAGGAGCTCATGAATCAATGGCATGAGCAGAAGACCACGGTGTCAGCATATACCCCAGGTCAGATGGTCTGCATTATGAAATATATCATGCCCAGCACCCTTAATGATAAGTTTACTGGGCCTTATGTGGTCCTGGAGTAGATCCCTTAGGTTAACTACCTCATTGACACAAAAGCCCCAAGGTAAATGCACAGGGTCTTTCATGTCATTTGGCCAAAACCTCACTACAGCAGAGATTAATTGATGTTGGCTCTCGTGACGGTTGATAAGACTGAGTAGGTAACATATCTCCTCCCTTATTTGTTGCATGGAGACTCTACAGATGGGTCTTTGGAGGGAATTCAGATTTTCCCAGACCTAAGCCAAAAGCAATTGCAGAACTGTCGGCATCTGTTGGGCCAATGCACAAGTCTGTTCTCATTGATTCCAGGAAACATTGATTGGTGCATTCAGGACATTGACACTGGAGACAGTAGGACAGTGAAGAGACGAATTCACCCGATTTCTGATTATGTGTAAGACACCATCAACCGTACATTTCCAAGATATTGGACCTGGGGGTTATTGAGCCATTCTGCAGCCCCTGGGCTAGACCAGTGGCAGTGTTCCCTAAAATGTGCAGTCGAGGGAAGAATGAAGTCCACCTTTGTGTGGACAACAGAGGGATCAGTTTTGTGACCAAGACAGTTGTACACCTTATACTGAGGGCATATACATTGATTGACAGATTACATGCTGCCAAGTGCATGCATACCCTGGACCTCACAGCTGAGTACTAGCAGGTCGGCCTAACTGACAAAGCAAAGGAAAGATCAGCATTTCCCACTCTAGAACAACACCATCAGTTTACATTGGGCTTTAAAATCAGGTCCTATCTGGGTTAGAGAACTTCTAGAAGAAGTTGTTGTCTTCAGACTAACCTGGCAAGCCCATCTACTCCCCTTGAAAAAGTTGCTACAGGCCATGCAGAAAGCCTGCGTGACTATCCAGTTGACAGCACAAGATACTCTTACTTACCTATGACACCAAGCGGGTGGTGGTACAAAACAGCTTCTCCAGGCCCAAGTCAAAGCAATTATGTATTGGGATTCCCCCCCCCCCTGCCCAGACTCAGGGGAGGGCGTCCTTGGTCCTCACCAGTTACTACAAGCCTTTCATTTAGGAGTATGCAACCCATTCCCCTCAATGGTTTGACTTTTCATAAAATGCCAAAGAAGTTCACTAGGATCTATGCCTGTCTAACATCTTTCCAGAGCATGAAGGATGGCTTGTACCAAGCCCCAGTTCTAAAGATCCCAGAGGTTGGGCTGGAATTGATCAACTGAATTGACGCTTGTGAATTCCGAAACCGTGCAGTGTTAGCAAAGCTAAACTCTGAGGGGGTAAGGTAAATTTGTACATAAAAAGGGGTTTTTGTTTTCAATAATTTGGGCAGTGGGCACCTTTTTTTACGGATTTCACTGCACAGTTGTTTGTCCCCTGTCTACCTCTCTCTAGGAGGTACAAACTCTACAGCAAATCAGGCAAATAAGACCCCTCGACCCCCTCTTCTCCCAGCTTTGCAGTGATGGAGGAGTTGTCCTTGGCAGTTGCAGATATGGACATGTGTACAAATCTAAACGTGACTAGAGAAGAAGTCATGCCAGTATCTCCGATGGTACGTCAGAGCACGCCAGCATTACGGGCAAAAATTACAGCTTGTTTTTAGATCTGACCCAATTGCTAAATCATTTGTGCAACCAAATCTGGAGGCTAAGAGGCTTGACGAAGTACTTCTTGCTAATACTAAAAAAAGCCTATAAAGGAAATACCTGTTTAAAAGACCTATTGCTGGGTGAGTCTTTCACCCTTACATAATTTATCTGACTCTGAGTTCCTAGAGGCACTATCGAATATTTCAGACACTGCACTAAACATTGAGAAAAAAACGATTCAGGAGGCAATGAGTCCTGTAGCTGGTGGTGATGTTGATTTGCACAAAAAAAATGTTTTAATAGGTCAGAAGCAGGTGAGTAGGGTTCTACTGAAGAACGTACTTCCTCCCCCTGTTGTTTTCACCACATTTGATAGACACCTCACTCCAGCAAAACACGCAAAACGCTGACTGGACTTCACTTTGTTTTGAATTTGCTTGTGCATTTGTATGAAAATATTAACGAAAACCGGAGATCAAAAATGCCTTTTATCTACAATGAACTCCAATATCATTTATCGATGGATTTATGTTGGCATAAAGTAAAGCAGGTGCTTTTGGAACTTCTATTCCACCAGGAGACAAATAACAAAGGGGTGGCGGGCGGCTATTACAGATGCCTGTAGCCCCTTGTCTTCGTACCAACCAAAGGAAGAGGCTAAGGGGGTGGCAGGGCTATTGTGTCAGCTGTCCCGGTTGAGATCTAGAGAACCTTCATGAAGTCCTTTAAATGGTCTGATTCCCTGCAATACTAGCATTGACTAATAGACCCAGCCAACTACCACCGTAAAAGAGATTCACAAGATTTAAGAGTCAACAAAGAAAAAGAAAAATATGCACCTGCTGAAGCTGCATCCGTCTAAATAACCTAAAAACTTAAAAACAACCTTGATCAATCATCATAACAGCTTGAGAATATCCAAAGAACTATCTCAATCTTCTCAGTGGAAGATGAACCTTTAGAGGAGAAATTACAAACTAGGAAAAATAAATCAAGGGGAAAACAACGAAAAAAGTCCTCTCCTGCAGGTCTAATAACGTCCAGCATTGAGAGCAAAGTATCCGCTATCAGAACCTGGAACACTAGCAATATGCTCGATTCAAGCCTTGAATCCTGCTGTGGGATTGTCAGCTGGTAAGGAATTTCTCCAGGATCTAACAACTCCCTCAGTCGAGGAGCAGGCTTAACATGTCAAGCCCAGTAGGGGCTTGGGGTTGTCTCATATGATTATCCCAAAAACAGCTTCTGGTCCTGATGACTAAAAGTCATTAAACACTCTGGATGAAAAAATGAAATATTAGAGACAGTGACCAGAGCCGCCACATCAACTGATCTTGCAATTAAGTTGTACTCATCTCTGCAGTTGCAACCTTTGCATAACTATTTGTGTTTTGAGCGAATAGTTTAATCAGATCCCATGGTTATTTTGAACAGCACTAATGTGTTACTGGTAGTTGACTTCATTCTCTGCTTGAAATTTCCGAAGTCCACGGAAATTGATCAAGTGGAATCTTTGTATAGATCTAAACTAGACAAGGTCATGCTGCATATAAAATCGAGAATGATTGTAGATACACTACTAATGGCGGTTCCAATGCTTCTTTCTGTGGCGTATGCCCTGATTGAAGTGAATGACAGAAGTCATTTTCTGGCGCAGCCCTTAGCCTTTGAAAGAAATAATTTGTCAACACATAGCGTGAACTATACAATGCCATTGGTTATAACTTATGACAACAAAACTTCTACAATAAGGCAAATGATCTTGTCACGTAATACAGAAGAATCCCCACTATCAGTACTACCCACACATTGGTCATGGCTGGCGAAGGCTCTGCTTCACCCTACATCCTTAGAGCCATGTTATAACGTTTTTGTCCTGAAACATGAGGTGTTTTTCCCATCTTTTTCCAGCGCTCCCTTCACTTATATTATTGCAAGAAGTATGGTTAAGGGATAAGCCCCTCTTAAATGGATATTCAATGTTTCTCAACCCAGCCTGAAAAGATCACAAGGTTAGACTCTATTGGGGCCTCTTATGTGTGATATGTAATGATATAGGTCTATCTGCAACCATGTGACCAGATCCCTTGCCATTCATTCAAGCCATTAAGCTGTATTGGGACAAAGTTTAATATCCCAGTCTGGAGTTTGTGTTAGTGATTGGTGTGTATTGGAATCCAATACTGTTTCCCTATCCAGATTTATTTGAATGATTGAATCATGTGTTTGAGGAATGTCGGATAGTTGAACAAGGGAACAGTAAGTTGTTGGGAGGTGACTTTAAGTGTATTTGTAACAAAGAAGTATCGAGTGGCGTTAGCACATTCCCAATCCACTCAAATAGCGCTTATGGGAATGGCAAACTATGGTTGGATCTGATGAGTGCCTGGAGCTTTGACATACTGAATGGAAATCTAAAAAGAGACATCCCCTCGCAAAGCAAGTGATGCCAGGGGCACTCTGTCGCAGTTCTTGACTATATTTTTGATACCGTTCCCATTAAATCCGATTGCGTTTCTTTAACTGTTTTGCACACAGACCATAGGGACCACTCTGCTCCTTTTTCTTAGCTGGACTATAAAGAATATTTAAGACAATCTTGTATGCATTCTATGCATTGTATCTGTCTTTGTTCTAATACATTTTTTTTCAAAAATAATTTCAAAAGTAGGTAGAAGCTACAAGATGAAACCTAAGTGAGATCATAAAATTGAATCCCAGAGCTAATCGCATTTCATGGAATTCGAGAAATGCATTTCTAAGAAGCTCAAACGCCGCATGAATTAACTGATCCCTCATTCTCGTACTCTTCCCCCCCCCCTCCGGCCCTGGCGCTCCCTGCCCCACCCCCCCACCAACTCACCCACGCTGAACTTCTCATTAACCACAAGGAGACAATTAATGTTAATGTTAAACGTATGTAATAAAAGTTGTATGTTAAAGTGTTGTACGATTAAATATTGACGGCTGATTTCATATTGATATGCATATATCATGCCGCAGGTGGCAACTATTGTCGCACTGCTGTTGTACTTATACAAATGCCAATAAAGTAATTTAAAAATAAATATATTATAATCTGCCTACCTGGACTCACTGTTTTGATAAACACACCAAGGAGGAAAAGAGAGTTGAGGAGTGATGTAAAAGAGCTATAAGGTCTTCCAATAAGAGAAGCTAGGAGACTGAAGAAGAGCCAAATGTTAAGATATGACAACTGGTTGAAAATGAATACATTTCACTTTGTGCAGAAGGACTCAGAACTAATGTTACAAGTACTGCTTGCTAATTAATCTGATGACTTCTGGAATCGCATTAACATAAAGACAGGATGTCAGGCTTCCCAGTTGATTAATACCACATCTAAGGGAGGTTGGGTGGAGCATTTAAAAAAACTCTATATTCAGAAACTATGGTGGACACTTCTACATGCCCATATCAGGATGATTCTAGATGGCAACTGGGGTACTCAAGAGAAGACATGTTGGAAGTTATTTTGCACATCAAACCCACTAGAGTGCCTGATGGACTATCAAATCTTAGGAGGAAGAATAACATGGAATTATGGACATACATTTTATTTTACTTATTCATAATATCTCCTCGCTCTATTCTTCCCTCATGGAATACATCACACGTAGTCCCCAATTTTAAAAAAGGAAATAGGTGCAATCCTAGTCATTATTGTTCAATAGCTCTACTCGACATGTCGAGAAAAATCTTCTACTTGTTTTTGCTGAACCACTTACAAGAGTAGGCAGAAACAGTGGACAGCTCGACCCCAGACAGCCTGGTCCAGAATAGGAATGTGGACCTCTTTAAATGGTTTCATAAGATCACCTGTTGCAGACAGTTCAGTGGTAAAAAAAAGCAACCAATATATCCAGCTTTTATAGATGTAAGTATGGCATTCAACCGGGTTAGTCAAAATAAACTCTATGAGAAACTTTTATGTTAGGAATGTCCTAAATCGTGGGTCTATCTGCTGAGGCATTTGCATTCTGACACCGATTTACACGTTCAATTGAATATTGATGGGGAAATGTCCTCTTGGATAGAAACATTTATAGGCTTAGGCAAGGATGCATCCTGGCAGTTTATTTATTCAATGTATACATTTCAGACATTAAGGTTGCTTTCCTGGATGCTTTTTCTCGATTTGAATCGGGCTCCAGAAGCAGTTGAGAGACTTTGAATGTCATATATAAACCTTGGATTTCTCCAACTCCAGATGTGCTTTGTACTAAAGGAGGAAAAACTGGAGATTGTCGATCAGATGACTTAGTTGTGTTTTCTTTTGGGAAACTATTAAAAAAGAATACTTATGAATCCTTGTGGTCCTTTTAATCAAGGCAACACATCATACGATGGAGGGAGATGCAGAGTAAAACTCCTACACCAAATGATAAAACCGACTCAGGAAGTTGGCAAAGTGTCCCAAAAGACTGTTTTAATTTCAATTATCTAAAACAGGGAGTTACAAAAGACATCAACCAATGTCACACAGCATAGTCTCCACATAGCTCTGCACAACACCATTCATTTAATAAAAAATCATACTTTTATGCTAACAATTCGTCATACGTGACATCATACTATGTGGCAAATTAAGAAAACCTACATGGAATTGTGGTTCGTTTACGGGGAACATCTTGTATACTTTCTACCAAAGATTGGATCTATGCCCACCCCTAGTGCAAGTCATCTTCATCATTTATTTAAGCATACAGTATATCATTGGTTCTCAAACTATAAAGCCCTCCTACAATTGTTTAGCACACTTCTACCCTTTTAGACTATTCGATACGCTAGCAGCACATAAGCTGGTACCCCAGGTGTTGATGGGTGGACTTGACAATGTCTCCCCACCCAATAAGTCCAGTATCTGTCAGCACTCATGTCTTCTGCCATGCAATTTACCTTTGTTCTTGGCCTTGTAGTAGTTTCTTTTCTCTGGGAATGATACAGGAGTGGGTGCACATGCTTCTCAAGACTTCAGGCTATGTGCCCAATTCTATTTTCATCCTCGACTCACCTGACAGGAGACCATGAATTTGTCCATCTCACAGCATTTAATAATCTTAAATAGGAAACTTGGCATTCATGGCGTTCTCTCTTTGCAACTTAATAAGAGATGCCTCAGCGTCTCAAGTTCACTGTTCTTCAAGGACTTATTACTGGTTCCTGGCTGCCCCAGCCTTTGACATCAGGCCAGACAGACCTTCCCGATCCTTCCCCGATCTCCATCTGCTTTCATTGCTGAGACACACTTTCAGCCATTAATCCTTCTTTCTTCATAGATCCATGCTTACTAAAGTTGTAACATTGCATATCCAGATTCTATATATAGTGGCGGCACTGCCTGCAGATTATTAACTACATATCGCCAGTCTTCATGATTACTTAGTCTACTTGCATTGTTGCATCCGTACAGTTATAAAACAGCTTGCATTTTCTACAGTGCTCCTCACACGTGCAATCTTTATTCCACATGTGAAAGTCTTCTTGATTCTTTACTTCGTCATAAGATTCTAGTAGGACTATATATCCTCTTCTTCGATAACTCTTCTCAGGGCATCACCTTTACTTCTTGTGACATCACCAATCCTTCTCTTTCATTCGTCTTCAGATTCATTCAGGGATTTCTTCCAGAGACAGTCAGTTCTCTGGGGATACATCAGATATTGTTTTCTCAATGGATACCTTGTCTCAAAGGCTTTTTGTGAAATAGTCACCATTACTGGCATTGTGCACGTCGCAATGTTTGTTTTCCAACATATAGGCAAAGTGGAAGCAGGACTTCCTGCAGAGGCATTCACCTGCTCCTATACGCTCTCCCTCAGGTTGATTCATCGACCAATCTTCATATCTGGATTTCAACTCTTGAAGACGTGTCTCTTCAGGTTCCATATCTTCACTACTTCCTTCGGGTATCCTGTTTATTTTACGTGGTCATCTATGCTCCAGGTCATGTGGCTGCATTGACCATTTGAATTATAGTAGATCCATCGTCCCACATATTTCCTGTGATTTCTTGGATGCAATAACTTTGTTATTTCAGGTGCTAAAATTCTGGCCTCTACATATTTTCTGATTTCTTCATCTATCAACTCCTTGAGTCCAAACCCTGATTCAATATCAACCATAATCGCCATTCCTACTGCCTTTCCTGCTGTCTTCTTACACTATGTAATTATTATCCTGATTACACAGAACCCAAACATAATCATCACCAATAGTGCTTCAAGAAACTTGAAGATGTGCGCCATCAATTATGGAATCCATGAGAAGATCGATGCAAACCAATTGTCATCTGCTATGTCTTCTACTTTATCTTCCATTTTGTTGTGCAGGTTTGTAAGCAAGGTTATGGCCTCCATCAAGGTTCCATTCTTGTCATCATGAGAAGGTATGAATATGCAACATACCTCCATCCATCGCCGTGATCATGTCCAGGACATATCTATTCTGAAGAGTGACTTTCAACGACTTCGCATTCACCATTGTTTGAATTTCTGGCATAAAGATAGTCATGAATATTGTTGAGGTCTGGCTAAACAGCATGTGCTAATATGGAATAGAGTCAAAGGCTCCAAAGGCTCCGATTGATTTTGCTGAAAAGTAATTCTCCCTCTTTGTTCGACTGAGGAATCCAAATGATCTTCTCTTTCTCAAAAGGGCATCTGCTTTTGCAAACTCTCCAATGTTCAGGTCACTCTTTGGAATCACCAATGCCTGAACATGAATAATCACTATGGAACACGTTTCTCCCCAATCCTTGGGTAGCTTCATATAGGTTCTGGTTCCACAGGCCCAATATCGATCAATTAGGATGGCTGTCCCTGCTCCCATTTTAGATACATCAAGTGTAGTCTTGCACCCTACATCAGTTCCCACATGCCTTTTCCTTTCTCTTTGAAAGCACAATGTGGCATTTGTCAATGGGATTACCATTATTGGACTTCATTCATCTTCTATGCATGTCAGCAGTTTAGCATGTTCGGCCCATGACTTCAAATACTCATCATTCACCTTTTGCACTTCTCGCACATATTCTGACTTCAATAGATATGATATGATAGGTTATTTATAACGTGCTTAATACCCAGAGGTTTCTAAGCGCAGACCCGGGGATCGAACCCGTGTTGCTCAGTGTCGTCTTGCTTCCAAGTCAAGCTCATTGCCCCTGAGCTATCCTCCAGAGACTCCCGAGATGAGATGCACAGGACATCAGTCCTTCTTCCCATCCCTTCTTGGTCTTCATCGTCCATAGACTAACGTCTGAGATCGTTCCCAGCATCCAGGTGCAAAGGCTTTTCTACCTTATCAGGACAGTCCATTTTCTTCATTTCCTTCATGACCACTTCATCCTGCCCTACCCTAGGATACGTAAGCATCTTGCTTTTCCATGCAGGCGCTTTTTCCATTTTGTGTAGTCTTGATATAATCATCCTGGAACAGAAACAACCACCTCGATTTCCATCTCAAAGTGGCCCAACTTCCTTGAAATTGGCCTCTCGTCATGCATGCTGCAAGATGAACAAGACATCTGGCGTCGTACTCTGGGATTTCTCTGGCAATGAAAGTTTGAGCAGCATTCATGGCATAAGGTATGAATGCACAAACATAGGAACTCTCTTTGGATATGTTCTTTCCCACCTTTTTCATGTGTTGATACCACATGTTATGACCCAAGTGTGCTGCACTATCTAGATAATTATTTATTTCATCACTGTCTGCACTCCTTCTGTATCTTCCTAATGCACAGTTCACATAATATTCATGAAGTATATCAAAATGAGTTCTCTTTGTCAGGGGAATCATGGGAATATCTACCTTGGTGTAGGTAAGCAAACCAAGAGTAGTCCCTGTAGTAGGGGGAACCATAGTAGCCTCTACCTCAACAAGAACATCAAGATAATATAGAATGCTAAACAGCAGAAACAGAAAGACACAAAGTATGGTGGCACATACGTATTTCATGAACCAACACATTGGTCCCCACAGTTTGCTGCATTTCGACATTCGTTGGGCTCGCTCATTTTCCAAAACTACAATTTTCAACATTGTTCATGTCTGCTGTACTTCAATTTAAGGAAGGAAAACACTTTACTCTGGCAATTGTAGCATATTTAGGAGCTGCAATAATTCTTGTACTATTGCTATAAGCAGCCTGCTAACCACTGGGCCATTTTTAGGATCCTGCAAAAAAGTATGAGTGTCAACATCATGTCTCACAAGAGCAGGATACGCTTAAAGGATAAATACAAAAATAGTAAGCACGAGATGTTCCACATTTCCTTCTGAGATAACCATAAGATCAATCAAACAAATATTCGGTAAGAAACAAATCGGATACTGTTCCATTTTCCAATTCTTAACCAAGTGTTGTCAGTTAAGCATAATTCATGGCATTTCAATAACTTTTCTAAAATTCATTTTCAAAGATTCCTGTGGCTTCAGTAATGAGTTTGCATGCCTTCCATCATATCTATAATGTCCGGGGTGAGCCACAGTCCAAATACAAAGCTGCATTTACTTTAATTAGTAACTTTATCATCCTTCTTCCTCGTCATCAATTGAGTCTGCACACGCTGAAATTCTTCTTCTTGTCTTACTTCTGGATCAATCGTTGGGGGGTGCAACGGTCGCACTGGCATGCAGTTTTACGTTGTTAAGGTGGATCCAAGCTTGCCTTCCTTGGACCTTTACTGCTGAGGGAGTAACACAGTCCACCACATACGGTCCAAAAAATCTTTGCTCATGCCACTTCCTAGTGAAGTTTCTGATTAAAAGGACATCACCTGCAAATAGTCTTGGTGCTGGTAATACTATTGCAGTTCCGGTTGCTAAATGGTCTTCATCTGTGTTCTGGGACTGACTCCCCTAGTGCTTGAGTTGATCTGAAATGATAGAGATACTAGCGGTCATACATGTTAAATACGCACCTAGCTCATTTCCTAACAATTGTGCTGTTTTCTGGGCATCACTTCTACTCCTCAATGTAGGAGTCAAAGGCATTCTCATTCGCCTCCCTGTCACTAACTCGTGGGTGTGAGGTGGTGATCTGAACCAGGCTGACTTCTTAATGCATGCAAAGCTAACGGCAGGCAGTAGAGCCACCCCTTCTTCAGTGTCAATTTAAGTTTGGCAATCCTTTCCTTAAGGAGGCCGTTGAGCCTCTCACATATCGCATTTACCGGTGATAACCGGAAGAAAACTTGTGCTTAATATTCAATAACAAAGTTATCTGTTCAAAAACAAAATGTGATCCATTATCAGATCTCAGCACCTCACACACTCCCCATCATGGAAAGACTTCTCGTACTAAAAGCTTTGCTGTACAAGTGGCATCATGATGTATGCAGGGACCTGCTTCGATCCACCTGGAGAAGGGACACACCACCAGTATCATATACCTGTATCAGTTACATGCTTGCAGCATATCAAAATAAACAATATGTAAATGCTGAAAACGACCATTTGGTTGAGGAATTACTCCTCTAATCATTCTCAGTGTATGCTCAGTGGTAAACTTTTGACATACCATGCAGTTTACTACATAAAATGCAACGTGTTCTAACAAATTTGGCACAAACCATTCTTGTGGTTGCAGCTAGACTTTCCCTAGTTATATGCACAGGGTAGTGCAGCTGTTCAAGCACCACTCTTAACAATGCTACTGGCATCACCGACTTTCCAGTGCTGTCCTGTCACCATAATGCTTCTGTGGGGGATAAAGAACACCCCCTTCGTTTCCATAACTCCTGTGGTGCACTGCCTTGAATATCCATTCATTGCATTTTCAATAAATGATTAAATCCTTCATTCACTTCCATAATTGTGACTACTTTCTATTTAATATCTGGAGAATCAAAACTTGAAATGTCTGGGGAATATCCAACCCTTTTGGCTTCTGTGTCTGTGGCTTCATTCCCGCGAGAGATAAAGTCAGTTTGCTTAGTATGTGCTGCACATTTAACTATTGCTATAGCTACTGGGAGTTGTAGTGCCTTGATAAGCCTGTCCAATAAAGATGCGTGTTGCACTGGAGTGCCGTCCGCTTGAAGGTAGCCCCTCCCTTTCCAATGTACTAGTCCTGCGTGTACAGATTATGTCACATAAGTGGAGTCAATTTACACTGTCAATTCCTGCCCTTTGTGTGTTTTGAGCGAGACAATAAGCGCTACCAACTCTGCTGCTTGCGCTGAAAAATGAGACATAGGGCCTCATTACGAGTCCGGCGGTAACCGCGGCTGTAAAACCACCTGGTTACCGCCGGACTCGTATTACCATTCCGCCTCCGTGATTCCTGGAATTACCGGGGCATTACAACCCCGGTTTTCCAGGAATCACGGAGGCGGAATGGTGTTAATCCCCATTCCCATCGAGTCCTATGGGACTCGATGGGAATGGGGATCATGGAAACACCGGCAGCATCTCGTAATGCTGCCGGTATTTCCTCTTCCGCCTGCAGGCGGGCGGTATTAAACCCACCAGGTCAGACCTGGCGGGAAAATCACCTCCCGCCTGCAGGAGTGGGGATCAGGTGATCCGGAAACAACGGTGGCGGCGGGTTTACCACCACCGTTATTTCCGGACCGCCTGAGTTGTCATGAGGCCAATTGTCTTGCACGTACTATAACCTCAAATTCGCCATTTGCTCTATGCCTCACTACAGCTGCACCAGAATGCCTTTCTCCACTCGTTTGCTCAATTTTTAAAGAACCATCAATAAAGAAAATCGACCATTCTGACAGCTTGTTTTACTTTACGCGTGGTATGTCATCATAAAATTCTACATAATGTTCGCAGTCATGCACATAGTCATCCTCTGCCACGGGCTCAGGTACATATGTGGCAGGGTTTACTATTTTACATCTGACAATGTGAATTGCTGGATTTGATATTACTACTTCATGCGCAGAGGCTCTCTGAGATGTTAACATACCCTTGGGTTTCTCCAAAATGGCAAATAACACATGCTCCACAAAAAGCATCATAGAACAACCCATTACAATACTTGTATATTCCTCAATTGCGAACATGGCTGCTGACAATGACTGTTTGCACGGAAAGTTTCCTTTCATAAGTTGGTCTACAATCCCACTGTAATAGGCCAGAGGTTTGTATCCTAACGTACTCCTCTGTGTAAGCACTGCTGTCATTATGGTCGCATGTGTGTGTGAAAGCAAGATAAATGCCGTAGCATAATTGGGAATTCCTAAAACAGGAGCTGTACAAATTGCTTTCTTAAACTTTTCAAATCCTTCCTCCATTTCTTCAGTCCATTCTGTTTTCTCTTTGTACACATGCGCTTTCTTTAGAGCCTGCAAAACTGTTGCATCTGCTTTACCGTGTGTGGTTTTTCAGTCTTCATGATTGCCTCAGCTCTCTCAGGCGTTATCTATGTCCTCCTTATGTGAGATCAACTGGCCTATGTACAACACCTGTTCTTCACAGTACTGTAGCTTCTCTTTGTCTTCCTTGTACCCCTTGTCTGCTAGGATAGTCATTAACTGAATCAAGTCTTGCCAGCAATCATCTTCTGTCATGCTGCAAATCAAAATATCATCTACGTACTGTATCACAACACTTGTCAAATCAATTTTGCCTAGGTGCATCTGGAGGAATCTGATAAAGATTGATGGGGAATCACAGTTACCTTGAGGGAGCATAGTATGTTTCAGGTGAGGCTGGCGAAACGTAAATGAAGGCAAGTCTTGTGAGTCTTTGTGCAAAATAAATTTTTCAAATCGGTCACCATAAAATATCGCACTTCTACTGAGATACTGCATACTATCGTTGCAGGATTAGAAACTAAACGTAATTCTACCTCTACAATCTGGTTAATCGGTCTTATGTCTTGTATGAATCTCCACGTTCCTCCCTTTGATTTCTTCACAGGGCCCACCGCAGAGTTGCACAATGATTCTGATGGCACTAGGATACCTTGTTCCATCAATGCTGGAATAGTCTTGAAAATACCCTCATCAGCCTCTTTGAGACATTAAGTACTGTTTTGCTCGGGGTAAAATTGCTCCTAGCTTCAGTCTTATCTTAACCTCCTCTTCTCCCTTCAATAGGCCTACATCATAAGGAAATATAGTCCATAATGTGCTTGGCACCTTTTCCAAGTCTTCATCAAAAAATGATGGACACGTCTGCATTATTGCCATTCGCTGTGGGATCTCTCTCTTCTCTATTATAATCCAATAGGTAATACTCATAAAGAATATTACATCATCGTCTAATGGATCATCCCTAAACATGTCATTGTCAGTGACGATTTGTCTCTTCTACCTCTGATTCTTCCCTTAAGCACCACCAGTGCTCAGCGGTACTCTTGGCCATACCTGGCACTATCCACTCTCTCACACATTATCCACCAGCTTCACTCACCATGGCTGCACCCAACCCGTATTTGAACGACCCAGCCCTTTGGATCCATCACTTTGCCACTAAACCCACATCCAATCGCCCTTGCACCACCATCAACAGAAACTTGAGACTTGGCGCTAGACGCTGTCGTGCACTCACCATTCAGCCCACGTGCACAGCCACCTTAGCCACACATCAGACTCAGCCCATTGCCACCTATGTTCGCAATTTGAGACTAGCGACAAGACTACACATGGCATCTACACATACTTATCCTCACACTAGCAGCTACACCAGTCCACGTCATGCTCCTATCCAACCACACCTGACCCAGACTGCACCTGCCTGCACGCACTTGAGTCAACCAAGCACCTCACACACCAGAAACCAGAGACTTGCATCCAGACTCCTTCTTGGGACGTGCCATCAGGGCCCTTACCCAAACTCCAAACTCCGACGACCAGCCATTAACCTCACTCCAACACACTTCCTTAACCCAGCACCGGACTCGAACTTAAACCCCTCACCACCTTTGACTTCAGGCCATACCAACACAAGTAATAAGAAAGTCATTGGGGCTCTCAATGCCAAATCCCTCCCGGCACATGCCCTTGATATTGCTGATATGATTACCTCTGGTAACCTGGACTTCCTGGCCATCACCAAAACTTGGTTGCACATTGCATCTGGTCCTGCTCTTTCCCTTGCAGTTCCAGACAATTATTCCATCATCAGACAAGACAGGGATCCAATCAATCCAAGGGTGGAGGTATAGCTGTCATCTTCAAAAGCTCACTTGAAATTAGGATGATGCCTAACATCCAGATTCCATCTGCTGAACTCCTAACTTTTAAGATACCCATTTCCCCCAACCAAACTATTACAGCACACCTCATATATAGGCCCCCTGGTCTCATCACCTCATGTATTGACGATTTATCTTCCATTCGTGCCTCCAACACCAAGCCCAACTCGCAAATCCTCCTACTTGGTGACTTTAATTTAGGCTACCAAGATGCGAATGACCCCAAAGCTTCTGACCTCACAAACACTCTAACTGACTTTGGCCTCACCCAACACATCAAAGAGCCCACTCACATCAAAGGTTGCATGCTCGATTGGGTCGCTGACCTAAACTGCAAGCTCAACCTGATTTCAGTGAGCCCTTGCCTGTGGTCAGACCACTACAAAATAACATTTGCTATCAATTCCAGCCCTCAAATTAGCAAACCCAATTTAGCCCCTGCCTGTCATACCCACAATAAGAAGGACATCTCTGCCGAGAAACTCCTGCCCATTATCCTCCCTCTACTAAATACCTCCCTAACCACCAGCTCAGACCCTAGAGTCTTAGTGGACATTTACAATCAAGCTATGCACAAACCCTGGATACTATTGCACCACTCAAATTACGTAAACAGAAACCTCGCTCTCATTTGAACTCCTGGTTCACTCCACACCTTAGATACTTACCTAAAGAAAAAAGAAAAGCTGAGCCCCTATGGAAAAATACACCTTCCCTTGTCAACAAAAACAACCTAACCCTAGCCACGTCCACCTAGAAAGCTGCTATTCTTGCAGCCAAAAAAAGATGTCTACAACAAACATACGCAGGCCCAATCAAACACGAAGGAACTCTTTAAAATCCCTTGGTGACTTACTCCCCTGATGCTGCCTGGTGCTCGAATATTCAAAAGGCACTGTTAGATAAAATTGCCTTATTGCAAGCGAAAATTAATGCTAAAAAGAACATTCTAACTGATCGTACCTCAAACTCACCTCCGCACTACCCCCCAGTCCCCACTCTCCCTCTAAAACCTTTTAGCTTCGCTCCTCTATCCATTGAGGAAGTTGAAAATATCATCAAGAAGCTTAAACCCTCAAACTGTCAAGGCGACTCTTGTCCAGCACCTATCATCAAGGAAGCTGCTCATGACCTTGCACCATTTATCACTACGTTTATAAATGCCGCCTTTAGTTCGGGTTTTGTCCCAGATAACCTTAAGGATGCTTGGGTTATCCCATTAATCAAAAAAACCTTCCCTTGACCCAAGCAACCCCGCCAATTTTAGGCCTATCACTACGGTACCATACCTATTAAAAATTCTGGACTGCGCTGCATACCTGCAAATACAGGACTATCTTGAATCAAACCAATTACTTGGTCCTTTGACCTAAAACGCAAATTGATGACTTAAAAGATAAGGGCAAGCTGGCACTCCTCCTCTTGCTCGATCTGTCAGCAGCATTCGACTTGGTCGATCATAAAATTCTCTGCCACCATCTCAAAATTGCTGCACACCTCTCTGACTCAGCATCATCTTGGATCAGTTCCTTTTTAGAGAACAGAACCATGAGGGTTATCTCTGTGCTAGCCTCGGATGAACCTGCACCTGTCCCTTGTGGAGTCCCCCAAGGATCTTGCGTATACCCCACACTATACACTGTGTTAACCAAGCCTCTCTTTGACATACTTGACTATCTGGGTGTCTCATACACCAACTATGCTGATGACACCCAGATACTCATCCCTATCTCTGGCGACTTTGCTCTTGACACAAAGGCACTTAATGATGTCTACCTAATCATCAAGGCTTGGATGGCTCATCACAGGCTTTGCCTCAATGATGAGGAAATGGAGCCCGGCGTACAAATCATTCACCATAGATGGCAATATCATCAAAGTGTCGAACATAGCTAAAACTCTTGGCATTTACCTCGACGCAACTCTATCGCTAACCAGACAAACCAATGCCGTAGCATTTGCTTCGGCCTATACTTGTAAACTCATCACAGCCTGCAGACCTTTCCTGAAAACTGAGAAATGCATCATTTTAGCCAGAACTTTAATTATGTCAAAAATAGACTATTGTAACGCCCTCTACCTAGGGACTAGCCAAAAAAAAAACATTGACAAGCTACAAGTTACACAAAACAATGCCATCAGGGCAGCCCTTAACATCCCTAGAATACCTCACATCTCTGACATCAGGCGCAATCTTCATTGGCTCCCTGAGGCACAGAGAATATCACTCAAAACCTTAGCCTTAACCTACAAGGCTCAGAACAACCTGGTACCAGCTTATCTAGCCAGCCGGTTCTCACAGCATGTTGCACTTAGACCACTGAGATCAGCCTATGTCAACACACTTTCTATACCCAGATTCAAGCTACAGTCCGCTGGGGGATCTAGTTTCCCAGTCCTTTCAGCTAAACTCTGGAACACCACCCCGTCACACTCAGATCTGAACCCACGTTCCACTCCTTCAAAACCAAAACCAAACTCTGGCTTCACAGGCTTGATGAGCCTACTTCACTCCCATTATAGGCGCTCTCCTTAGTACACTACCACTTCTTCCCCTAGTCAAACTCTTTTATGTTTTCTACTACTCTCTCTCTACTGTAGCTCCCAGTACTTGTCATACCTTTCTGGAGTAATGCAGTGCAACTTGCTCCGATATGTCACTAGTTGTATCATTGTAAATTATATTGTCTCTTCTTTCTAAGACTGTTCCCCTCGGGGAACAGGTCATGCCTGCTTGTAACCAAGCAGGTTACACTATGTCACTAGTTGTATCATTGTGAGTTATATTGTCTCTTCTTTGTAAGACTGTTCCCCTAGGGGAACAGGTTATGCCTGCTTGTAACCACCTTCTTGTAACTACGTGCCCAGATGCCTCAGTGCAAGGCTGTGCGCTACAAATAAATAAAATACAAAATAAATACAAATACAATCTGCACCCTTCCTCAACGGCAATCACTGTTGTCCAAGGTCTACCGTCATCATCTGTTTTGCCAAGCATTGCCATTTCTCCTCATACTATGGCTACATCAAACTGTAGGGGAATAGTCTGTCTCCCCCCTTTGTCCAAAAGGTATCTGTGGTTTAAATAAAAATTAATCCGGTATCCTCATAGTCCTTCCCACCACGCCAGATAACCATGTTAAAATAATTCTAATTCCATATAGAAAAACGTTTGCTTCCATTGGCACACCACGCAGAGCCATTTGCTCTGTAAATGCCAATGTACATTAAACACATTCATGTAATATATCCCAGGAGTAGAACATACTATGCCTTCATCTGTAAAAGAAATAGTCATGCTAAGCTTTGCCATTAAATCTCTCCCCAGAATATAAACTGGTTTCTGCCGTGAATACAATAATGGAACAGATATATCACATTCTCCTATAGAGACTGGTAATTAATCAGTTAAAGGAACTTGGCTTGTCGCTCCAGAGAATCCCTGAGCATTCATGGTAATTCCCGACATTGTATATTTTCCCTCTCGTATCCATGAGCGAGTTACAACAGTGTCTACTGAAAATGAAAAAGTTTGACCTCCTATCGTCAAATCAACCCTTGGTTCCTCTTGGGGGACTGGTGGCACTGATAGTACTGACCACATCAAGTCACCCTGTGAGTTGTCCTATTGTGGATACCACTGTACCTGAGAAAGGATTCCCTCCATCCATAGTGGTACCTCCTATTCTAGGTGTCAATAATGGTCCTGTATTTGCATTCTGCTGTATCTTCATAGGTGCATGTTGTGACTGTCATTGCAGTGGATTCAATGGTGCTTGCTGTGGTTGCAATGCCTGTTGCATTTTCAGGGCCTGTGCCTGATACACCGTCTGATATTGGGTGTACCCTTCCCTAGCTTGTGAGCTATATGCTGGACGATAAGCTCTCCCCCCTCTTGAGAATTGTCCATTCTGTACATACCCTTGGCTTCCGCATATGCGCGCATTGTGCCCTGTCATCCCACATGTCCAACATATAGGAGGAGCCCTTCTGACTAGTCCACCTTGATTAAACTCTCCTTGCGTATTTTGATTATCATTCTGCTCGTTCTGAAACCCGCCTTGATTACCACCCCTTCCTCTGTAAACCATTCCTCTACCTTGTGGTACAAACCCATTTCCTCCTTGGTCCATGGAACGCTGATTATTCGTCTTCGATGTACTCACTGCTTGCTGCACTCCCAATCATTCTCCGCTTGTCAATACCGCCCCTTCGATAGCGTATTTGGACAGTTTTTTCTGAACTAACTTAGCTTCCTCAATTTTCCTAGCATCTTCTTGCTTCTTATTTTTCTCGTGTAACAGCCAACAGTGATGCACTATAGTCAACTGTATCTCAGACCACGGCTTCACTTCCATTCCCACTAGCGTCTTGAGTTGCATCTGTACCAGCTCAGGCAATCCCTGACATAAAATGTGGTAAAATACTGCCACTGTTTTTCCCCACAGCTCGTGTGTTTCAAGGGTCTCTGATGCTTCCTATATCAGCAGTCTCTTCTAAGACTACTCTAGATGGTCCTGGCATTGACTCCTTTAAAAGAAGAAACTCTTTTATTTTACCCCATCGAATTACCAGACTTGGTTCCATTAGCTTCTTTTGAATGCAATCAATGTCTTGCTCCCGCTGTCTCTTTTTTTATTCCAATACTTCGTCTAACTCTCTTTGCTTTCTTGCTTCCCATCTAACTCTTTCCACTTCCTGTCTCTTCTCCTCTCTCCTTATCCATTCTCTTTGTTCTTCCTCCTCCTTTCTGCTCCACATCCTTTTATTCCTTAATTCCTGTGCTTCCTCTAATTCTCTTTTCCTTTCTTGTTTGTCTCATTCTTCCATTGCTCTCTGCCTGTTATCATATTTTCTTTGCTCATCTCCCTGTGCTTCCTTCTTTTGCTGCTCTTCCTGATGCATTTGTTCCCGCTGTTGTCTACTCTTTCATTTGCTTTCATCTTCCTCCAACCTCCTTTCTCGTTCCCTGTCTTTACTATCCTGTTCGTCTTAATCTTCCCTTTGCCTATCCTCCTCAATGCTTTTTCCATCTAGCTAGTTCTGTACCAGCGTTACCTCGTCAGCCTTATCCTTCTCTCCTTTCAATCTCTTAATTAGCCATTCTATGTCTGTCAATACAGTTGATCGCTCACTTTTCTCCTCCTTGTTTTGCAAGACCTTAAAGATCTCTTTTCTCTTGGTTTCCTCTGGACTATTGTCACTGCTATAAGTGGGCGGTTTGTATGTTGGATTACTATACCCCATTACCTCTTTCAGTTCCTTTAATGGATAGAACCCTACATCTTCTGTACTATCGCTGTTTACTTCCGTCGAGAAAAGGAGGAGCAGAAGGCTTGGTACCTTCCTCCCTGCATTGCTTAAGCATCCACTCCTAAGGTGGTGGATACTCTCTCTCCTCTTGGTACATCTTCCAAAGCTGTAAAATAGCTAACCCTTTCTCTAATTCTTTCCCTGTGTATGCAACGTGCAAGTATGTGGTCATGTGTTGCAATACTGCTTTTGACAGCGATCCACCTTGCGGCCACGGCATGAACATTTTATCTGCCATGCCCTTTACCCATTCTGCACTGTACTGTTTTAGCTTGGGCATGTATTTGGAAAATGTCTTACATACATGCATCAAAGGAGTGTCTCCCATTGTGATGAGTCTCAATTCACTGTCAATATGTACCCACATTTACACACAGTATTTTTACGTTTACACACAGTATTTTTATGAAAACAACAAATATGAGCACGCTCCAACATTTGCCGCTCAGAACCTCTATATTTTCAATAATCTAAATCTGCCTCCTAGTTGTTACTGACACTTTCTCTAGATAGGCAATATGACTCCTTAACCTCTCCTTTAAATTCCTTTACATACATCGCTCTTTGACACTTCAACTTGACACAAATACACAAACAGACAGACTAGTCGACTCTTCACTTCAATCCTCAGTGATCACTAATCTCACCCAATTAGCCCACTATCTGTCAGCACTCAGGTCTTCTGCCATGCAATTTGCATTTGTACTTGGCCTTGTAGTAGTTTCTCTTCTCTGGGAATTATATAATACAGCACTTTGAGGTCATACCAGTCACACATAAGGCACTATATAAATGCCAATTAACATAACATAACATAACATACGGGAGTGTGAGCATGTGCTTATCAATACTTCAGTCTTTATGCCCACTTCTATTTTCATCCTCGACTCACGTGACAGGAAACCATGAATTTGTCTATATTATAGCATTTTATAGTCTTTAATAAGGAACTTGGCAATCATGGTTTTCTCTCTTTGCAACTTAATAAGAGATGCCTCAGCATCTCAAGTTCACTGTTCTTCAAGGATTGATAACCGGTTCTTGGCTGCCCCAGCCTTTGACATCAGGCCAGACAGCCTTCTCGATCCTTCCTCGATCTTCAGCTGCTTTCTTTGCTGTGACACACTTTAGGCCATTAATACTTCTTTCGTCATAAATCCAAGCATACTAAAGTTGCGACATCGACCATCCAATTTCTATACATAGTGGCAGCACCGCTTGCCATCTATTAACTACGTATAGCCAGCCTTCATGATGACTTAGTATACTTGTGTTGCTGCATCTGTACAGCTATAAAACAGCTTGCCTTTTCTGCAGTGCTCCTCACAAGTGCAATCTTTATTCCGAAGTGAAAGTCTTCATGATTCTTCACTTTGTCATCAGATTCTATAAGGAATATACAACATCTCCTTCTTCAATCACACTTCTCAGGGCATCACCTTTACTTTGTTTGATGTCACCAATCCTTCTCTTTCATTGGTGTTCAGATTTCCTCAGGGATTTCTTCCAGGAGACTGTCAGTTCTCCGGGGATACATCAGATAAGGTTTTCTCAATGGACACCTTGTCTCAAAGGCTTTTCGTGAAAGTGGCACCATTACTTGCTTTGTGCACGTTGCAATGTCTGCTCCAACACATAGGCAAAGTGAGGGCGGGATTTCATGGAGAGGCATGTGCCTGCTCCTCTAGACCTATGACAGTGTTCACACCAAGATATTAAACCTAGCTATCCAAGCTAAAAGATTGCATATGAAATGTGGCTGTTTTACAGTGCTACCCCCTATTACAGTTAAAATTTTACATAGCTAAGGAAGTCACAGCACTGACTTTAGGCAAGCTGAATAGTACCTTTTGGCTAAAGGTGGAAGGTCCTCAGCCTGCCCAGGGGGATTCGATTCCCAATTATCCATTTAAAATGTGTCCTATTGTCATTGGAGGCTATGGTCATATTGAAAAAAATATGGTATTCATGCCCACTCAGGAGGGTGGACATGGCCGGTGATGGCCTGCTAGCCCGAGCAAAGGCAGGCCTGAGCAAAGTGCGGGCCTCAGCTCGGGCTGTGGGATGCTATCAGACATGTCTGCCCTTCTGAATGGGCATGAAAACCATCTGCACCTGGGGTTCATCCGGGTTCTGAATGCTTTCATTATTTTTCATCAGTAGATTTGCACTGCCTGCGCAGCCAATCTCCCAAGGAAAAAAAAAGATGCTCTTTTCCATGTGTATTGGGGTGGCCGGGAGATGGGAGGAGTGCCTGGACCATAGCTTAGAGCTCTAGTCCCGCAGGAAAGTGGAGATGGAGGCAGGGGGTGGGAAAGGGGATCAGGGAATTTTTGAGGAGGGTGGGGAGGCTGCCCACATTAACAAAAAATGAACAAAAAATAGCAAAACCATGGGAAGGGCATTGGGAGGCTGGGACAGTGCATGGGGAATGTATATTCGCACCCGCTGTTGCAGCCACCTAATTGGCTGAGTGCCCTTCCTTGGGTGCAAATATCCTTATATAGAAACATTCTGGATCCTCACATGCTTCACTGATTGTTAACCTACTACAAGTCTGCTCTAACTTGACCGTTAAGGATTGGAATCATTTCTGAGACAGTCAGCTGACCCTATTAAATTCAATAGACCAGAGTTTAATTGCTCATCCCAATGCACTAAAGAAACAAATATGGTCTAATGCTTGGGGCAGGATGAAAAAGAAATGCATGAGATATATACTTTTTAAACACCTATCATGTATGGAGAAACCCATTGGGGTGTGTGACCCAGGCATGGTATCAAAGAGAGACACAAACTCAAAAGTAATATTTTGAAAAACCTTTATTATCAAACTTGGTGCGGTTGGTGTAATGCCTACCTGGCCCTATCTATAAGAGGATTGTTTACTCAATGTATGTTTCTAAGGGATGTCGATGTCTGTAAGTCCAAAACAAACGTTTGTCTGTGTCCAAACCTTTGCTTGCCTTCACTCTTAAATCAAATGTGATAGAGATCTTCTTAAAGGCAAAATGGTGATTCAAAAGGAAATGTAAACAACAGCTGGTTTCAGGTAGTCTTGCCCATAGGTGAAGTTCTGCCAGTTCAAAGTAGTTCAATTCAACATGGTTGCCCTTGGAACCTTCTGAGTAGGGCTCTTGCAGCAAGTCAATAGAATTTGCAATGTCTCTGTATCTCTTGCGGGTCTCTTCCACAGCTTGAATCCTTCCAGTTTCATTTCCTCTTTACTGTGCTTCCTGCACACCTTCCTTTTCTATTGTGCACACTTGCACATTCTTTCCTCCTTTCCGTGCCTCTTGCACACTTCTCCTTGCGTTTCACCTTCCTGTGCCTCTTACACAATTCTCTTTGCTTTCCGCCATGCTCCCTTGCACCTTCATTTTCACATTGTGCTCTCTTGTTCCTTCATGTTCTTATGTATGTGCCTCTTGCACTCTCTGCATTTATTTTGGGTTACCTGCACCCTCTTTTAGCTGTCCGGTTTCCATCTCTCTGTTTCTTTACTGTCTTTCTCAGTTACGTGTCACTTGCGCTCCTTTGCCTTAATTTCAGGTCATTCACACCCACTCTTGGCTGTTTCCGCACCACCAGCACGCTTGTTCTGTTTCTTTGTATTTCTGCGTCTCAAGTTCCCTTTTCTGTTACTCTGCTACTCCCGCTTCTCGGAGGCACGGGTCTCTCACCACACTGCACCCCTTAAACACACTGGGCCAGTGTCTCAGTGTCCCACACTCCACCGGACTTTCTAGGCCCTCTTTCTGCAGCCTTCTTCTCCTTGGCTCCTCTTTTCCTGTCAGCTTCCCCAGATCACTCTCTGACTCTGGCAGAACCAACCATTTTGTATCGAATGTGAGAGTCAACTGGAGCCAGGTGTGCACAATTGGGGCTATGTGCCTGACCTTGTCTGACTCTGTTTGTGGGACAATTCAATGGTGTTTGATGCTAGGCCTACCTTTGTATCCGTACGTTATGTCTATGGGTAGTCTTCATTGCTCCTGATCACCTCTTCCTCATCCCAGTACTTACTGGAAATGGGAGGGGGAGTTGGGGTGAGAGTGGGAATATCCCATGAAGACTGAGGGAGAGTGGGTTGGTGGGCAATTAGGAATGGGGGATACCATGTCTCACTTTTGGGCACTCTACTCCCAATCCCCCACGGCCCTCCACTCAAGTGATCCTCCCTCGCGTGTCCACCCCAAGGGTCAGGATCCAAAGGTGATGGCCCTTCCCTGTCCACCTGAATGGAAAATTCCAGGGGAGTAGGTGGGAGAATACCAACAGGTTTCTCAGACATGATTCAGAAGTATCTTTTAAAATTCCAGTGTCAAAAAAAGGCATCAGATATTCCTGAGATTTACTTGCTGAAAATGCTGCATGCCCCTATTTGTAAATCAGAGAAGGCATTCATCCTTGCTGAGGTCTAGGCCCATCTCCATGCACCCAGTTTATATCTTATAGCTTTGGAGCTTACATTTTGACACTTTGGAAAAATAAAACGGATTTGCAAAAGCATGCTTTCAGGTCTTTACTGATGCTGCTCGCTCAGGGTTGTTGTAATTCAGTACAGCACATTAGGCGGTAGCCGCAAGCAACATATGTTTTCCCATTCAAACCTAGGGCTTCGGTCATGGCTGTATGCCCTAATAATCATAGTACACAATGATCAAGTAATTGCAGGCATTAGAATAGATAGATCACTGTGCTTCATCCAGTACTTTAAACTGATTACCCTGCTGCTAGTGAAGGGGTTCTTTTGTGAAGGTGCCCTTCCTTCTTCAAGTGTTAGGTTTAGAATAGGAGAGTGAGCCTCCTCACCTTAGCGCTGGGTTATTCAATAAATAACTATTATCATAATAAAGCAATAAAACAATCTTGAAAATTATTGTAAGAAGTCAGTTGATACATGTTTCGATTCTCTGGATATTTCTCAATGCATGTGGATTGTGGGTCAGTCATTGCTGCAAGGTTGTAAAAATGAGTCTGGCATGCAATCCCAATATCTTGTGCCGGTATGGTCGCAAATAAAGGTGGTTAATGATTCGAAGGGGTGGCCTGGTGACCGCGTGGACACATGGTTTGTCGTCCTCAGTAATTATCTGCTGATTAGCATTGTCTCTGAGTGTATGCAGTGGTAGTCTCTGCAATCTGTTGAGTTGATGCAATCCTGGAGCTGTAGCCACAGGCAGAATTTTAGCCAGAGACAACATTTTTGTTCCCATTCAAACCTATCCCGATTTTGAAAACCTTTACCACATAGCCATTCCCTGGTGGCCATGCCAACTTTAACCCCATTGCCAGTCCCTCCTGGCCATGACTCGGACAATCTGGCCACTGCCCATGGCCGCAATCCATGACTCGTGCAATCTGGTCCCTGCCCATGGCCACAGGCTATACCCCAGCCACCAAAAGTATATCACTATGTTTGACCTACATTATGACACTTTTCCAGCAACAACAAAAACATGGACACATTTGCAAAACCATGTTTTAAAGTCCCTGCTAATGCGTCTTGCATGACTTTGCTGCAAATCCACCCATGTTTTTGTTTTTAAAAGTGTCAAAATGTATGTACATAAAATAGTCATATAACTTAGCTCGCACTTGACATTCCATTCAGACTTTGCAAACACATTGAAGGTTGGGTCTATAATCTTTCTAAAATCTTTTGTACACATCCGTCAAATACCAACAAAGTTATAAGCCATCTAAAAATGTTCAACCCACCCCCTCTAATTTTGCCCCTCTTCGGAAAAATGCAACCAAATTTGCAAAAACATTCAAATCTGGGTCTTAAATCTTTTTGCAAACTTTAATGCAGATTTGTGAAACGGCACCAAATATACAAGCTTTTCAAATATTTTGGGAATCCCCTCTAATTGTGTTCCCTCTTGGCAAAACAGCACCACACTTGTGGAGTCATTCAAGGCAGATCTAGAATATCACAACATGTCATGCGGTTTCATTCATTGTCGCCAACATTACAAGCCATCCAAATACTTATTTTCACCAATCCTGCAATTCACCAGTATGTATGGATGTCGCCGAACATCTGAGATGTTCACGAACATCACAGGGTTGTCCCCGAATTGTCAGTGGACTTCGAAGGTGGTAAACCAACCATTTTTTTTTTACTTTTTATGTCTATATTCCATTCCATCCTCATTACCCCTCATCTCCCAAGAGATTGCTTCAATAGTTTGACAAGTGCAAAGTTGGGTTTTTTAATATGCCTTTACCGCAATGTCCACAGACTACGGGCGCTGTTCCCGAATCCAACATGGCGACCATTTCAAAATATCTGATGCAGCTCACGTTTTTCACCATCAAATTAGCAAGCATGTCCAATGTCTGTGGACATCACGGCGGGCCATGATTGGTCCAGGTAAGTGTCCGTGGACCAAATAGGGAGACGAGTCCACAGACCGAACCCAGATATCACCATTTTGTTTACCTACTTTTTGGCTGTTTTTAAAAAAAACTACTGGACCAATGTACACAAAATTTACATAAGCACACTTTCATGACCATGCCATCACTCCTGCTGCAAAATTGTTGAAAAACTGTCCAATGGTTTGGGCTGTAGGCGCAAGCACAATTTATTTTCTATTGCGTCTATGAGGAAAACCACACATTTTGGGACCCCCCTTATAACTTTGCCCCCTTCCTTGACGAATCAATCCGAGGGGGCCAAATATTTTTCCTGCAAAGCTTAGTGAGGATTCATCCATGGGGGAGTGAAGTTATTAGTGGCCCAAAAGGTGCTCTTCCTATGGGTTGAGCAACTTAACCATAACCACACGGTCGCTAGCGCAGGCTGTGCAATATAGCTTGCACATGCTTTCACTGCTACTAACATGGAGATGCCATAAGAGATGGTATAGGAGCGATTGGTCATCAGACCCAGAAAGAAAGGAGACACGCTCAAGAAACACAGACAAGCTGAAATGATCACTGCAGCTCAAAATGTGCAGAACCAGGACACTCAGCCAATGACGAAGGGGAGCAGGAACATTCCAGCAACCAAGATTGTGAGCCGCCTGCAGAAATTCAGGTTCAAATTCTCATAATTACAGACGAGAAGCCTTTATTTCATGGTCTCAACACACATGACCTAGACAGAGAAGCCTGCTCCCAGAGAAACAAATTAAATAAGATACAAGTTTTGCCTATGGCTCGTTAACCAGCTGTGATCTCACAGGCTTGGGTGATCACAGAATGGCAACATTAGAGAACGTTTGACACCTCCATGTTCTTTCGCACCACCTTGAAGAGGTGCATACAGTCTGAGAACTGCCTAGGCTCCCAGGGTTGGGGGACACACACTCTTTCCAATCTAAATTCACCTTCAGCATGGGGATATCATTTGTTGCAAGGGCCGATGGTCTTTCTGTGACCCTTTTTTTAGCAAATACAATTGAGCAAGGTACTATGAACCCATCACACACAACACACTACTTCTGATAGTGAGGCTACATATAGATGGTAGCGACAAACGATTGCATGTGAAACAAATTTAATGCACCAAGCAAATGTTACACATATGTAAAAAGGACATAGGACATTCGATAAAATATATATAACGTACATACAACAATGAATAAATACATGTGCCAAAATAACTTCTTTTGGACAGATTTTCAATAACAGTTACAATCTTCAGGGTCCCTTACAGGGGATACCATATTGAAATTGATGTAGCTGTAGTTCATTCAACACTTCATGTATGAAAATAATATGACATGGCAAAAGGTCTACACAACTGTGTTTCAGCCTCAACGCGGTTCTCACAAAGCTGTAACTTTGACAGCATTCATCAGGACAGGGAGAGTTAGAGCAAGAAGTTCCTATGTGATCGTGTCAGGTGGCAATGGGCAAGGTATACCGAGAAGGGCAGGGGAGCTGTAAAGGAGAAGGAGGTGCAGTGCAGCTGCCTCACGAGCAGACAGAAGAGCTGGACTCTCATTGGAACATAAGGTTACAGACTGAATGAAATGGAAATCGCGGTACAACGTAATCTTAAGGACACTTAGCTTTAGTGATGATAGACAGGGAGACAGCAACAGTATCATCGGAAATGTGTGGTCAGATGAAAACTCACAGGGGAGTGAGGATGATGAGGTGGGAAAACACTTGTGATGCTCCAGAGAAGTGAGCTTGGTCAGAGGCACAGCATAGGGAGATGAGGCAGAGAAAGGGAAGACCTTGAAAGACAATTTCAGTTTTCCACGGGGGACAGCAAGATTTGGATGATGTCACTCTGTATGTGCAGAGGTTTAGGGCCTGATCTGGATGGAGCAGCACAGAGATGGCAAGGGAGTTCACTGCCACTAAAGATTTGGGAGGACATGACCGAGAGGGGAAGCTGACACAATACCCACTATTGGAGAAAGGAGGTGAACAACCCCAATATATACAATGGCAACAAATGGACAAGGACAATTTGAAATACAAGCTCCCGTCATTGACGGCAGGAGCGGGCAAGTGGATCTATGAGTTAGAGAGTCTGATAGCGGGCATGACATTAGTCGTAGGGGACATGAAAAGCCTGCTCTCTGCCACTGTTGGGGAGGTAGCTGACAATGTATAGAAAAGAGCAACATATCCCACAGTGACAGCATAAAACACGCACATGATGGTGTGCCATTCAATAACTGCTGAGCAGCCGTATGTCAAGCTCTAAGAGTACAGTACCCAGACACGTCAGACATAAGCGCGATTATTGGACTCAAAATGCGTGATGCCAAAGACCTGCTTCAATATATTCAACAGGTTTAAGAGAAATGGCACCATGAGATGAGGGAATCGTAGGACAAAAAAGTGGGGTTATTTTTTCATATATCATGTCAAGGACTAACAAACCAAGTGCAGACACAGCTTAAGAAACTAGTGGGGATGGAGATTAAACCATGGTCGGAAATTCAAATAACTATAATGCACTATTGCAGACTAATGCAAGAGAATGCAAGAAAAAAAACAGGAAGAGAAGAAGCATGAGGAAGCAAAGTTAGTGCAGAAAAAAAAATCCAAATATGCAATGGAAGGGGCATTGTTAACAAGCTGGGAAGGAGTGGTTACTCAGCATGTGCAGAACAGGACACAGATGACAGGGGGATTTGCATGACAAGGAGACATGAACCACTGGACATGAGGTCCAGGAGGGACATCTTGGGGAAGAGTCTTCGGACAGCCGATACACCAAAATAGGGGAGGATTTGAAGGGGGACTGCGAATGCCAACAAGGGGTCTCATAGTATGTCGGTTCTGCAGACGGCAAGGAAACATTGGGGGTCATTCCGAGGTTGGCGCTAAAGGACAAACGATGCCAGTAAAGGATTACCGGCATCGATTACCGCTACGGGCGATTTTGATCAGCCTGACCGCTATTAACGGCATCGTAATTTACAGCGTCTCTAATAGCGGCATGGGCGTGGGCACACGGGCCACCATGCCGGAATTAGTGGCATGCCGTAAACTGTAGGAGATCACAAGTTAAGCGGACATGCAAATAAGGGCTCCATGAAGGCGTTAAAAGTGGTTACCGGCATGCTGTAAATACCGGCATCGCAGACTACCGTAAAATGCCATGTGCAGTGATCCCAACTGCCACAGGTACACACAATCAGCACAGGTGGATCAATGGAGTCTGGTCTACTACAAAGAGCACACCCACACACCACACCCCCTCCCACACCAAGATGATTCCAATAGTGGTAGCATTACTGGAGCTGGGGGACATGCTTGCATTGCCACAACAGCAGCAACAACAACAACAGCCGGCACCACAGAGGAGACGCAGGAGGAGAAGGAGGGTGAGACAGGCCCAGCTTGCCCCACCAGTGCAGCCACCGTTACCACGCAGGCAGCCCCCAATTCCTCACATCAGAGCCTTTCAACCTAAACCCTGAGCAGATCCACACATTCTACCGTCTGGACCAGGACACCATCACCACCATTGTGGACCTGATACTCGTCGACATTGTCAGTCTCATAGAAATGCACACCGCCATCCCCCCTCTACTGAAGGTAGTGTCTGTTCTCCACTTCCTTGACACAGGCACACATTGGGATACATGCATGGCATATCACAACCCTTATTTTCTTGGATACTGAACCAAGTGCTGGATGCCCTTCTCAAGCACACAAGGGACTGCATATCTCTACCACAGTCTCACCAGGAGATATTTGATACAAAATTTGGCTTCCATGCACTGGCAGGCATGCCAATTGTATAGGTGCCCTCGACTGCACCCACGTGGAGTTGGTGGTCCCGCATGCCATGGAGGTGGTGTACCGCAACCGCAAGCAATACCACTCCATCAATGGGCAGATGGAATGTGACGCCAGCAAGATCATAACACATTGTTGTGCCCGATATCCCGGATCAACTCATGACTCTATGGTCATTCGGAAATCCGCGCTACAAGCTTCATGGAGCGACATGCTGGATGACGTGCCTGGCTGCTTGGTAAGTTGCATGACTGGCACATGGCATTGAAATGGGGGGAGAGATGCACACACCACCATGCTGCCAAATTTGATGTGACTGCATGATGTGCATATCACCTAACACTGTGCCCCAAAGCAACATAAACGGTACATGACACCCAAATCCCATAGGAATGAAGTAAGGTTGACACCTATCACTACATGACTAACAGGAAACCACCCCACATCCCACAACACGTGCACCACTCATCAGCAGCCTCACCCTCCGCAACGCCATCCTACACCATGCAGTGCATATGCACTATGTTGCTGTCTCCAGCATATCACCACACAGCACAAGCATCCCTGGGAGTGTATTAAACTGAACCAACTAGGGAATCCACAGTCTGTCACATGGCCACCACATTCACAGAGTGCTGCATGTCACCATGGGTTTGATCAGCGCTGATTGCACAATAATACACAGACTACTGCCAATGCTCCCTCTAAGTAAATCTCACAGAACACAACACATCACAATTCTGACACGAACACAGCTGTATGCGTACACGATGCATGTGCAACAAGACGTCAGTGCACACCATGTATCATATTGAATATGCAACCCACACCATTAGTCCATGGCACAGGACACATTGAGGGGCTGGAGATGGCGTAAATAAATCCATGAAAATGTGCATGTGGACAATGATAAACTGCAGGCATGTGTGACTAGTACAGCTGTCCATCATGAATTGACTAACATTTACCTTTTATTGCCTCTCAAGCAGGTGATACTGGGTATCCCTTGAAGACGTGGCTCCTCACCCCTGTCCGAAAACCACAGAGCAGGCACGAGGATGACTGCAATGGTTCCCATACCAGTACCTGTGTGGTCATCGAGCAGACAGTTGGCCTGTTGAAGGCACGATTTTGCTGCCTCAGCCGGTCGGGTGGGGCACTCCTCTACAAGCATGAGAAGGTGGCCAACATCATCATGGCATGTGTCATGCCGCACAATATGTGCATCCGCCGGAATGTGCCCCTGACATTGAACTGCTACCACCTGGTGATGATGAAGGGAAGAAGAAGATGTGGCTGGACATCATCGTGGTGCCGATGCACAGGTGGGACGTGATGTGCGCCAGTCAGTGATTGCACAATATTTCTGACACACATGGCAGCAGAGGGTGATGTGATGGTTGGACAGAGGGCACTGGGTGTGGGGGTACATGTACACTATGCTCTGTAAATGAATAAATGACACATGCGCAATGATGAATGTACACTCAGGTCTTGTGTTCACACAACGGGTGTATTAAATATAACAATGTAAACGTAAGTGCAAAAAATCTTCAACACCCTCACCCCATCCCCCTCCCCCACAACTCGCCCACACACCCTCACCCCCTCCCGCTCCCCCCAAAACTCCCCCACACACCCTCACCCTCCTCCCCTCCCTCCACAACTCCCCGCACACCCTCACCCACCTCCCCCTCCCCCCAGAACTCCCCCACACGTGTCCCATTGAGTCTCCATTGCCTACATGAGGCTGCCCTGATGATCAATTGGCACTCCCTGGTCCAGGTGGCAGCATATCTTGCTGGCACAGGGTACCTGTCGACCTGTGGAGCGGGCTTGTCTAGGTCGAACTGGATGAAGATGGGGTGGCCACCTGCTGGGATTGTGAAGCGGGATGCCCTGCCTTCATGGCATCCGCTATGCGGCCTAAGACCTGGCGGAGGGCCGAGACCTCCTCGCAGAAGCGTCTGGTTTTGTCAGAAAAGGATTTGGCCATAGAGGCAGTGTTGTCCATGATGGACCTGCCTAGAGAGGCAAAGTTTTAACGTGACTCCTGTCTGGCCAGTCTGTTGTCCTCGACAAACTCCTGCACAAGGGCAATAAGCAGGTGAGACCGGTGCGGCCCTGCGGGTGCACATGTGGAGGTTGTTGGTCCCTGCCTGTCCTGCCCAGCCTCCTCAGCCTCCCTATTTGTCAAAATGGGACTGAAGTGCCCTTCCGTATGCCCCTGACCAGACTGCTCCAGGGTGGTGGCGTGCTCTGTATCGAGTGACGATATTAGCGGGGATGCCGGTGGACTTGGCGTACGGACCACTTCCGATACATTGTCCTCAATGGGCACCCATATGTCGTCCTGTGAGTCCTCCAAAGCCAGGGGTGCTGTGGCTGCCACCTCCCCAGCCAAACTGGACTCCTCTGACTGTGGTGTCTTGCCTGATTCGTCAGGATGGCCGATCGGGGGTTGTGCTTTTGGTGGTGATGCTTCGTCCTCTACGGGCCTTGGTGGCACTGGTGTAATGGCTACCTGGGGTGTCTTGCCAGTTGGTGCACTGTGCCCCTGGGTTGTCCCCTTGAGGTAAAAGGGCGATTGGCATCATCCCGGGACCTCTTCCGGGGTTGGGTGTGTGCAGGGGTTGCGTCCTGCCCATCGCTGTCAAGGTCAGATCCTGTGAGGGTTGAAGAGAGGGACGGCATGAGTGATGTTTTGATAGGCATCATGCATACATTTGGACACTTGATCATTCACAACATTGGGGGTAATAGGCATTTGTGTTTGGATGAGAACATTGTTTGATAAATGGGTGGGTTATGCAGACATATGTCGGTGTCACTCATGTTGGCCAAGAGCAATGCTATTTGACATGCAAGGTATTTTGAGCCTGCACGCTGTGTCACTCATGGCATTTACAACTTTGTGTGGTATGTGTGAGGTACAGCATTGCCTTGCAGCAGGCATCTGCATGTGTCTCTGATGCGTCCGCCTACTTTGCTGGGAATGTGTGTTTGTTGGACCATGGCTAGACTCTTTGGACTGACATATTGGTTGACTTTCATCAGACTTGGCATTGCAATGTTTTCTTAGACACTCACCTCCATCGCCCGATGTTGTGGTGCCACACTCCATCTCGCCAACACCTCTGATTCCCCTCCATCCCTATCATGCTGGCGCAGATGTCCTCCCATGGGGTGAGCTTGATTGGAGAGCTAGGACCTCCTCCTGTTCCCATTGCCTGGCTCCGGTTCACTGAGAGAATGTTTCAGACTCTCACTCACAGGCCATCCCAGGGCTTGTGACAGTCTTTGATGATGCGTGGGGTGTTCCCAACAGCACTGACCTTCTGAGCAACAAGTGCCCAGACCTCCTTCTTCTTCAGTATTGCCTCCCTCTTCATGTTATTGGAGAATACTATGCCAGCATGCTCCTGCAGTGTGTCAAGCAGCATCTGTAGCTCATCCTCATAAATCTTTCTTTCGGCTGGCGGGCAGCTCCCTTCTTCATGGCCTTGGGCATAATGGTGTAATAGGTGGATCTATTCACAACAACAGCAGAGTCCAAAGGGTCCTGTGTGGTGAGGATGGCAATGGATTGCGTTTTTAAAGATGGCCGCCGTGCTCCTTCTCATTCCTGTGTGATGACGCTACTTACGGTTCCCCTTATTAGCGGTGACTGCTAATAGCGGTCACCGCTATTTGCCACATTGGACCTTGTCAGTAGTGCTATCTGCGCTATGCTTGATGCCACTAAGGGCATTTAAGGTGCCTTTGATGGCATGCCGGTAATAACCTTACCGGCATGGCGTAAAGCTTGTGTCCGCAAAGTCGTAATAGTCCTCTATTAGCAGACTGATGACTGCCCAGACATGCTATTTACGCCATGCCTGTACGGACCGTTACCTCCAAGCTTGGAATGAGGGCCATAGCCTGAATGTTTGGGGGTATGGGGGCCGATATTCCAAACTGGGGAATGCAACAACAATCCATGCATCAGACTGAGCAGGACAAAACACACACTCAAGACTACGTTCCAGCGCAGACATATGCGCCATAACCGATGCGCATTCAAGACATGCAGGCACAGGCATACACACATAACAGATGGATGCCCAAGACATGCAACCACGATAATATCAGCCCATGACACATGCAGCATCAACACAGGGGGACATGCAGCAATCACAGTCACTGCAACAAGCACCAACCCAGCAGAACACCATAGCAACAACACACACAGACTCGGTGATGCAGTTGCAAACTCCTGTACCTAAACTTGGAGGGGCGACTGTCACAGGCGGCAACCCTTTCACAGGGATGGTGATGCCACTATACCTACAATAGGACAGCACACAGACAGACCTGATGTATTTGATACTATCCATCACACCTAATCCTGCAGGGGAACCACGGATAGAGGTGACCATAGTTGACAAGGCATTTTCCTTTCTCGTAGATACGGGGTGACTAGATCCTGTATCAAGCAGTACCCAATGTCAGGCATTGCCAGGAATGCACATGGATTTTCGGAGGCATCAGATTTAGTGCCTTTTACTGACAAATTATCACTTTCTGTAGGAGAGCACGGCATGACCATGCCATTGTTGTATTCACGGCAGACACCAGTAAACATAATGGGTAGAGACATGATGAGCAGACGGAGCATGAATATTTAGTTCACCGACAAAGAGTTAGTGTGCTCAGCTCCAAGGATTCATTACATGAATGGGAGGAAACTCATGCAAGCTTAGTGTGCGCGAACGGTACAGAGAGGGGTGCCAGTGAAACTCACATTTTTTTCATATGTGGCAGAAGTGTTAATCGCATGGCTTCCAGGGATACAGGGGAGACTGTTACGGATATCCAACAATTTTGTGTTTAGGCAAGAGAACCCCTTAGAGGAGAAGGAAGGGAAAGTGACACCAATAGAAATTGAGGCTGCCATCATAAGAGATGAGGCAATAATATTACATGGGACAGATGACACAGGGCGATCATGGAGGGCAGTGCTTGCAGTAGGGGAAGGATATAGACTAACTGACATGACTGATGAGGAACTATTCCAAGATGATCGATCAGACAACAATGTGGTATTCGACATGGGTGTGAAACATTGGGTGGAAATACATTATAGAGAAGTGCCACAGAGGATGGCGATGTTGCATAAGCAGCCTCTGCCATTCCTCGAAGAAGACTTAGGTCGGGTACCCAGTGTCTTGAGGACCACTAGAACCTATGATGGAGCAGGTAAAATAAAGCTCAAGCCAGGAGCTATCCTACCAAGGGCAAGACAGTATGCCATATCAAGGGAATCAGATGAGGGATTTATTAAACAATTGCCACATTGGTGAAGCAGGGAAAATTGGTACAATCAGAATCTCAGTGCAGCACAGCTGTGTACTGTGTGAAAAAGGCAACAGACAATCTTGGCATTTTGTCCAGGACTTGCGCCCTCTCAACAAAATAGTAGAGCAACATTTCCATTAGTTCCAAATCCTGCAATGATTCTCTGTGGCATCCCGATGGAAGCTACACACTTCACGGTAATAGATTTGAAGAACACCTTCCATGAAGATCCACAAGACCTCACTTCCTTTCTATATAGAAACCGGAAGTGGACATACACAAGATTACATCAGTGGTACTGTGAGTCACCATCTATCTTTAATAGAGTTCTTCAAATAGATCTAGGCAGCCTACAGATAGAGGGCACCATCATACAGAACGTAGATGACATTTTGATTTGCAGTAAGACAGAAGACCAGTGTCAAAATGACTCAATGTATCTATTGACAGTACTAGCAGAGAAGGGATACACGTTGGACACAGTGAAATTGCAATATTGTCAAAAGGAAGAGTTATACATAGGGCAATTGATATTCAGCAGTTTCTAGGCCTCTGCAATTATTGAATAGCATGGGTATTTGACTATAGTACATACACAAGACCTTTGTTGAGCAGGCTTAAGTAAGCAAAGAAGGGAAATGGCAAGCTGTAATGGACACACAAAATGACTGATGCCTTTGAAGAGCTGAAAAAAAGTAATATGCACGGCTCCAGTCTTAGGAATTCCAGACTCCTGACACATTTTTCATGGTTTCACACTCCAATGAATTAGTAATGACTGCAGTACTCACACGGAAGACTACCTTAAAATCACAAACCTGTAGCTTATTATAGTGAACATTTAGACCCAGTAATGAGGGGACATTACCCTTGGATCAAGCTCTGGCTGTTGCTGCATTTGCAGGATAAAAATTAGCAGGCATCAATATGGGGTACAACACCACACTTTATGTGGAGCACGTTCTCTTTGCCATTCTCAAAAATCCCAAGAGCACATTGACTACACAAAGGTTCTCTGGATACGAGGTGATTATATCGAATCCAGCGATCAAAATAGAAGATGCAGGACTGTAAATCCAGCAACCTTTGTAGCAGAACCAGTGGAGGAAGTGGAGACTATGTCCATGACTGTACCACATATATGGAACAGTATGACAACAGTCCCAAGGTGGGCGAGAAGCCTCTTGAGAGGAGAGAAGTACTTTATATTGACGGGACATCAGCAATAGGCCATGCAATGGGGGAAAGACATACAGGGACAGCAGTAGTGACAGCAGACACAATAGTATGCACAAGCTTGCCTTCACATGTTTCAACACAGGCAGCAGAATTAGAAGCACTCATAATGGCATTAGAATCATGCAAGGGCCAGGAGATCACAGTGTATTCCGGCTCGGCATACATGACGTCTAGAGTACACTCTGGACTTTCATGATGGCTGAGGAGGGGCTTCCGATGTGTTGACGTGCTGACGCCATACTAGTGCAGCATTTCCCACTATTGGGTAGACTGATAGAGGTGATTCAATTCCCAGTGGCCATTGCAGTTGTGAAGTGACAGACCCACATGACGCGAGATGACCTTGTCTCCCAGGGCAATGAAGCAGCAGAAGCGGAAGCAAAGCACTCAGCATATTTTTCAGAAATAATAAACTTTGATACCCCATCGAATGCACACATTTTGCAGGAAGGATACAACACGGTACCAGCTACACAATTAATGGAACTTCAGGGGAGGGCTCCGGAAGAAGAAAAACAGTTATGGATGAGAAGGGGATGTTCAATATCCCCCACTGAAGCCTTATGGCGACAGGAAAGCACAGGCAAACCCGTACTACCAATAGCATCATTACAGACTGCACTCACACAATTCTATTATCCTACTCACATGAGTAAGGAGGTACTTTCTCCACACTAAGGGGAAGCATGGTTCTGTCCCAATATGGCCAAGCAGATATCCGCACTTACAGGTTTTCTGCTGGTTAAATTTATGTGTAGTGAGAGGAGCCATACCTCACCCAGCTGGTCCCTTCCAACAACTCCACAATGATTATGTTCATATGATCCAGGTATGCCAGGGCGAAAACTACATGATAGTGGTCATGTGCCTGTTTTCCCGATAGATCAAAGCAGGTCCCTACTCACACTCCGTTGCCTTCAGGGCTCTAAAATTTCTTGTTAGAGAGGTGTTCTCATGATGGAGGGTGTGTGAGGTCCTAAGGTTTGACAATGGATCTAATTTTGGAAATACAACTTTTGAGCATATCACAACCTTACTGGGGATACAGCACACATTCCCCTGTGCTTATCAACCGGAAGCAAACAGGACGTGTGTGCGCCTGAACGGCCCGCTCTAAGAAAAAATAGCAAAAATAAGAGCCACTTTGGAAAAAGGATGGCTCCACACTCTACCCTTAGCTCTGTTCATATTGTAGAATCATCCCGGGTCAGACCACCATTCAATGCCCCATGAGGTGGTAAAAGGACAATGCATGCAACTTCCTCTGGCTCCTCTCACTAGACAGACGTGAATGCCACCTCCATTGTTTGAAGTGATGAGATGCGTGAATATATAGCTTCTTTGATGGCTTGAGTGTCTTTTTTTTTCTTGTCAACTGCAGGCACAGGGGCAAATGCCAAAGAATAGTGAAGACAACAACAGCACTACCACGATCGTAGGAATTTTAAAGAGACCTTTGCTTTATCTAGGGACAATGTTTTACTCTGGAGCTTTGTGCGTCCATGGTTCAAACTGTTTTTTGATTAACCTTTTATTGTCGAAAAAGCAATAGACAAAGCAGTGGAACTGCCAGGTAAAAAGGTCTGGAACTATATTGTGACATCAAGCACTGCAGGGTTGAGGCCTCTTCCCGGTTAGAAGAAGATGATTTGATGCAAGAAATAGACAAAGGCAAAGAGGAAGAATCACAAACATGAGTGACTCGATCCAAAACAACATAGCTAGAAAAGGATAATGCACACACATAAAATTAGGTACACTGTCTTTACTTACACACAGCATACATTGAGAAAATAAATGGACAGTTTTTCCATATGATATTTCAACGACATTTCTCATTTCAACAATGCTTTATTAATTTTGTAATACGAAGAGACTCAGAGTGCATGATTCCTCCAAGACTATTAATCCATGCATTTCTGCTATATGTAACACACACCTACACACAATTGACAAGTGGAGACCCATCTATTATCAGTTTACTTGGGGATCCGAGAATACCTATAGTGTGGGAGAGATTGTTTTATGCAGCACTTGCTGACTGAGTACTACAGGTGTAAAGCTTGAACTAACACACACTAACATGATAACAGCACATTTTTCAGGCTTTGCAGCATCAACCAGGAAACATCTGGAGCATTGCAAGGCAACAGGAATGGGATCATGAAACGAAATGTAGTGATAATGTTTTGTATTTTCTGCTGTTTCTTCTTCTTTACACTCCATGTTTTTGTTTTAAGAAGATTGTCATTTCCACATGAACAACTTGGCCCCAGTCCATGCTGTTACAGAGGTCATGTCCAGGCAGGCAGTGAGCACTGCTAAAGAGGTAATAAGAGCTAGGCACAGTGTAGAGTTATATTTCAATCAGGTAAATTCCTATATGACTAATTCGGCCCATATATCCAATAACATGTGGTATAGCTGCATGGCCAAGGTGGGGAAATAAACAACCAAGGAGAGCTGCTATGTCTGCTCTCTCATCCCCTATGACATGAATGCTTCCAGATTGTTAGTGGCAACTTAAATCCCAGCAGCAAGAGCACAATGCCTTGTGCAGCTGTCACTTTGCACCACAAGGGGACGTTTTCAAGGCAAGTTAACAACACTGAGGTTGTTGTCAAAGAAAAAGTTCCTGTACGAAGAGAACTACATAAAGACTGAAAGGGAGGTACAAGTCCCAAGACAGGACCACAGAGATAGGAAGAATGCCAGGATGTTGGGAAAGACTCAGGTGCTGGTGTAATGACAGGTATACATCTCAGAAGGATGGAAGGACAGAGTAGTTGGGAGTAAAGCACATGCTCTCCTAACAGTTCCATTGGAAGTATTACAGCAAGAAAATGACCAGTGCCTTAACGAATGGGAAGCAAACGCCAATTTGCTCAAATGGATTGAAAATGAGGCAGGACCAATGCCCATCATACCCCTCAGGGGATCTGTTGTGCGTTTCTAGAATGATGGAGAAGTTAAGGTTGGTGAAAATGAAGCATTCAAAAAGGTCTTGAAGATACCAGGCATGAAAGTCAAGACAGCAGTGCTCATGGATCACTAATGGGTTTAACTGGAGCTGCGACCCAACTGGGGAAGAATATGCTCACTAGTACATCGGAATACCCCAGCATTGGTAGGGCCTCAGATGAACATAAAGATAGAAGGGTTCCTAAGATTGACACCAACAAACTGAAGAAGAGGTCTGTGGAATTGACAGGAAGAAAAAGAGGAAACTATGTTTCATCGCACATGGACAAGGCATTAGATGCAGTACCACCACAACACGAGCTGTTCAGTAGGACAAAGATGGTTTTTGAATCTATTGTTCCAGCATTACAGACAAATATGAATTCTAAATGACTCCAGACCACCCGTTGGGAGCTAATGCAGACAATAAACTCAACTGTCAAGGGATTCAACACCATCAAGGAAGAACTGAGAGCGGTGAGGCTGATGACCCTCCAGAACATGAATATGCTGGATCTCCTCACGGCCTTGGTAGGAGGTGTTTGTGCCTAGATTGGGTCTTACTGCTGTACATTTGATCCTGCCTATGAAGAAGACAATCGGACACTGACAGATGTCCTCACGAGGCTTTCTGAAGAGCATACGAGGATGGAGGCGGAGGTGAAAAATAGTGGAACATATGAAGTTTTCCTGTCATACATATTCTCTTGACTTGAATGCCAACATGGATGTACGATGGACTGAAGGTGCTGGCAGGAACATTACCACTAGTATTGCTAGCACTCTGTGTCATATGGATAATCATAGCACAGTTCATAAAAACAACTGAGAAAACATCAGGGATAAAGGTGCTGATTGACATAGATACAAAAGAAGATAAGGAAACAAAAGCTCACAATGCATTGAACACACAACTGACACAGTGCCCTCTGTTCACAACTGGAGCAATGTTCGAGTATCCCTAAATCCCAGCTGAATGGGCAAAATGGGTTTGGTGCACCCTTGATGAAGATTGCAGTTACATCACCTGGAACCTGGATGACCATGCCAAATACTATGGACACCTTGCAGGGATAATAAAGGTGTGACTCCAGAAACTTCCCATACGTAGAGAGCATTTTGTTGGCAGTGTGGTTGATTCATCGACCAAAGGTTGGGATTGTAGACGAGGGTTAAAATCTGATCCTAATCCCCCCTGCATGACTCTCTACCCAAAGATAGAGAAACAACAGATGTGCCTCTCTTTCAAGCCCATTACCACAGTCATCAATGTATCTCAGAATTGAAAAGCGCTATTCCCTTTGAGAATGGTTTAGACCATACCCAATTGATGATTTGGACGACATGGAATTGACTTCAGTCGATCAGATCGACTGACTGGAAAACCAGAAACCAATGATATCATCACGGACATCACGATATAGCCTCACTTATACATGAAGTAATATCCATCCATTCATGAAACTATACAGACGTACACTAGTTTGTTGCATATAGGAATGAGGCACATGCTATGAGATATAGCCTCACTTATACATGAAGTAATATCCATCCATTCATGAAACTATACAGACCTACACTAGTTTATTTCATATAGGAATGAGGCACATGCTATGACCCACTTAGACAGAGGACTGATAAACATACATGTCTCTATATTCATATCTGTTGCCAAATCTCAAACCACAAGATGCAATAGGATTCATATATACATATTAAAGGGCCTACGTTAGCTGCCCTGTAGTTACGGTTAAGTTGCTCAACTCAGAGGAAGAACACTTTTTGGGTGGCTTATAACTTTGCCCCTCCTGCACGAATCCTTACCAAAATTGCAAAACAAGGATATGGCCCTGTCTAAATTTTTCTCGCAAGTGTGGTGAGGTTTCATCAAGGGGGGGTAAAGTTGTAGGGGGTCCCAAAATGTCTGTTTTTTCATTAGATGCAATGGAAACAACATTTTGTTCACGTCTACAGCCCAAACCATTGGACGGATTGTCACCAAATTTGCTTCAGGAGCAGCAGCTTTGTCCCGAAAGCATGCATTTGTAAATTTGGTTTAAATCCGTCCAGTATTTTTTTTTTTTAAACGGGCCAATAGTAGGTCAAAATAAGAGTGATATCAGGGTACAGTCGGCGGACTCATTTACCTGTTTAGTCCGCAGACAGGCATTCGATTGGCCTACAGGGCGATGTGATGTCCGCAGACATTGGACGCGCCCACTGATTGGATGGTGACAAGCATGAAGTGCGTCAGATTTTTGGAAACTCCTACCATGTTGGATTCGCGGACAGCCAGCGTTGTCCACAGACATTGCAGTAAAAACATATTAAAAAACACAACATTGCACTTGCAAAACAATCTCTGGCGAGGTGAGGGGTAATGAGGGTGGGATGGGATATGGATGTAAGAAGCCAGAAAACAGGTGTTTTTCATCCCTGAAGTCTGCAAATAGTCCAGATGTTTGGGCACTGTCCTGTGATGTTCACAGACACTTTGGATGTTCTGGGACATCTTTGCCTTTTTCTGCATTACTGAATTGGTGAAAAGTAGTTTTTGGATGGCTTACAACTTTGGTGCCACTCAATGTAACTGCATGAAAGTTTGGAATTCTATTCCAGACCTGATTCTGAATGGTTGTGAAGTGTGGAGCTGTTTTGTCAAGAGGGAACAAAATTAGAGGGGGGTCCCAACATATTGTAAAGGCTTATACATGTGGTGCCATTTGATGAATCTACACAAACCTTTGCAAAAAGATTACATCTAGATATAAATGTTTTTGTAAAGTTTGGTGGGATTTTGTCAAGAGGGAGCTAAATTAGAAGGCGGTCTCATCTTTTTTCGATGGCTTATAACTTTGTTGTCATTTCACAAATGTGGACAAACGTTTTCAGAACGATTATAGACCCAACCTTGAATGTTTGTGTAAAGTCTCAATGGATTTCGTCAAGTGGGGACTAAGTTATATGACTATTGTATGTACATTCATTTTTACACCTTTCAAAAAATAAAACATGGCCAGATTGCCAGCAAACTCATGTAAGGAGCATTGCCAAGGACCTTAAAGCATGGTTTTGCAAATGTGCCGCGTTTTATTTTTTCACATGTGTCATGATGTAGGTCCAAAATATAATGATATACCTTTGGTGACTGAGGTATAGCCTGTGTCCATGGGTAGTGGCCAGATTGTCTGAGTCATGGCATAAGGTCATGACCCAGACAATATGGCTAAAGGCCATGACCACCAGGGAAGACAAATGGGGTTAAAGTGGACATGTGCACCTGGGACTGGCTATGTGGTAAAGTTATTCGAAAGTGGGATAGGTTTGAATGGGGAAAAAATGTGCTTGTAGGAATATGGCCATACGGTTCTCTCTTTGCCTTCTGCACACTGCCATGGAAAACGAAGAGGGGTCTGTACGGAGCCCCACCTTCCATTTCCATGAGGGCCATCTTCGCAAAGGATTTTACTTCCTAAAGCGGGATGACACCGGCATTAAACACATTATTCATTCTTAGCAGTCCGATTTTTGTGCAGTCTAACAGCAAAAAATTATCTGCATATGCCAGCCATTCAAAGCATTTGTTACCGAGTTTTGGCGCAACCAACCCTTTTTTCATTAATGCCTTGTTGGCTCTGCACACATATAGATTGAACACAGTGGGTGCTAACTTGCAACCTTGTCTAAACCCGTTAGGTGTATCAATCTCTGATGTTAAAAGCCCTTCAAATTTAGCCTTACTTTTATCTTGGTTTCGGAGTATAATTCGATAATTATCTCAAACACCCTAAGGTAGGACGGTCAACCAGGTCAAAGGCTTTACTCAAGTCTATAAGAGCAACACAGATGGGGTTCCCATCTTTCAGTAGAGCCTTTAATTGTAGATTTCTTAAGATAAGCCCCCCACAGTCAGTACCGCTATTTTTTTTAAAGCCAATTTGCTTCGGATCGAGTATGTTGTTACATTTGATCTATTCTTGCACTTCTTCAAGCACAATTAATGCGAAGATCTTTGATTCAGGATGAGAAATGGCTATTGCTCTAGACCTTTCTGGAGATAATCTGTTTCCTGTCCACAAACAGGACATTCTGAAAAAATTGAGAAAAAGTTGAACAAAATGGACATTTTACTAACAGTAAATGTAAAACATTGCTTGAAGTGAAGTTTTTTCCCATGATCCTGTGAATGCAATATGATAGTAAAACAACAGCGTATCGCACACACATTTTGTAGAAAACATAGTACAGACAATGAACTATTTATGTGAGTCAAAAAAGTTAATGCTTGTATAAAAAGTAAAGTATGCATATTTTTCATACCATGTTCTACAACTAGCTATATTTTCTTTTCTGTACAGACAAAGAATCCCACAGATGATAACTTGTGCCCATGTCCACTACTTGTTAACATGGATGTCATTTCACCAAAATTACATGGGCAGCGACATTGCCTGACCCTTGCACGATCCTTTACCTCGGATGACATTGCAGGAAGTGATGTCATTTGACCCCACCCCAAATTGACATATTTGATCAATTTGGGGTGGGGTCAAATGACATCATAGGAAGCGATGGTACACAACCTTTCACCCCTAGACAAAACCGGAAGGGCCATCAGACAGCATTGCTCCTGAATACACTATGACAAATATGGTTATGATATCACTGTATTGTTTATAAATAAAGCGGAATGCATGTATGTTATTGTGTATGATTTTCCAGCTGTAGAAATCCACAGCATTGAACCCACGTCTACCAAATTTTGCATGGATTACTCTTTTGTCTGGGGCAAGATGGTAGTCTGTGTTTGGATGCAAATAGCTTAAATGCAAAAAACAAATGTGGATGTGTGTGTGTATGTTTGTCCAGCTACACAAATCCACACCGTTGAACCCAATGCTACCCAATTTAGCATGGATTTCTCTTTTGTCTGGGGCAAGATTGTAGTCTATGCTTGGATGCAAAGAATTCACTCCGTAGACACCATTGTTTACTGATGCTCACCCCGATTCACTACAGTAGGTACTAGACGGAGGCAACATTTGGAAAAGTGTCTGAAGCAAAATGTTCAATGTGATGGTTATTCCTCTGAAATGTATAACTACTGTATAAAGTTCAAAAGTGTTTATTAAAACATTTTTAAAGGGAATTCATGTTTTTTCGTTGTTTTATCATGCCACTCCAAATATGGGAAATGACAATGTTACAGTTTACTTAAGATCATTCACAAGAAGAGAACACAATCAATCAATCTTTCTTGGAACTTTTCTCAAACGTGCTAAAGTCATTGAGTGACTGAAACATGCCCACAAAAAACAAACATCACTTGGAAAAGCTCCACTGATGCAAAGCGAAAATCAATATCAAGTGCTTCTGAAACACAACAAACAGCAACACGACTTGCCGACCACAGGACAAGAGTGAATTTCTCTGGGGCAAATGAGATGCCAGAGCAAACTGAACCAAGACTTGCTGACGTGAAGACACAAGAAACATCCTCCAGGGCACATGAGGCATCAGAGCAAAGTGAAGCAAGACTTGCCGACGAGATGACAAGAGCAACATCCTCCAGGGCACATGAGACATCAGAGCAAACTGAAGCAACACTTGCTGACAAGAGGACAAAAGCAACATCTTCCAGGGCACATGAGATACCTCTCGATCAGGACATGGGCAACACCTGGTACCCAAGCTAGTGTGATATACATTTCATAAAATAATGTATCACCATATGTATCATTAACATCAGTGTGTATAGGCCCATATTACCAAATGACTGTGAATGCAAGCAGACGTTCAAAGCCAAATGATAATGATGTGTTATTAAATAGCACTTATGCTAAAGCACTCTATAGAGTACAAATATACATACAACATCACCCAAACTGTGTTGGCAATCATTTATTGACCACAGAAAGATGAAAGGCTAAGTTGGCCTTGCCAGGATTCAAACCAGCAACCTGCAGATCACACACACATCGCAGCAGCAAACACTCAAACCACAGAGCCATTTTACCGGCTATAGTAAAATGAGCAATTACATATCAGTATGTTCTCAAAGTCAGAAGCAAATCACACTCTGTAGTGCATACCATTAAACTGGTAACTGAGATTTAACAGAAGGCCAGATCATCTGCAGGTCTGGTGCAAAGTTGACCACAAGTCAAAGCTGCGTTGATCTACATTTCAGGCTTCAGACGTTAGCAAAATACATACCATTGGGAGGGTTCATATCTGTCTATTAAAGAATTTAGAGTAGCGCGGGAAAGTGGTGCACTCACCCGGCATACTGTTCTCATGTGTTGTTCTGATTCTTTATTATTTAGGGTCAATGCTAAATGTGTAACCCTTGTGCAACCCCCTGTTTTTTAAGAGTCCTGAACAAGAAGGCCTGCCACTTCAGAAACAACAAGCTTCATGGTGCTGGCCACAGCCCTGCAGCTTGAGTTTAAAAAAAAAGAAAACAATGTTTTATTGGTTCCATGTGTTAATAGCCCCGCAAAAATATCACAATACAAAAATATCGCCATATATTTGCAGCAATATTGAGCCATGGACCCTGTGGTGGACACACCCGCAACCCCTGCATTATTTTTAAATGTGTGGGGGACACCCCCGCAATCCCCACTCCCACAAATTATACCCCCAAAAATATTGCCTATGGCAAGACAAACGACCATATGTACGGCAATATTTTTGGTGGGGATAATATCTAGCGATACCGTTTTATTGTTAGGGGTAGCAAGGGAGAGCACAGCAGTAGAAAGGGAGAGCACAGGTGTCGCAGCTGTGACCCCTAGCAACCCACAAATGATTTCCCTGCTTGCAAACATCAATCAAATGTATCATCCCTTACCATAGTACTCACAGTACCTCGAACATCAATCCAATATAGCATCCACTGTGATACTAGTCACAGAAAGCGTGGTTGTGGCCATGGCCACTGAACAGATTGCTTGATACTCAGATTACTATCATAGCCACACTCCAGAACCCCCAGTACAGTATTCAGATTGATTTTTGGAACACCAACATCAGTCTGTTATAGCATCCCTTATCATAGCATTCAGTCAATTCAAAATATCATCCCTTCTGTCCATACCAACTGAACAGTACAACCCACATTCACCTTCCCTTATCAACAATAACACAACCCAAACCAACACACACTATCAACATACCATAAATAAATCACAAATGTATGTCACATACGCCCATCGTATTAAGAAAGATGGTGTCCACGGACATCAGAAGCAGTTGATATTGTCTGTCGATGGTCGCGAACATGGGAGGAGACTGCGAACAGTGCAGAAAATATAAAGCTATTTTTGACCAAATAACACAAATATTACGCTCCTTTCTTTCCTCCACCACTCTCCTCAGGCACTTATTCATTCTCAACACAAACATTTGTGCAGACTGTTTTATACCACAGTGTCCGCGAACAAACAGCACAAATCGTGGAACCAACATGGCGGTTTCTAAATAACTTGATGCAACTCACGCCTCTTGGTTGACTAATCGGCTCCCTCGTCTTGTGTCCTCAGACGTCACGTGATTGGCTAAGAGGCATCTGTGGACACCAAATCGGGAAGTGAGTAGGTGACAAAGGACGGAAATATAACTACATTTTTGGGATCTATTCTTTGCGCATTTTAAAAATAACGGCTGCCTACATTAACACCAAACTTGCAAAAGCATGCTTTTCGGGGTCAGGCCACCCCTTCTCACACAAGTTTGGTGCAAATCCGTCCAGTGTGGGACCCGCTCAACATGCCATGAGCTTTTACAACTATCTGTTGCATTGCAATAGGATTAGAAAGGCTCTTGGCACAAGCCTTAGCCTAGTTGTGTGGTGGATTATGTCTGGCATGTCCCATTGCACTCTAACTCACTTCATCCTTCCACTCTGCAGGTTTCATCAGTCATCTCTCATTCTCTCCTGTGTTGTCTTGAAGCCACATAGTGCCCTTCCTGGCCGTGTTGTATTCTCTGACTCTTACTGGGATGTCCTCACTGGGCAACTTCTCCAGTGCTCCTCTTCACAAGGTTGATCTGAGTTTGATGTCGGTGAGTCAACATATGGGCTGGCTTTGAATTATCCATTGCTTCGTCCGTCTGTCACTTTTCCTTCTTTAATCCACCCGAACCACACTAGACATGGAACGAAAGCGACGCCTAGAGCCTGTCAAGTAGATCATGATGGGATTCTGGAGTCCAAAGTGACCCAGAAATATTCATGGGTTCCTAGAATTTCTGCTAAAGAGACCTGCAAACATTCTGTACCACATCTCAGCGAGTCCAGGTGGTCATGATTTCCACAACGAAACTGTGCTTGTATGATAAAAAAAAAAACACATGCAATGAAATTCATTAGAAATAATGTGAAGATTTGATGAGAGTTCCAAAAACCTACCTGGATGGACCCCTGCAGTGAATTGACGAGACCAGCCCCTTCGACGAATCTGAAACATGTCGCAAGGGCATAGCTAATAGAACTGGAATGTTACATTTTATTTTTTTAAGTATTTAAAAAACAAAACAAACAAAGGCAGCCTGTAAATGAATGCATGATCGATATGCTTAATGGACTGCTGTCCTGCCTGCAAAGCGTTCAGCATAAATATATTGGCAGCGACCTCGCCTGCGCCTCACTTTAGATGAGGTGTGACCAGGGAACAGAATGTGATTCATCCCGTCACTGCCCCCAGCGGGCGCATCTACACCGCGCGCGCTTGTTTCAATTACATGTTAGGCAAGGTGCTATGATGGAAGGGACTTTGGCCTGCGCCGCGCGCCTCGCTGACATCCGCAAGATGGAAAACTCGCCTTTAAATTGCACGCGAGACTATTAGACAAGGTGCTGGAGGGCCGTGCCGGTAAGTGCACAGGGAGCTTCCTATTCCATTCACTTTTAAATGGCCTCCGAGACAAGCGGGCTACGCACTACATCACTACAGTTCGACGCTCGCATGCAGCAGAATGCACATGGGCACTTTTGCATTACATGACGTTTAAAGAAGAAATTGGCTCAGGCTTCCCGGTACAACTTTGAGTTTCTTGGAAACCTGAACCGATACCATCTTTAGGAAACAATAAACAATGGCCATAAAAAAGCCATGCCAATGTGATGTGTTATGCTGCGGAAAGTGTGCAATATCTACCGCATATATACTACCTGGGAAGTGCCTTGGTGCCAGTAAGGATTGTCAGACTGTGGGCAATGGGTGCAGGATTTGTCCTGCATTTTGAGTAAGCTGGGGGTCTCCTCACACACTTTGGGCCTCATTACATGGTAGGCGGTAGGGGATTACCGGCACCAGTAAGGGCACCGGTGCCGGTAATCCCCTACCGCCCTACTACGAGTTCCCTTTGCGGGTCCTCCCTTAACGCCTGGTTTTTCCAGGCGTTAAGGACAGGACCCGCAAAGGGACTTTAGAGCTAATAACGGTACCGCAATTTCGGACTATATCGATATCACCTACACGAACTATGCAGATGATACCAAGATCCTCCTTCCGCTTTCTGGAGATTATGGGAAGGATTTGGCCTTGGTGAATAGAGTGTACATCATCATGCAGGCATGGATGGCCACAGATGGTCTATGCCTGAATGATGATAAAACTGAACTCATCATCCTGGGTACTACCTCTAGTTTAAAGAAATTAGGCCATGCCTACTGTTCCTTTATGATCGATGGCAATAGCATCAAAGTAGGACAAGAGGTTAAAATACTAGGCTTTTACTTGGACTCTACCTTCTCCTTCAACAGACAGGTGAATTCCCTGGCCACTTCTAAGGTTTACACATGCAAACTGATCCGTGCAGCCAAACCCTTTCTGTCCGACTCCAGATGCTTGACCCTCGCTAGATCCCTTATACTGTCCCGTCTGGACTTCTGCAACGCTCTCTATCTTGGGTCACCTAAAGCCACCACCAGAAAACTTCAAACTCTCCAGAATAATGCTCTTAGAGCGGCACTGGGTATTTCCAGAAGAGAGCATATTACAGCATACTCCCAACAGAATAATTGGCTTCCCATCAAAGATAAAATTCTCTTAAAAACCGCCTCACTCACGCACAAATCCCTAAACAACGCTGCCCCTATCTATTTAATCGACAGATTTCATAGACAGACCTCACTGAGACCCACAAGAACTGCCTATAAAGACTGTCTTTCTGTCCCCAACTTCAAACGCTCCACCATAGCGGGAAACAGCTTCCCAGTGAAAGCAGCTAAACTGTGGAATTCTCTTCCACCAACTCTCAGAATGGACTAGCCCTATCAGAACTTCCGATCTAAGGTTGTTTCATGGTTGAAAACGTATGCCTCCTAACACACCCAGGATCTTAGTCCCTCACACTCTAGCCATCTGCACACAGTGTACTGCCTTCCGCCTGCACCTACCACCTATTTGTATATATGTGTATATTTCTGATATTACTTTGACTGCATGTATGTATATATTTCTTGTTGTAACTAAGCTTCGCAATCTCTTGTAAATGCTGCGCACGGTTACCTGAGGGTATGCGTGCGCATTACAAATAATAAAACAAACAATCAAACAATTTGCGTTGCCTTTATTAGCATCTTCCTCATACCCATTGAGCCCTAAGGGGGCTCAATTGGGAATGGGGAAGGGCCCTGGTGAATGGGGAATTACCGGTCCCGGCAACCTTGGAATGGACCGGTAATTGCTCCATTCACCAGGGCGGAGTCAGTAAGGTTTTGGAGGCAGCCATGGTGCTATAAGCGCCATGGTTACCTCCTTGCGTGTAATGAGGCCCTTTGTCTTTTCAATTTTGTTACTCATGTATTTTGTCTAGCCAGTGCCTCTGGCTTTCCTTCTACCAGAGTCAACTTCATTGCTGCCTCTAGCTCCTCTGTTGTTACTCACTTCAGCGGCATTAGACCTAGAAAGGGGACTGCATCATTTGTGAAGGAGCTCAATTTCCTTTGTTAGGGCAGCCATCTTTCCATTTGTACCGATTTGAGAAAGTTGATTGTTCTTAAAGTGAGTTGCGTTTAGGAGCATTGAATAACACTCCAGCATTGTACAGTCTGGTTGTCAATAGCCCAACATCCTGCTGGAGTGCCTTGCTATGTTAAAGCCTTTAGCTTGTCATTTGAGCATGGAATGCCTGATAAAATATGGCATTAGAATGGAGTTCTACAGCTCGAAAGCTTTGAAGCAAAGTGACTTAATTGCAGTCGGAATAAGAAGTCCAGAGCCACCAAGGGCATGAGGCAGCAGACTTGGAGTGATCAAAAAAGGATTTGCTAAATGTTATGGGTGTACATGCCAAAAAAACTATTCATGTCAAACTATAGGGCTATATTATAAGACATATGAAAACCAAATTACTTTACATAATGCTGTCCTCAACACCCTTATTTATAGGAGGATAAATATGAACAGACATTCTAAAGATATTTTTCAGTCTGTTGCTGTGAAGCTCCGTTTGGGTTAGCGGGGGAAGGGAGGTCCGGGGGGAACGCGCAAGCGTTTCCCCCCGGGGTGATTTTGGGCACTGCATAGGCCTGCGCATAGAGCGCTGTTAAGGGTATTTAAGGGGACAGGGAAGGTTTAGGAGCAGGCTATGGTTGGGAGGCAGCTATTGTCCTGGTTGCTGCTTCTGAGCCTTCCCTGCTTCGGGCCTGGTTAGAGGTAAGGTGTCAGGGTTTTCGGTAGTGGTTAGCATTTTAGTGCGGTGGGTGCAATAAATATATGAAAAAATATGTATAATAATACATTCTTTACTAAGGGATTTATAGCCATGACTGCACATTATGGGAGAGCTGTAAATAAAGCACCCTCCTATCTCACCTTGTGGGAATTTGAATTTGAAGTTTTTACATAGCAAACTCAACAAATCCTATCCTGTCGCAGATGGAGCCATACGCTGCGAAAGCAGAACCCAGTCCAGTCAGTATTGATACCACTGAAAATCACAAAAGGATCAAAAGGAAAACCACAACTACTACAGGTGAGTCTTTAGACTTGCTCTGAAAATCGATAGGGAATTTGCCTTTCTTAGATTCAGGGGAATTTGCCTTTCTTAGATTCAGTGGAAGACTATTCCACAGTCTTGGTCCGGCAACTGAGAAGCTACAATCTCCTCTTGAAACGCTGTTAGTCCTAGGAATCGTAAGTAAGCATTGGTCTACGGATCTAAGGGTCCGGAACGGCTGATACTGCTTCAATTTATTCATTAGATATATTGGTGTCAGCCCATTCATGCAGTCGGAAATAAGAAGTCCAGAGCCGCCAAGGGCATGAGCCATTCCCAGACCACCTGCTGCAAAAGGTTTTGCTCTCCTAATCCTGTCACACTCAAGGAGTGAGCGTGTGAGCATGGGCTCGTTGGGGGGAGAGGGAGTATCATTGAACTCTAAGGCACGTGACACTCACACTTTCCTGATAAGCTATCTCCCAACATCTCTAGCCACCACTGAGGTGAGAAAATAGGTGTTTATATGAGCTGCCTGTTGTGCTGAAAACAACAGCACATTATGACAGGTGCCTCACTAGGCGGACACGAGAGAGTTGCAATTTATGTATCCACATCGTTTAATTCCTTGAGGGCGAAAGGCTCCTTGATGTCATTCATTTTGAATTCATCAAGATCAAAGGTTATGTGATGTCACTTACGATGATGTTATTAAGAACCAAAGGGCGTGTGATGCCACTAAGACTACCACTAACATTTCATAAAATGACACCGAGAGCGAAATGCTTTAACAACAATAGGACAGGTGCTTTAACAGCGACATCATGCTGACTACAGAAGAGATGCTGTGCTCCAGCAATTTCACCGCACAGACCCAGGAATTCCAACAGTTGTGGCTCTTGTCCAAGCATTGCATCTGCATTTGCCAGACATTTGGCAACCAGTGCCATCATATCCATTTTACTTTCACATATTTCATATCTCCTGCCATTCTTGCTGTGTTCTGGGTTCAATTAGGGAGCTTGGGCCCTAAGGTGAGTTATGGTAAAGGTGTGGGTGGAGGCTGGTACTGGGGTGATTTAAGGTCCATGTGAGAGATGGCATAGTGCTGGAATGAGTTAGGGGTGTGAGTGAGTTTCATGTTGGAGTGAGCTTGGTTGAAGAGGGGGTGAGTTGCTTCGTTGTGCGTGGGCTTGTGTGGATTGTCGCTTGAGTGAGCAAGGGTAGGTGGATAGAGCTGTTTGTGATGTGAGTGTTGCTTCCTGGGGTGATGTGCAGTTTCTGTACTGAGCCGGGGAGAGTAAGAGACCGTTTTGCAGGCAGAACTAGCGAGGATGGATTGGGCTTTGCTTGGGTGAGCTATGGGTTTCTGGGGTGAGATAGGGAAGATGGGTTGGGAGTTGCTAGGGTGACCTTGGTACGGTTAGTTGGCAGTTGCTGCAGTGATGTATGGGTTGCTGAGGTGAAATGAGGTGAACTAAATATAGTTTGTGACATGAGGTTTGCTGGGGCGAGATAGGGCAGGTGGGTGTTAGTTCTTGTGATGAACTTGGTTTACGAAGTCAGCTTGGGAATGGGGGATTGCTTGGGTTGCTGGGGTGAGCTAGGGTGGGTGGGTAATGCATTGGTGAGGCTTAATCTCTTCTTAAATGCATAATGCATTCACAAACATCGCACGTCTGACACTAACTTAGCAGGGGCTTGTGAATTTAAAAGTTGTGGGGGTAAATATTGGGTCTACATTTTTGTGAAGTGAACCCAGTCAGTGGTTGAGTGGGATCACTTACATATATGTTAGTTGTTTTAAATAATGGGTTGGAATTAGGATGTCATCAGCAACCTCAATATTGAATTATGCAAATGTTTAGGTGTTGTGTATTTTTTCAATTCCAGTGCCAAAGGTTGATGTCCTTGTCTAGGGTATCCAGCCTTAAATGACACCTCTGCTTCCAACTAAGCTATTGCCTATGACTCTAGACATTGTTTCCTGAATGCTACCTCCAAGCAGTGGGCGACTGTTCACTGTCCCCTCAACTAACACTAATACTAATACCGTTCTAGGACATTTTCAGATCTAAATCACTTCCTCAACCATGCCCAATCACACCATTGACACTCCATCAGAATGAGTGGGTAGGTACTCATGGTGAGCCCGCCCTAGTGACACTAGCGAGCAGTGTCCCTTCTTTGAACATGCACCAAGCATTCAGAGCTTCTACGATTTCCAAGGCTTCATTATATCCCTCAATTTCACACTCTGAACACCGCTGACTCGCATTGGACCAGTGAGCAAACCTAACACCAAGGGATACACCAACATTTTGCAACATTCTCCCCAGTGCATGTCGCCATTTATAAATGTGGGGCATGAAATCCACGCTGGTTTTGTGGCAGTGGGGCAGCAGACTTGGAGTGATCAAAAAAGGATTTGCTAAATGTTATGGGTGTACATGCCAAAAAAACTATTCATGTCAAACTATAGGGCTATATTATAAGACATATGAAAACCAAATTACTTTACATAATGCTGTCCTCAACACCCTAATTTATAGGAGGATAAATATGAACAGACATTCTAAAGATATTTTTCAGTCTGTTGCTGTGAAGCTCCGATTGGGTTAGTGGGGGAAGGGAGGTCCGGGGGGAACGCGCAAGCGTTTCCCCCCGGGGTGATTTTGGGCACTGCATAGGCCTGCGCATAGAGCGCTGTTAAGGGTATTTAAGGGGACAGGGAAGGTTTAGGAGGAGGCTATGGTTGGGAGGCAGCTATTGTCCTGGTTGCTGCTTCTGAGCCTTCCCTGCTTCGGGCCTGGTTAGAGGTAAGGTGTCAGGGTTTTCAGTAGTGGTTAGCATTTTAGCGCGGTGGGTGCAATAAATATATGAAAAAATATGTATAATAATACATTCTTTACTAAGGGATTTATAGCCATGACGGCACATTATGGGAGAGCTGTAAATAAAGCACCCTCCTATCTCACCTTGTGGGAATTTGAATTTGAAGTTTTTACATAGCAAACTCAACAAATCCTATCCTGTCGCAGATGGAGCCATAGGCTGCGAAAGCAGAACCCAGTCCAGTCAGTATTGATACCACTGAAAATCACAAAAGGATCAAAAGGAAAACCACAACTACTACAGGTGAGTCTTTAGACTTGCTCTGAAAATCGATAGGGAATTTGCCTTTCTTAGATTCAGGGGAATTTGCCTTTCTTAGATTCAGTGGAAGACTATTCCACAGTCTTGGTCCGGCAACTGAGAAGCTACAATCTCCTCTTGAAACGCTGTTAGTCCTAGGAATCGTAAGTAAGCATTGGTCTACGGATCTAAGGGTCCGGAACGGCTGATACTGCTTCAATTTATTCATTAGATATATTGGTGTCAGCCCATTCATGCATTTATATACCAGACACCCTATTTTAAATTTGATATGGTCTTCCACCGCTAGCCAGTGCAGCGACTGGCAGAGACCAGAGATTGGGGTGTTCTTAGCTACATCGTAGACCAGCCGTACTCCTGCATTTTGAGCTTTTTGTAACCGATAGATCTGTTTGGCCGGAGCTCTGACCAGAAGTCCATTGCAATAATCTAATTTGGAGTTGACTAATGCTACCACAACCATTGTACGATCAACATTAGGGACATAGGGTAGCGCCTGGCGCAAGAGACAGAGGTTTTATAAGGCTGACTGTACTTTGGCTGAGACCACGTTTTTTTACTTTGCATATTTAAGAGTAGTGCCCAGGAACTGGGGGTTGAGGGGCAGCTTTTTCCCTCAAGCAAATGTTTCGGACCACCTCACGGTGCTCTGCGAGCCCGCCTCACACCCACTAGGGGTGCCGTTGTCATAGAGGGAAACTTTGGGTGCAGGGCTGCTATGGCGGGCTCAGGTGCTTTCTGTCAGGATCGTGTACCTCGGGGGTTCGTGGGCGTTGAAAGTGGGGGTGGTCACAGGCTGACGGAGCGTGTCTGCCCTTGGGGGATCGGCTTAGCTCATTTGCAGGTGAGAGAGTGCAGTGCCGGTGCGGCTTAGATAGGGGGCAGTGTGCGCTCTTAAAGGGGCAGCACCATTTAGCCGGCGGTGCACAGGCCCTTCCTCTAAGGCACATGAAGGCCTGCAAGTGCGCTTGGTAGCCACGTGGGAGCAGTGTGCACATAGCCTGGTAGAGGCTTGCATTGCTTGGGGACAGCGTTTTTTCTGTGCCACACTACAAGTGGCCGCACAGGCAGCCCGCAGCAGGATAGGGGTAGTTTATTTACAAAAGCAAATAGAAATAAGAATACTTTTGCATTCAGCAGTTTGGGTGGCGTTTACTACGGGAGATATGTTTTGCCCCTCCACAGGTGACTTGTCTGGAGAAATGTCCCCCAGGTAGGAAAAGGGGGAATTTAGCGTACTATTTTGGGGAAATCAGTCACTGCTTCCACTTAATCTACTGCAGTTAGGCCCGCAAAGGGGCATATATATTGCAGGCTCGGGGCCAGATGCTTGGGTGGGGTTTAGGGTTTCGGCAGTATTAAAGCGAATAAACCTGTTAGTTAGTGGGATGGCAGGACAGGGAGTTGGAGCTAAGGGCTGGGTGGATGCCCAGACACAAAGGGAGGCCCTGAGCATCATTTTCTGGGCATCTAACGCCCAGCTGGAAGGGGCAGTAGTGGAAGCTACAGGGAAAGAGGGGCTGTAGGGGGTAGGCCACAGCGCAGAGCAGTGTCGGACGGGGCCCTCGCAGCGGTGGTGGCTTGCAGCCCAGCAACGGGAAGGAGGGGTGATAAGGGACAGAGGGGTCTGAAGTAGCAGGAAGGAGGTACCTAGGAGAGCAGCCAGGAGTGGGGGAGCAGCGGGGGAAGGGTCGGGTAGTGGGACGGGAGCTAAGGGGCCAGGAGAGGTTTCTAGCGGAACAGGGGTAGATGAAAGCACAGTTCAAGTTAGGGGCGAGGTTAGGTTCAGCTCGGATCCAAGAGGGGTGGCTGTGCAAAGGGGCGGAGGAGGGAAATACCTGCAGAATAGTGCAGGTGGGCGAAGGAGGGCTCTATCCCCATCTGTTAGTGGAAAAAGGGGAAGGTGCGGAACAACCTCCCTGCATAGGGGTGCGTTATGCGGAGGGCATAGTACGGCCTCCTTGGTTCTTGATGAGGTGGTAGACGAGGGCTTGAGGGCGGCCCTTCTGGAAGACAACAAAGAGCAGACTAGAGGGTGCAGTATGGCCCCTAGCACGGATGAGCACAGGGTGGAGGAGAGAACCCCTCGTCCAAGAAGAGAGGAGCAGGTAAGTGTTGGCGCAACCCCACCGAGAAGACGTCATTGGAGCGGTGGGGTGGACACTCCCGCTCACCAGAAGAGGAGCTGCCCGGCCCAAGCGTGAGCTCGCAACAACAATGATATTTCACTGTGGATAATGAATGTGAAGAGGAGATTGTTGTGCAGTGGGGGAGGAGGAGCAAGATGGGTTATGGGGACGGAAAGGGTGAGGAGGTGTTTAAGGTTGAAGGGGAATATCGGATTGGGGGCTGAAGAGCAAGAGGACAACAGGGACATTTGCTGGGGGAACCTGGTGATGTTTTGTGTCCCCTCAGCAGGACACAAGTGAGAAAAAAGAGGAGTGCTGGAATGGAGAACAGGATGCCGCGGCTAGGTGACAGCAGGCAGAAAGAGGTGAGCAGGATCGGGAATGGGCAGCAGCATAGGTCAGGTTGGGCACGAGGTGGGGGGAAATGCAGGGAGGATCCGGGGCACCAGTGACAGGTGGGGAAACAGAGTCTCTGACCATAGGGGCCTTGGTAAGGGCAAGGGGAAGGAGTGTCTCCTCTCTGGAAGTACAAACTGACTAGCTGGTGGAGCCTGCGGCCCAGGGAATGATTAAGGTTGCTAAGGAGAGGACTGCAAGGGTACAGGGATGGACAAAAAGATGCCTTGTATGGGCATTACAAAGCCACTGGGTGCACATTTGATTGGGGCAACAAAAGAAAAGATATGGGCAGGAGAGTTTGTGGTTGTTTTTAAAATCCTGCACTGGGAGGTGAGAACGAAAGAAGGGTCCAAGGTGTACGAGCGGGAGTTTGCCTCAAGACCAAAGGTGTTGGCCACAATTGACAATTGGACGTCAGCATTTATTATATATGCCAGTATTTACTGCGAGAAGTTTCCAGAGAGGTGTGTAGCATTAATGAAATACATGGATGTAATAAGGAAGGCGTTTACGAGTTTCGGGGGTTTGCATGGGTGAGGTATGATGAAGAATTTAGGGCAAGGATGGCAGAGGATAGCCAAGCGGTATGGGGAGAGAGTGAAATGGATCTGTTGCTACAATGGATGGGGCCTACGTGTCCAGCACCAAAGCTGAATACGCGAGTTGTTTTACCGGCCCTTCCATGGTCGCCCCGCTTCGGAGGGGGCGAGGAAGGAGGCAGGGGTCAGCCATCAGCAGCAAGTTGGGCATTCAATTAAAGCTGTATGAGAATGGTGTGCAAATTTAGGCACGAGTGTAGCAGATGTGCTGGACAGCATCCGGTTACACAATGTTTTCAAACAGGGGACAGAGGGAGGGGGGAGTAGAGTGAGGAGTTGGGGGGAAAGGCCTATACTCCAGTTAAATTTGCGGTTCTGTAAGAGTGGCTCAGCTTACCTTGAGAGGGAGGGGGCCAAGATTTTGGGGAAAGGTTTTCACGAGGGTATTAAGTTGGGTTTTCAAGGTCCAAGGATGCGGCGGTGGGCAGAAAATTATAAGTATGCGTGGGAGAATTTGGACGTCGTGAGAGTGAAGCAGGGGCAGTGGAAGAGTGATAGGGCCGTTTACGGAGCTGTCGGGAGACTTGGTGGTGTTTTCCCATTGGGGTCGCGCTTAAGAAGACTGCGGTTGTAGTTAGACTAATTGACCTTTTTGGCAGGGCCGAAGGACATGTCAGTGAAGGATGTTATTGCAACGGAAAACTGCGGGGTGTACTATGCCAATGTTGAGCAAGCAGTGGGTTTGGTGAGGAAGGAAGGTTGTGGGTCATTCATGGCCAAGTGTGTTATCAAGGAAGCTTTTTGTTGTCAATGGTGCATCCGGAAGATTTTCGGCAGCTGGGGATGCAGTTTGAAGGCCAAAGTTAGGTTGAGAATGTATTTCCTATGGGCTGGACAATTGTATGTGGGTTGTTTGAGCGCTTTTTCTCTTTGATGAGGTCGGTTTTACTTACACTTCGGGTTGTGAAGGAGGGTTGCATTAGTGGGACGATTTTCAGTGGGGCGGGCAGAGAACAGGAATGTCGGAGGATGCTGGGGGTCTTTCAGACATTGATGCAGGAATTGGGAGTGCCATTGGCAGTAGATTACAACTGAAGAGCCGGCCGTGTTGTTGAACTTTCTAGGAAGGGAGTTGGTTGCTGTGGCCGGGACCTCATGATTGCCGCACGACAAGGTGAGCAGACTTGTAGGGTTGCTTGAGAAAGTGATAGTGGCCCGGGAAGTGATAATGGGGATATACAGAGGTTACTGGGGCATCTCAATTTCGAGTGTCGGGTAGTGGCCCCAGTTCGCACTTGTGTAGAAACATGGCGAGGTCTATGGCGGGAGCTAAGTACCAACATAGCAGGGTGCGGTTGTCAGTGGCAGTCAGGGAGGATTGCAAGTTTGGCCAAGATTACTAGAAGAATTTACTGGGGGCAAAAATGGGTTATATCAGAGGATTTGCATTCGGGTGTACGAGCACAAGAAGAGCGTCACACAAGGGGATACGTGGGCAGTGATGCTACGTGAAGGGCAGGTTATGGGAATTGAACTGCATGGATGGGGGTGCACGTTTGGCCCCTGATGCAGTGGGGTGGAACAGTGATGAGAGGGAGCTGCATGGACGGGGGTGCATGTTTGGCCCCTGGTTCTGAGTGGGTGGAACCACGACGAGATGGAACTGCATGGACATGGGTGCATGGATGGCCTTGGTGCAGTGGGGGACACATCGATGATATGGAACATTTGCACGGGCAAACTAGAGGAAGGGATTTGGTGTTGCAGCGGGCAGTGCACAGTGCGCAGTGGGAATTAAATGGTATGGACAGTAGACATGGGTATGGCATTGGGGAAAGGGGGGAGAGCAGGTGAAGCACATAGCAGAGAGCAAGGGTTGATTTGGTTGATTTTATTCTGGGGTGTATGGACGAGGGTTGGTACAGGGCAACACTAGCAGGGAAATTGTCAGACACTGCTTTTACAGGAAAAGGGTTTGGGGCTTTCAGACTAGCGGCAGGGGAAATAGCACATAGGATGCTGGAAGGATGGGTGTGCTGGTCATCAGGGGAGGGGGGCAAGTTTTTGACCTGTTTCTCTGGTTGTGCTTTGGGGCATTTAACGTTTCAGAACGGCTGGGGGAGAAGAGGGGAAGGAGGTTTCAGTAGGAAGATATACATTTACCGGAAATAAATAAACATAGATTGGCAGAGCAAAGACGCATCAGAGAGGAAAAGGCTGTTGGGTGCTCTGGATAGACATAGTAAAAAGGTGTCCTGTTAGTGCAGGAGTAGCGTGGCGGGAAACGTGATGGTTGAGAAGGGTTTCCATTTTCAGCATGAAAATGGGTTGAGGGCAACAGCAGCTCAAGTTAGAGGGGTCATGAGGAGGGCTCTATTGGTGTTGGGGGAGAGGGATGAAGAGTTTGGAACTCATTTTTGTAGGATGGGTCAGCATCGGAAGGTAGTAGGATGGGGCTATCTGAGGAGAAGGTCAAGTTTTTGGGGCGATGGGAGTAGGGAAAATACAGGGGGTATATCGGAGAGATGTGGGATGTGGCGGGTTAGATGAGGTTGGAGATCATGGTCTTGTGGGGAGCCCAGGCAGTTGGTGGAGAGAAAACTCATAACATTTTTCTTTTACAGATATAGCAAGGAGGAGTGGTGAGTGCCGCAGATCTGGTTTGTGTGTACACTACATGGTGAAATGGCCAGGGGAACATACGGCAAAAAGACTTTCCGGGACCCATTGGGGATATATTTATAACATTGCCCTAGTGTGATGGTCGGGGCAGGGGGGCTCTGGTGGGGCCAACTGCTGCCTATGCTAGGAGGTTTGAGGGTGCACCGAGGGAGCCGGCGGCAATAACTCTTCATGCAGGGGAGAAACATCTAGTCAGGGATATGGGGGTGTCACTGCTAAAAGGATGAAAAGGGGTCTGAGTTGGTTAAGGGAGATGTGGCCCAAGATGGGGCTGGTTTGGACCAAGCTATTGCCAAGAAGAGTATGGAGGGGGAGTGGTGAACAAAGGTGCAGTAGAGAGGACAAGGATAAAGATTAACAGGGAGATTGTAAAAAAATGTGTGGAGCTTGGGGTGGAAAGGCTGGCACACCACGAAATAATTTACGAGGGCATTTTCATTGATTCAAGAGAAGGGGGTGCACTTGTCACGTTTAGGAAACACGTATTACCTGGGGGATTTGACATTGGCAGTGCAGGATATCATGAAGAGTTGGTGGTAGAGGACAATTTGGGTAAGGAGGGGGTGGGTCAGAAAGAACACCTCAGGGGAGGGTTTTTCTGGTGCCGGGAACATGGGCCTTTGGGGGAGAGCTGGGGGAATCACAATGGGGTACTAGCGCGGTAAAGGAGGGGTGTGGTGTTGTTTGTACGAACGGGCTACCTCGGGGGTACAAAGAGGGGGGGAAAGGTTTTGAAGAAGGAGGGGCGTGGCCTGAGGGAGAAGATGGAAGAAAGCGAGAATGAAGGTTGAGAGGAATCTAAGGGGAAGGGAAGGAGCAAGGGTTAGGAAGGGAGGAATTATAAATGATTTATTTATTTAATTGTGGGGGAATTGAAATTGTTTAATTATTTAATTGATTGGCAATTTGTTGATATTGATATGTTAGTCTGTAAGGCCAGGGAGCCGGGTTAGCGGTTTTTGTGAGCTGTGGCCTGTCACCTTAAAGCAACCTTTTTTTGTGCAGTAAGCCCAAAAGCCTCCATTGCAACAGGGCTGCTCTGTTTTGCGATTTCAAAACACAGCCCCAGGCTGCGTGTCACTCATCATATCCATCGTTCCTCTTATCTACACTTCCATGCCATGCTACACATCTGTGAAAAAACTAAAAATAGAACTGAACCTGATAGAAACCACAAAATCACAACCTTCACAAGTAGTCAGGGCACTTTTATGATGTGCGCTCCGAGCCATTTTGAACTACAATAACTGCATGGTTATTATTTGACCAGCAGATGCCCCACTTACATCTTGAGCAATGCATGGTGACCCAACCAGTTCTCTTTCAGTTCTGATGTTCAGTTGCTTTCATCACCACAAAATGGCAAAAGCGAGACAGGAAGAGCTACCTGAGATCCATAGGGCCCGATGTCATAAGATGCTGCAGCACCGCTCAGGTTGGCACCAGATCAAAAAGGTTTTACATTGACATTTGGATCTACTGACCAGTACCAAAAATAAACTTGCACTAAATAACCAAGGCAAAAGTGGCATGTCTTAACAGTCAGTAACTGTAAATGTTCAATCCAAATTTGTTTACTTACGCCTCTATTGTTATCATTATTTTAAAGCTTTAACGGGTGACAGCAACACCCACTAAATCATGTTTGAAGTCTTTCCTCTGACATATCGGCACACCTGTCCTCCTGTAACCACTTGCATGGCTGTGTATGTGCTACAGTTCTCTACATGAATCTTAAGGGCTTACTTTCTTGGAAACCCTTTTTAAAAATGTTCTTTTGGTTTAAGCGAAGAACCTTCAGTTCCAGTCAGCCTTTCCTATTGCTACCACCCTCTTCCCCCAAAAAAGCTGAAAATAAGTTTGCTGCTGAGCATGCTGAGGATGAAATTAATAACTTTGGAACTATGTTATGCCCATCTGGGTCCACAAATAATTCCGTTTGGACGGATACAATGGAAATCAATCTAGCTGAATTAACTTGATCAAGATGCTGTGGTAGCCAGAAGTGAGGACGCCCACTTTGTTCTGATTTCCTGAACTGGAAAACAGAAGGACAATGTTAAAATGTATCTAAAGAGACTTTACTAAGATATGGCGTCCAGGGAGTAGTATGCTCAATTTATCATGCCAGCAATCACATACATACAGAACAATACAGCACTGCAGACCAACACATTAAAACAGCTAAAGATAACGTTACATTACTAGTCATACCTGCAATCCAAAGTACAGGTTACCTTGGAATGTGTTTTTTTTTTTTTTGTTCTGCAGTTCAATGATCTGTTTTATCCTGTAAAGTTGGTACTACGCTGTGCCAAACTCTAAGACAACCCACAGGGCGGTGAAGCATTGACAACAGCAATTCGGCACTGTAAAAAAATATACCAAAAATACATATCATCACGAAATAACTGTCAACCTGTAAAGGGTTAACTAAACGAGACACACCAAAGCTCAGATTGTTTGCTAGGGGTATAATTTAATAAATGAAAAGAATAATTGTTCTTTTTCTATTTCTATTTTTTCTTGAGGAATGTAGTCTGACTCTCAGGTTATTTTGGATGTCCAAGATAATAGAAAGTGTAATTATCTGGGCTTGCCCCCCTCTGGCAAATCCACTCCAGGACCAGGTTGATCCTTCAGACAATACATCATTCCTCTACATTCACCTTCATACTTATTTGTAAATTGCTACAATAGCGATCAGGAGGAAATATTCCTTATGGTAATTGGTATGGCCTCAAAACGCTGTCGTTGAATGCCATTGAAGGATTGTACTCCAAGGTTTGGGTAAATTGATCAGAGGAGTTTAGAATGTGTGTGTATTTTAGCCAAAGCGAAGTTGTGTAGGGGTGGCCAGGTCCCTACTATTGGGGTGGCCAGGCCCCTACTAGCTACCCATATTGAGCTGGCAAGTAGGTGGGTGCTTTGAAGCTGTCAAGGGAGTATGCAAGAGCAGTAGAACTCATTATGTGTCCAGCTAGATTGAATGGCAGAGGTGTAGTGCAATGTGTCATTGGGACTGATGTATGGTTGCAGATGTGTGCCGGTGGGTGGCCTTGCCTTCGGCTATCTCCCATAAGCATGGAGTGTGATACATGCCGTGTTCTCTGGCAGGCTACTTGGTTTTGTAGGTGTGACATGGACTCTCCCAAGTGTTCTGCTGGAGATTGCTAGAGGATGCTTTTCATCATTTGGTGTTTTTGTTGAAGTTCTTTGCTGCCCCTGTCTACCTGAAGTGGTTAACTATCTCAAGAGGCTAGGGTTTGACAGGGTGGGCGAGGGAATAGACATGTTTGAGGGACCTCTGGAAGGCCAGGTGGTCCTCTATGCATCAGATGTTAAGCAGCATTTAATTACAGATAGTGGATGCTTGGACAGAGAAGGGGCATCCTCCTATTCTAGTCTATTTGAAGGTGGAGATCACAAGGAGGAGTGCAGTGCCTGAACACAGGTTTCTGATGGGTTGGTAGCAGGTGATTTTCTGTTGAAGTTATTCTGGGCATGTCATGTGGAGGGCATGCTAAGCGATGCACATGACTTTGAAAGAGGCACCTCGTCTGACTGGGAGCCAGTGGAAGATGTGGAGGGCAGGGGTGATATGCTCTTTTGGGGCAAAGACAGATACGTTGATAGTTTCTGAGTTGATAAGCAGGGGCTCCCGAAAACAGGGAGTTATAAGGCAGGAAGTGAGGACAAGGTGGGGGGTGGAGACATATGTGGGGATTTTAAAGATGATTTGGGTGTCGTCTGCATAGTTGTAGCAGGTGAGGTTGTGTGAGCGGATAAGTGCGGGCAGGGGGCTAATGTAGAGGTTGAAGAAAAGAGTTGATAGGCAAGCACCTTGTTGGACCCTGTTGTTGACTGGGTGAAGAATGTATCCCTTATCCAGAAGGAGTGGAGTCTGTAAATGTGGATGTTGTGGTCAATAGTGTTGAAGTCCGGCGAGAGATCAAGGAGTATGAGTGCAGCACAGCCATCTGTGTCTACCGTGCTTTTGAGGTCATTGCATATGGATATTAAAGATGATTCAGTTCCATGGAGGGTTCTGAAGCCAGACTGGGTGGGGTCACAAAGGTGCTTGAATTCAGTGAAAGTGCAAAGCTGGGAGTAGGCCATTCAGTCAAAAAGTTTGGCTAGGAAACAGCTGTTATGAAACTTCTATAGTTGGCTGGAAGGAGGGGGTCAAGTGAGGGCTTTGACATGTGACTGCCTGAGGCGAGGGAGGAGTGAAGGATAGATCTTCTAATGCTGCCTGCACTGGTTGAGTTAAAGATTTCTTTGAGGAGGGTACGAGGCCATGGGTCACTCGGCGATCCGGAAGGAGGGCTGCTGGCAAGTAGCTTAAGGAATTTGGGTTTAGAGATGGGGTACTGTAACGCTCACCTGATTCCCGCAGAGGCGCCGGTCTTGACTGGGTGAATGCCGTATTTTCAAAGGTGATGTGTAACACACGGTTGGCTCTTTGGGCTGGACCTCTGTGCACTGTATGTCTGACTCGAAGAGTAAGATGTCTGCAGATAGAAAATATGGGATTAATGAACTGGGGTTATTGTGTGCCTCTCTCCTCTTCCCTTTCTCTTCTCCTGTAGAACCCCAAAGGTTAACGCCCTCACCTTAGGTAAGTGAACGCCGAGCTCTCCATCTGCCTCGGGGCAGGGTGCCGTAACCAGTTTCTTCACTGGATAAGGGTGCAGGCCTCTTGACCTCAGAGGACTGCTGTCCGTCGTTAACTGCACGAACGGTAAGTTCTGGGCACTTCAAATGTCTTAAAAGTCTTTTGTAATGATATCTCTTGTTTTGCAGGGTTCTGGCGATGGCAGATGGCGGGCTGATGAGAGTTGAGGATCGAACCCGCGTGAGGAATAGAAGCGCCTGGAAGCACGTAAGTAAGCGCTTGTAGTCTGCTTCACGATGCGCACTAACTGTCCCTTTTATCTTGCAGGTACAAGTTCGGAGCTTTAGAGAAGCTGAAGGGTGCTGGAATACCCACTGGATTCGGCGTGGGAAGGAGTAATGGCACGTGAGTAATAAAGTTGCCCAATGTCTTTAAACGCACCTTCTTTTGTCTTTCAGATGCAGGATGCAGCGCCGAAGGCCTCCGGAGCGTGCGAAGAGCTGGTAAGCTTTTGTCTTTCAGATGCCGGAATGCAGTGCGAAGACCTCCGGAGCATGCGAAGAGTAGGTAAGCCTTTGTCTTTCAGATGCCGGAATGCAGCGCGAGGCGTTGGTGACAGCCGATGGACCAGGTAAGAGATGCGCTGCCACTGAAGACCGTAGTGCTAACCTGTTCTTTCTTTGTCTTTACAGGTGCTGCTGAAGACTGGATTCCAGGATGGTAAGCCTTTGTTCCCTTAGGCCCAGGATCAGAAGCAGAAGACACGATGAGCGTTCTGCTGCAGAGAATGCAGAATAACACAAAGCAAGATTCATCCATCGGGTGTGGTTTAAATAGCCTCCTGTAGTGCTTAGGTGTCTCCTTCCACAGCCACGCCTAGGTAAGAAAAGAGTTCCTGCTTTCCAGAAGAGTTCCAGTGTTCTGAACCTAGGGAGTGGCTCCTGCCCCACCCAACAGGAAAAGTAGTCCCAAACAGAAGAGGATCAGGGGTTCAACTGGCAGGTAAGTAAGCAGCATGGTCTGCTGCAGGTAAGTCCACCCAAGCATTATGAGCCCAGCGCTTCCAGCGCTGGGACTGGGCATCTTTATGAGCCTGGTGCCACTGGCGCCAGGACAGGGTCCAAAAGGTCCCATTTGGGACTGGCTGGCACTCGGAACCGGGGTTATGGGTCTGCTTCCAAGGGAGTCGGGCAAGTCCTGATCTTTTGGAAGCAGAGATCATGACAGGTACACAGAGGAGGAGATCGGGGAAGGGTTAGAGGGTTCATGCAGGAGTTTAGGTGGAGGCGATGGAAGTGTTGCTGGTTTCGTTCTGATGGTGCAGGTTCTTTCTAACACTGTGTTGTAGAAATGATCTGAGACGGTATTACAGAGAGATTGGGAGATGTTTGGTTTGGGGGAGTACAAAGAGGGCTATGAATTCTGTGATGACCTTCTGGAGTTCCTTGTTGCTGTTTTTGGCATTAGAGGTTCTGTTCCCATAAAAGGATTTTTTTGCATGTCTGGATTTCTGCTCTGTAGACATGGGTCTGATGGGTTTAGGCTGTTCTGTTATGGGGAGATGGGTCAGCCTATATTAGAAACAGTAAGCCTGTCTGGCGGAAAACGACCTTTAAGTTAACACGTTGTGGCTAGACTGGCCTCCGAATGGCACACGCAGGAAAGACTCAATTGGACCAAGAACCCCTGAAACATTTTGCAAAAATATACATTTTTTATTCTTTAAACAATTTGATCAAATACATATTACATTTCAGTGACCCTTAATGCATATTTTGGGCCATATTCACTATAAAACTATGCATAAAATTCAATATTTTTCCTCTGCGATATTCCATAGTGCAAATATCAAGGTGTCTAGCGTGCTGGGAGAGCCAGGAGTTTCAAAATGAAGTTATACATTTACTCTCAAAAGCGATTGGGCAAGAAATTAAATTCAAACCATAATGCAGATTCACAAATCAATAAGAACCCCAACAGAACCCAGACAATTAATTCATTTGTCGCTGGCACAGCTGAAAAGTCGGGACCCCCAACGCAGGCAAAGGGTATCGCCAGGCCGCGGTGAGCTGGTATTCGCAAGTGTGCCAGCGGAAAACAATACCATTAGTATATGGGCATCAAAATAATCAACACATAGAAAAGGGTAGAGAAAACCTCAATTAGGAAATAATTATTTTGGGCGGCTGAATAGTTCTAAGTGTCCAAGTGTGACGCTCAAACTGCTCTCACATGTACAGCTTAAGACAAAAAGACATAATATAGTGGCAAGGGTGTGCTGTATGTCAACTACATTGATCTAGGGACCATTAATGAGATAGTAGTATAACAGGTCAACCTAGCAATATTCATTGTATAACACAAGTAGTTTTGACGGTGGAAAGAATTCTTCTAACTGGACTCCAATTGATTCCCGCCTTCATCAGGACAGTGCTATCCCTTGTGTATTCACCACAGAATACGATATAATTAAAAGTACAACCTATCATTACAATCAATAAAGGGTAAACAAAATTAATCAACCCTGTAATAAATAGAAAAAAAGAAAGGAAAGAAAAATCAAAACATCACATTAGGTTTCGATCCAATTGAGAAATACTACACAGTCAAGCAAGCTTCAGTTACAATCGGATCCTGAGGCATTCGTGTGGAAGGGGAGAATAATCGCAATAATGACCATATTCTCAACCAAAGGGCTGATGGAGACATTAAACAATTGCTTCCAGTGGAGTGTCAGCCTGGCACTATCAGATGGGTCAGCCTGCCATCTATGTTCAAGGGGGTGGTTGAGTTTATTGAGGGATTTGAGGAGAGAGGTGAATGATTTGGGTGAGAGGCATTGTCTATTGTAGGGTGACCTTGAGCGTGTGAGAGGTAGGAGGGCATTGAAGAGTTATATGTCGCAATGACTGATAGAGGTAGTCCTCCCTCGACTGGTAGGTTGCGGAGGGAGGAGAGCAGGGAGTCGGCCATGTCTGAGGTTACTATGACCTTGTTACAAAGCAGGACCGAGCGGATAGTCCAGTGTTAGCCATGCGTGAAGGAGGGATTGGTGACAGGAGCGAGAATGGAATGGCTGTGTGGTCCCTCCATATGAATGATCATAGGGGGAGCATGGAAATAAGGTTGGCAGAGCTGAAAATTGCATCAAAAGCATGTTCTGCCGTGTGAGTGGCATCTGTTAACGGACGAGTCATGTTGAGGGCTTCCAGGTTGTCCACGAGTGGTCATGTCTAAGCATTATCTGGGGCATCAAACCATATGTTGATTTCACCAAGCAAGGTCAGGGAGGGGTGGGAGACCAGGATGGCCATTCAGGAGTTGCTTAGTGTGTTAGAGAAGTGCCTGTTGTAGTCGGTGGGGGGGCTGTGGACGAGTAGGAAGCTGTGGCTGAGTGCGGGGTTGATGAAGAACTTCACTAGGAGTGATTCACAGTCTTCATTGCATGCCTGTGCCTCAGAGTGTGAGATGGGTATGTGACTTTTAATGAGGATGGCAATTGGCTGTAAGTCGTTAGAGAACCAGGTTTCTGTGGTGAACAGGATGTCTGGGCTGTCAGAGGTGAAGAAGCCATATATGTTTTTGGCTGAATATCTAGCATTAATGAGAATGCAAGAGAGTAAAACATAACGGTGGGGATTGTTGGCTCAATGGAGATGCAAGCAGAGGAGAGCCAGGAGGGGTGGATGGGGCTGGTAGTGGAGGGTATCCCCTATTCAATTTCTTAAGGGGGGGTGGCATGTATAGGTTGGAGGGTGGGGAACTGGAGGCGGCTGTGATGTAGGTAAGGGAGGAATGGGCAAAGATAGAGGGTCAGAGGGGGGTGGAAGGAGAGGGAGAAAGGGAGTATTTGTTCATGGGAGCCTGATTGTCTCTGCTGTTGTGATGGAGGGTGGAGGCTCTGAGCATTCTTATGGTCTGTGGAAAGAGAGTTTGTAATGTGTGAGTCTTTGGTGTGATTTCAGGAATGGTCAGGAGAGAGGAGGGAGATTGTGCGAAGGATCTGAAGGTGAGGGTGCAGAGGAGGGTGCAGGTGATGGTGAGGATGCAGGTTGGTGACTGGGGTAAATGAGAGAGGGTGCTGGTGAGTGGAGTAGGGGTGAGTGGAGAGGTGAGAGGTTGGGGATGCCAATGGGTTGCTTTATTCCCTGGGATTATTGAGGTGGCTAAGGGGTGTTTGTACCGGGGATGTTGAAGGAATTGTTGAAGAGGGACTTCACTGGGCTGGGAGACATGGGAGATTTCATGATGCTGTGGGTGAGAGGTGTGAGTAAGGATGCAGTGGAAGATAAGGTGAGGAGTACAGAAAAGAGATGTTCTGGGATTTTCAGATTCTGTGTTCGAGGGAGTTCCTGGGTGCCTGTGGCATGTTTGTGAGGGTTGGCAGGTCTGTCGAGGAGGGGATGTTAGCGAGGGATGCCTGAGAGGCATGTAAGGTTGGGAAGGATTAGATGGTAGGGAGTCTGGTGAGCATAGGTGTGGGAGAGGGCAGTGAGGGAGGGTTGGGGTGGGTGTGAAGGGTCAGGAATTTAACTCGGACACAGTGGATTTAAGTTTTTGGCTCAAGACATTTATTAAACAGAATGGGTTGGAAAAATGCCTCTCTGTCCTTACTCCAAAAGGTATATTCACTACCAAAACAAAACTAATGGGTCATTCCTTTATCAGAATGTCCAAAAGATTAAGTCCTGTGTCCAAACTACTATTTTGACCCTCACATTCTAAAATCAACTCCAAAGTGAAAGGGAAATATCTTTGGTCTTGAAAAGTGTATAAATGTTTAAAAGAAGAAATGTTAAATCCAATGCAAAAGTTGCAAAATAAAAATGGCTCACAACTCCAGAGGATAGTTCCCTTGCTCTGGATCTCTCCTCAATTAATAGCAGTACTCTGACTTCCTGTATAGCACTATGATGACTATTCAAAGTAACGCCTGGTGTACTCGCCTGCTAGGTTTCCTCTTATTCCAGGATATGTTTTATTCACACTCCTTGGTTATCTCTTGATATCTTTCTGTCAGGATTCTCGCATATAACATTGTACAATTCACCCTTGCCTGTAATGTACTCTTGCCTGGGCTTGCCATTTACTCAAACAGCTCTTGCATTAAAATGCCTGGTATACTCTCCTGCCAGGACTTTGCAGATCTTTTCATACACTTGTGTTTTGAAATGCCTGGTATGCTTTCCTGCCAGGGCTTCTTTCACTTTTGCATTATATTTTTTTATTTATTTATTTATTTGCATTTATAAAGCGCACAGAGCTGCCCTGAGGCATCATGGCGCTGTTACAGAAGGCTTGAGCTTAACATAGATAGGATACAGTCGGTAACAGTAGTAAAATAACAGGTGTTAAGAGGCAGGGGGTTATCATTTCCTTTGGTTACAGTGGAGGTATAGCCGTGCATGTTAATAGGCAAAAACATTAGCGGAATAGAAAGGTTTTGAGGTTTTTTCGGAAGGTAGTGTATGATTCTTCATTCCTTAGTGAGGTTGGCAGGGCATTCCAAAATTTGGGTGCAAGGTGTTGGAAGCTGGACCCTCCAGCCATAATGCCTGGTATACTCTCCTGCCAGGACTTTCTTAGCATGTAAACCACTTGTTCTCTCACACTTGTTCTCATTTTCTCAAACACTTGTAATTTGCAATGCCTTTTATGATCTCTTGTCAGGACTGCCTTTCAAATGCACACTTCTGTACGTTAGAGCGGCCTGGTACTCTCCTGCCAGGGCTTCCGACACTTGTACTGTGCACTCGTTTTAACTTGACAACCTCTTGTTGTAACACTATTTGGTTTCTTTAAGTATTTCAGTGCCTTTCATTCTGTTCCATTCAGCTTATCTGCCTTATTCTCTTTTCTGTACTATTGTTTAAATAAATGTGCATATTTGCATCTTTAACAGTCTCCTACTAGTATCAGGCTCTGTTTCTTTAAATTATGTGACACCTTCCTTTTTGCTACAATAAAAAATCATATGGCACCTTCCTTTCTGTTTCATTCATTATATTCACTTTAGTTTCCTTTCGGCACCCTTATTTGCATGCCCCAGTCTCCCCTCTTCCCCGGGTGGCCTCACTAGACTGTTGCAACGGGGATAGGGCCTCTTGCAGTAAACCGACACTGGCCTGCAGGCATCCCAGTACTTTCTCAGGGACTTCCTGCCTCTGTCGTATGGATACCGTCTTTCTCACATTTCTCACTTGCCTGATGTTCACCTTCCTGGAGTCCAGAAGCGTAGAGGCTGCTCTACGGTACATCTGCTCACTGGGACACCATCTTCCTCACTCTGGCATTCCCGCATCTCACCAGACTGGGCAGTGTCTCTCCTCCTGTTCCTCTCCTGAGGCGCCTGGCTCAATGGACCTTGCCTTTGACTAACAGTCCCTCAGTCAACACCGAGTGGATAGACGTTCGCACTGCAGGACCCTTCACTCAGCTGCTCTCTCTGTTTAAATGTCCCATCTGCAGTCAGGCACTTGCAACAACTAGAATGCAGAACGTATTCCTGGCCTTTCATGATCATCATTACTCAGCTCGCCTTTCTTGTGGCAGTGGTTTCAGTATTAGAAAAAGGAAAGTCAACTGGTGGTAGGTTATAGGCATAATTTGAGGATATGCCTTTAGGGAGTCTAAAGGGCAATGTTGACCTTCTCTGTGTAGGGGCTGAAGAGAATTTGCCAGTAATTTTAGAATGGGCGATTGGCAAGTAATTTACATAGTGGGAAAAAGCATTTCCAAGAGTCTAAAATGGCAAGTCGCGTTTTAAATATCTGGAGGGTGATGAACATCGGATTAACTCGGGAGTAATACTCACCACACCCTTTCTCTTCCTCATTCCAGTGTCCTGCATTGTCACCCTTCTGGGTTATTTATGGCGAAACCCTCCATCCTTGTACTGAGATGAACATTGAGGGTAAATGCATGCCATTAGGCATGGGGGTCCCGAGAAGCACCCCTTAAGGGAAAAGGAGGGCATGTGACTTCCTCCACTGATGTTATCTGGTTTCCCTGAGAGCTGCCTCCCACCACCCATTCTTCCATCATATGGCTGCCCCCAGGGAGAGGATCAGGTACCAGCTGCCGTCCACTGACCACGTAGGAGGGGACTCTCCCAGGGAAAGAAGCAATGGCATTATTGAATTCATCATAGGAGGCAGATTGAGGGAGTGCTGTGGTGGGCAGTGTTGCCCCAGATGGTAGGATATGTGGTGAGTGTGGGGGAAAGGGGCGGGCAGGGAGGTCAGTTGGTTTTTTCGCATGTGCCAAAGTGCCTTCTGATCTGTGAGGTAGTTGGCAGGATGTAGAGAGTGCTGCAACTGTTCTGGTGACTACTAGCAGGGATGAGTGGTGATACTGTCACGCTATCAGTGCTACCACAGAGGAGTCTAGGTTTGGTGAAGTACAGCTAGAATGTAAGGGAGTATGCTCGGGATGCAGCTAGGTTCAATATAGCACAGAGGCATGCATCATCAGGCTATAGTCAAACAGTGGCTATATTCAACTTGTAGTTTTTTCAGGCCAGAGGCTGTATTCTAATGTTCAGCCAGAATCAAGACAGTGGCTAACTCAAAAATCCAGTTACAGTAGGAACACAAGTTGTATTCTAAGGCACAGCTAAAATTAAAACCTGTGTCTAACTCAAAGGAATTGCTAAATTAAAAAGCAATAGCGAGCTGAAATGTCCAGCTGAGATTTAAAGCAATGGCTAGCTCAGATATCCAGATGACATAAGGATCCAGCTAAACTTCAAACACAAGCTGCATTCTGATGCACAACTAAAATTAAAAACAGTGACTAGCTCAAATGTTCAGCTAAATTCAAAACCACGCTATATTCTAATGCACACATGTCTCGCTAAATAGAAAAGCAGTGGCTGACTCAAATAGCCACCTCAATTCTAAAGCTATATTCTAGTGCACATCTAAATTGAAGGACATGCGAAGGGCACCTTTATTCAACAAGATGGCTAACTTCAGAGCAGAGCAAGTTTTAATGCAGTGGCAAAATTCAGAGATCACATGGATTCAACAAAATGGGTAACCTCTGGGAGCAGTAAGTTTTAAGAAGAGAAAGAAGATTCGACCTGGGAATCCTCCCGTCCCCTGCACACTTTCCAATCTAGGCAAAAGCCAATTACTCAAATGTAGATACATTTCATGAATTAAGTGAAGGTTCTGTGAAAAATGACTTCATAACACAGAGATTTTATCGAAAAAATAGAATTCTTTCTGAATTCTTTGAGTTTACAAACGTACAAAATTTACAGATATACAAAAAAAGCAAACAAAGTAGTCAGTTTTCTATGGCGACGCGTTTCGAGGAATTACTCCTCTTCTTCCAAGGCCTGAACGGACTGTTAGAAGGAAATCGATAAAATATAAACAGTCAGGTGGTTATTTAGAAACAATGTCCAGAGAGTCAATTGACAACGTGCTCATTCCCAGAGTATCCTGTGGAATACATTAACTTGAATCGAGAAACTCACAGTACAGCTGTTAATTAGATGATTTTAAGACAGCACCGTTTTGGTAGTCATGTGCAGATACAAACAAGATTTGGACTTCCTATTATCGTTCATACAAATGAAAGGACTCAATAGGGAGACCATTCCTAATCAGCAGACATATATTATAAGGTTAGTCAAAGGATCGACATCGCTAATTTAACAGGCAGTTATTTTGACAAATGGTAAGGTCCATCACGTGAGAGAACTGTCGAGAAACCCCATATGCCCAAAGTCAAGCAGAGAAAATGAAAAGCACAGGTTAGATGGCCTGTGAAAGGGAATAAAGTGAAATCAAAATAGAACAGTACAATTACCTAATATGTATTGGTGAAACAATATCACCAAACGATGAACCCAAAAGTGGGTGTAGATAATCTTCAGTACAATACGTCCAGATGTCCAGACGCACAGGAGGCAGAAGAATTGCCCTGTAGGAACAGATTTCTAAAGAAATACCAATACAATGTAGGGTACATATGAATATAAACTTCGTTAGGGAGTATAGCAACTGGATCAATAAGGTCACAAAAAACTCGAAGCAAGTTGGTCCTCTAAGAATTTTAAATAGAGGTGTCAAGAAAGAATGGATTTACAATGATGTCATAGAAGGGACATCCTCTACAGAAAGTTCACTAAGGTATGTACTATTCTCACCTATTCCAGTGAAATGTGGGCTAAGGCTCAAGGATGTGAATAAAGAAGTCACTCAAATGCAGTTCAAGGAACCGATATTATGTAAACCATAAGGTTGTATGGGCAGCGGCTTCATTAACCTGGATCAGGCTACCGATAAAGATAAAAAAGTACTGATAAATGGGCTGAAGGCATAAGGTTAAGCTAAAATTAATGGAATGCAATCATAGAAAATACATATGTCCCTACCTCAAATGGTTGTAGGGTGACATATACATATTCGAATAGTGCAACTGAAATCTTCACCAAGTAATCACGACCGGTGGTTGCAGTGAATAGAGACAGAATGTTACAAAAAGGTTCAGCGATTTACAGAGGATCCCTAATACTAAAATTCTGCAGTCTGTTTACGTACCTTTCGAATCCACAGATGCAGCAAGAAAGGCCAGATCAATCTGGAAGGCGTCTGTGTCCATTGCTACGGTAACGCACAGCATCATTACGAGTAAGTATATATAGGAAAAGAGTCAGAAATAGATAAAGGACAAGCTCAGTGAGCTTGAATGAAATTCAGCCATATTGTAACAGGTAAGTAACGGGGGTAATAATGAATATAAAACTGGGAAGAAGTCAATGCCATGTCATAGCAAAGATCGGCAAAAGAAGCTGCTGAACCCGATTTGGAATGTTGGAAAGATCGAGTGATCTCCAAATCACTTGGACAAAAATGTAGTCCTATCATTTGTATCAATGATAATAGGAAGTCCAAATGTTGTTTGTATCTGCACATGACTATTAAAATGGTGCTGTCTTAAAATCATCTAATTAACAGCTGTACTGTGAGTTTCTCGATTCAAATTAATGTATTCCACAACTTACTCTTGGAATGAGCACATTGTCAAATGACTCTCTGGACATTGTTTCTAAATAACCACCTGACTGTTTATATTCTCTCGACTTCCTTCTAACAGTCCATTCAGGCATTGGAAGAAGAGGAGTAATTCCTCGAAACGCGTTGCCATAGAAAACTGACTATTTTGTTTGCTTTTTTTGTATATCTGTACATTTTGTTTGTTTGTAAACTCAAAGAATATAGAAAGAATTATATTTTTTACATACAATCTCTGTGTTATGAAGTCATTTTTCACAGAACCTTCACGTAATTCATGAAATGTATCTACATATTTGAGTAATTGGCTTTTGCCTCCATTGGAAAGTGTGCAGGGGACGGGAGGATTCCCAGGCTGAATCTTCTTTCCCTTCTTGTTGTGTGTAGGGATCTAGTGCCAAGATCCCAGTTCCTCCCCCGCACCTAAAAATACTGTACTTTTTTCATCCCTAAAAACTTAACAATAGCCTAATTCTAATAGGTGTGCATCACTGCTCCTGTTCAGCAGTAAGTTTTAAAGCAGTGGCTAACTACAGAGATCACCTGGATTCAACTAAATGGCTAATTTCTAAGTGCAGCAAGTTTTAAAGCAGTGGCAAACTTCAGAGATCACCTGGTTTCAACAAATGGCTAACTTCAGAGCGCAGCAAGTTTTAAAGCAGTGGCAAACTCCAGAGATCACCTGGATTCAACAAAACGCTAATTTCAGAGCACAGCAAGTTTGAAAGCTTTGGCAAACACAATGGCAACTTCGAAGCGCAGTAACTTTTAAAGCAATGGCACACGTCAGAGATTCAACAAATGGCAGCACAGTTAAGTTAAATGGTGATAATAATGTAGTTGCATGATTTCAGAAATACAGCACAGGCTGTTCTCCAAGATCCTGCCAAAGTACCTGATTGTTGCAGTAAATTAGCTTTGGAGGGCGACCGGGGGGAGTGGGGCAAACAGGCAATGAGAGGTGCCCTATTGGGTTGCCTTTAGCCTTGAGCCCTTTGCCAGCTGCCCGGGCAAGGCTGCCCTGGGACCTACAGCTATGAGGGCTTCCTGCTTGTCCTGGCCTATTAGGAGAGGGGTGTGCATGAGTTGGGGCATCGAATGGGGCAGGGTATGGATCAAAGGCAGAGAAGGGCAAGGAGGAAGGCTATGATGGAGCACAGATGGAGCAGTGACCAGAGGGAGGCTTGCTTGCAAAGGACCCTGTATTGGATGATGGGGAGTAAAAAGTGAAGAAGAAGGCCTGTGCATGACCCAGAGCATGCAGAGAATGTAACACAGTATTCCATGTGCCTCAAGTAGTTGCCTGCGCTTCCTACTTGTCCTGGCCTATCAGGAGAGGGATGGGCATGGGTTGGGGAGTAGAATGGGGCAGGGGGTGGATCAAAGGGAGAGAAGGGCAGGGAGGAAGGCTACGATGGAGTACAGATGGAGTGGTGGCTACAGGGAGGCTTGCTTGCAAAAGGACTCTGTGGTGGAGGATGGGGCCTTACCATTGAAGAAGAAGGTCTGTGCATGACCCAGAACATGCAGAGAATGGAACACAGTGTTCCGTGTGCCTCAAGTAGTTTCCTGAGCTTCCTGATTGTTCTGGCCTATCAGGAGAGGGTTGGGCGTGGATTGAGGAGGAGAATGGGAAAGTGGGCGGATTGAAGGGAGAGAAGGGAAAGGGGAAAGGCTATGATGGAGCACGGATGAAGCGGTGCCCAGGGGGAGGCTCACAAAGGTGGTGAAGGGATGAATGCCAGTGAAGTATGTACATTTGTATCTGTGCTACTATTGGGTATTTTGTTTTGTGTGCCTTGGGCTTACTAGAGGTCTCCCAACAAATCCTTTTTTGGGCAACTGCTACAAACAGAATCACAACCGGCCCACATTAGCATTGAGGGGCCATTGGATATTCTCAACCTTCAGCTTTTGTCCTAATCCTCCAAAAATAATCAAGGGTATTGGGAATGAGAGACTGCTCTGTCTTTTCTAGGATGGAATCTTCCACAGAAGCCTTCTGCTCAAGCTTGACGGGTGGCTCCTGTAGATTCTCTGTAACGTGTACCCTCTCACTAGCCCTGTACAATATCTTTGATTTCAGAAGGGGTTTGCTACTGCTGATGCTGTTCCAAGGGAGGGTATATTTTAAAGGACATTCATACATGTATGTATACAGGTGATTTTCATGGTGCAAACCTAGATAGAAAACTGGATCGCTGCACAGGTAGCGGTGAGAGGTAACATAGTCAAAGTGTATTTAATTGGATTGGATGAAAACATGCCTTCGTTAAGGGGTCTGAACCCTGTCCCTTTGACAAGTTGTCTTTGCCTGGTTGCATTATAGCCAAAGAGCGTTGTGCTGAAGTCAGTGTCAGAGACACAAACGAACATGTGTTACAGAGAGAAACAAGATGGTGGATTCCTTCCCCAATTTTTCTCAGCTCCCTCTGACTACACTAACCCTTTCCTTTCTCAGGCCCATATCATTAAATAGTCTTTGGTTTACAACACTGGTGTGGAGATACTCTTTGTGCTTAGGATGAGCCCTTTGATTCCTGTTTCCCTGAACAGTGCCGGTTGAGGGGCCGGTTGAGGGGCGGGCCTTCTAGAGAGAGTTGCTACCGAACCTCATAAAGGATCAAAAGAGATATTTCAGCATCTTGCCCTGCTCTCTGAGTAGAATCTGACTTAAATTCACACAACCCTTACAACGCTGACCTGGTCTTGCAGTGTTGACATGTGTATGATTCAAATGAGATGTGACTTCTAATATTTACGCAAATTACCAGCCGCCATGCCGTAAATCAGGTTTGGCTTATGTTTAGAGATGAATCTGCCACCATGATGTTCATTTCTCATAATTATGCTGTTTTGGGTCCGATGTGCAGATGTATATGCAATCTATATGTGCTGAAGTGCCTTGCCAGTCAAGAAGCGGTTGTAAAGGGAACCTATGACCTCTGAGCCTGCTCTCTGCCACTGGGGAGCAGGAGCTGCAGATCAGGAGACTGATGAAGCAGGGCACATGTGTCACTATCCTTTTGGCATGGAGTATAATGAAAAGAGATCTGTAAGCAGACCGCCCTTTATGTTATGGAATTACCTGTGTCATGGCATTCATTAATATGCAATAAAAAACAGGGAGTCTATATCGTTGCCAGATGGCATTTCCACAAAGATTGCTTTCTAGTTTTGTCTTTCATGTATTTTCTTGGATTCTAATATGTGTCCTCATTCCTGGAGTTGTTTAGAGCCTCCAGAGATGTTGAGTTTTCTGGCCAGCTAAAAAATGTTCTTTTGAAGTCCATTTTCATGAACTAGTTGGGGGAACCATGTCACCAATGTTTGCCTTGAGGGACCAACCCATAAGATTGGTTGTCTTCTTTATGCTTTGTTTTGGACATGACTGTGGGTAACATGTATTTGACTGCTTATTTAGATATATTTGCATCTTGTGTTGCTGTGGGCTAGGCTCTGCCTCCAGTCACTGCTGAGTCTCAGTGGGTACCAGGTTCTCTCTTGATCAATCACCCCGGCACTGCCTCTGGGCCTTCCACAAACTTATGGGCTATAACTGTTACCACTACAGCCACTTGCCTCCTTGCACCTACCCAGAGCCATGCTGCCCGGTGCTGCACTTACTCAGGGCATTGCTGTCCTGTTCCCCCGTCCCAATCCATTGCACTCCCCACTTCCCCTTGCACTTTCTCACTCACACTTCACAATCTGAATGACACAGGGCTTAGTAAGATCGTTTGTCTTCTCCTCCCTCCCTTGACTTGTTGTGCCTAGAAACACTTGTGTACAGGCACGTAATAAATGATATATCATATCATATCATATCACACACAATTCTCTTTTATGTTTCACAACTTCTGTCTCATTTCTAGGGGGTGGAGAAAATCTGTGATATGGGTGTTTGGCTAGATTGGTGGTCATTTTCTAGTCCAGGGTGTTCACTCACATTATTGATAGTTGTGGCTCTGCTGTGGGTTTTTTGGGCTTTCGATTGTGTTTAGCTAGCTAAATCCCCTTCCTAGTATAGTTCCTGACTGACGCTGTTGTGTGGTTTTCAAGGGTGTGAATTCATAAGCATCCTCTCATTCAGAATTTCACAGCTAAAGATCAGGAGTCTTGCAACCTTTCTATGCTACAGAAAGGTCCGTACACATAACTGGGTATTTCCCAAGGCATGTGGTGCTTCCAGTAGCGGCTATATTTTAGAGTGTGCTCATTCCGGGTTTTTGTACAAATTATTTCAATTGGATCTGTCACTGTTTATCCTAAGAGTTCACCATGCAGCATTCCATTCTGGATCCCTTAAATGGGACTGGACATTTGAGGCACATACAATGATATGCAGCATCTTCTCATGAGCTGTTCTGGCTTGCCTACTATGATAGTAGCTGTCAATTCTATGTGTCATATCCTTGGGCCTAAATCCTCTTCATTTTATCTGTTGGATCATTTGTCAAAGGTTCCTTTGAGGTGCTAGTACTTCACACAGACAGATGAGCATGTTATGAACACATTTCTATCATTCTTTCTGTGAAGTGATCCTGCCTTCCTACTCCTATCTGATTCTTACTGCTATCGGTAGCGGAAAAAAATTACTTTGGGCCTCATTATAACTTGCCCTGTATGGAAACAACGGTGGTGGTAAACCCGCCGCCACCGTTGTTTCCATGCCGGGCGATCACAACTCCTGCAGGTGGAGGCGTCAAACCACGAGATGGTGCCAGTGTTTCCATGATCCCCATCCCCATTGAGTCCTATGGGACTCAATGGGGATGGGGATTAACACCATTCCGCCTCCGGAATTCCCAGGACACTGAGGTTTTAATGCCCCACTAATTCCGGGAGTCACAGAGTCAGAATGGTAATACGAGTCCGGCGGTAACCAGGTGGTTTTACCACCTCGGTTATCGCCGGACTCGTAATGAGGCCCTATGTCTTTTCTGAGTGTTTACACAGGCGATTTAGTATTTTCCAGAATCGGAAACTACAGTTGCACTTTATCCAGTTTGATGTGTGATTCAATGTCTTGCCAACAATCCCTTTATCACATTTGAAAAAAGTCAGATCAAGCCTAAAGCCTTCCTCTTTCACATTGAGTGAGTGAAATTGCATGGCTACTTTCATTGCTTGTAGCCAGCACAAGGTAGAACAGCCTCGTATGGTTTACGGCAGATCTGTCATGAGAATTGCAGCATCTTTGGTAGTTGTTCAGGGGTAGCGCCTTATTCACATTTGTTGGGCTGCTTTGTCACCACATTCCCATGCATTCATTGTACATTACATGTTCCTAGTGGCCACTACTCGAACTGCAGTGTTTGGCTTAATGGTGTTGCAACACCTATATCTTGCTAAGTTGCTTTGTTCTTGTTTTGAATATTAGGTAATATAGAATTGTTGGTGTCCCATATCTCTGTTGCCTGTGTGAAAGCCGTTTGAAATTGGTTGGGTAGGTCCTCATATCATTTAAGGATTCTTTTGAAGATATTGGACAGTGCAGTAATGATTGGTTGTGTGCTTGTTATGTCCATTGATTAGAAACCTCCTCTTCCTCATTATGGTGCCTGACCCGTCTCCGAAGGAAAGCTCAGGGGCAATGTGCTCAACTTGCAAGCAAGACAACACAGAGCAACACAGTTTCGATCCCTGGGTTGGCTCTAAGAGACCTCTGGGTATTAAGCCTGTTTTACATAACATATCATATCATCACATCATATCATAACCCCCTCCCTTCTGCTCTTGCTGCTCTATCTGGGGGTACTTAGCCTTCTTTGAGGTTATTCCATGGGAGACAACATACTACAAATAAGTATAAGATGCCCCTTCTTATTGAGCTTGAAGAGGAACTTGAGGGAACTATGCTGTTCAAGCCATTGGGTGCCTGGCTGCAGGGTGTACTCGCACCTTTAAAGATAAGGTAATTGATTGCAGTGTAATAGCAGACATCTCTGTGACTTAATGGTCCAACAAACTCAGTGTTATATTTGGATATGAATGTAGATGCAAAAAGATTGTCAACCACCAAAAGCCTCACATGAAAGGCCGGTGTTGTTATAAAACATCAGACGTATATGATGTATGATGTTACATGCAAGTAAATTCTACCTGTCTAAAGGATAAGTGTGTATCTGTTGGTCACATGAACGTATTTGAAAAGATTACATGAAAATCGAAATTCACACGTCTTTCACACAGCTCATATATGTAGAGGAAAAGAGAGACATAACTTTCTAGTGAATATTTGTTCATTACATCTATCTATAAATCATTACTTAGGTCTGTAAAAGATAAACTTTCAAATAATTCTTAAGTATTCTCCAAACAGTATCTCAATCCCTATTCGTCCTATATTGTGCCAAAAAATGATTTCTTAGACCTGTGTTGAAATCTAAAATAAAAAAAAAAAACAGTAGTGCCCAGTTCATGGGACCTAAATATTATGAGATTCATTTGAATATAATGAGTTAAGAGAGCATGCAAATATACTTTTATGTCCCCTTACTTGTAGTCCACACAGGTTTGCAAAAGTGATCGTAGATTAAACAGATTAAGTAGTTTGAATTATCATTAATTCTGTAGTTCATCTTAAATGTGTTCACATTGGGAAGAACCCTTTAATATCACTTGGTCATGATTTGTTATTAGGACTCTTAACCCTGCATAGAAATATATATATATATATATATATATATATATATATATATATATATATATATATATATATATATATATATATATATATATATATATATATATGGTAGTGAGTGGCTGTATAGTTATGGTTAAGTTGCTGTTTCCAAAGTTTCAAAGTTTGGTGAGGTTTGGTCCATGGGGGGAAATGTTGTAGGGGCGGTCCCAAACCTTCTTTTTTTCCCATAGACTGAATGGGGGAAAAACTTTGCGCATGCCTACAGCCGAAACCGCTGGACGGATTTTCACCAAATTTGCGGCAGGAGCAGGGGCTTTGGTGAAAATCCGTCCAGTAGTTTTCTTTAAAACAATCAAAAAGTAGGTCTCCAAAAATTAGTGAAATCTATGTCCGCTCCATGGTGACACTTCCCTGTTCGCGGGCAGGACACCAAATGGCTAATGGGCTCGCATCATGTCCGCGGACAAGCAACGTGTATGCCGATTGGCTGGAGTGAGGCGTAATGTGTGTCAGATTGTTCCGATGCGCCTGCCATCTTGGATCAGCCGTCAGCGCGGCGGCAAATAGAGGCAAAATGCAGTTTTGGGGAGTGTTTTGGTGTGCAAGAGTGCTTGGGGAGGTTTAGGCAGTAAGAGATGGGTGAAATATTGTATTTGTTTAGGTGGCAGGTGCTACTGATGTATTCGCCATGTCCGCGCTGTCCGGGATGTTCGTAATTAGTGAAAATGAGGGGTGTCCTAAGGATAGTATTCCCGTCCGTGCTGTGCACAGGCAACCTGAAACTGTTCTAAGGACACACGTGGTGTCAGCAGACATTAAAATTGAGTATTTGCTGCAATTAAAATGTTTGATTCTATGGGTGTGATACTGAGTTATAAGCCACCATGGGTGTGATATGCTGCGGTGGTTATGGCTAGGGCCTAGAGTCTTGGGTGCATGGCCGTAGGCCATACACCCAAGACTCTAGGCCCTGGCCACAACCACCGCAGCATATCACACCCATAAAATCGAATATCTATCAGGTAGTTTTGGGCAGGGCCTAGAGTCCTCCATCCGCCCCAGCTCTGACTCTCCCAGCCAGGACAGTGTCAGTCCCAGTCCATCAAACTGACGTTCCCCCTGCCAACATTACCCTGCAACCAATGCCTGCATCAAGACCTATGGTCATTGTCCATTCCCACACTCGTACTACCCAGTCCACCGGTGATTCTGCCCCTACTGACTAGAGCGGCGTAAGTCACCCTGGCTCTGCTCCACCTTTAAAGACGAGGAAGAAGGGTGCTCTGGCACAACAGGCTGAGACCCCAGACACGGCTACACACTCCGGTACCTCAAGGAAGCCTTGCTTCAATGACCCATAACTTGATGCACTTGTGCGCTATGTGTCGGCACATAGCAACGAAATGTTGGTGACTGCAGGGTGCAAGGCCACACCTGGTCAACGTAAGGCACACTGGCAGACCATCGCCGACTGCATAAGTGCCCTTGGATTTGTGAGGCGTTCAGCTGATGATTGCTAGAAGTGGTGGAATGACCTGAAACGCAGAGCAAAGAACAAGCTGGCCTCAAATCATGCCGCTACTCTGGTGACTGGCGGTGGGTCTCCACAAGATGACAACAAACTCACTGAACATGAGTCTGTTGCTGGGGCCTTCGTCACAGAGGAACAGATCCAAGGTGTGGGAGGACTACCTGATTATGAAGCATTGTCCGGTGAGTGCCCATGCATGTGTGTGTAATGCATATGTATGCTGTTTGGGTGACGGGTTCTGAGTGCCAGGTGAGGTTGTGTGTGCCTGAGTCGTATGGGTCACCCATCTGCTTCATCCAAAACATTCAGCGGCCTTGGATTTTGGTGTGACAGTATCCCTTCTGCCCACATTAGTAAATTGGCTCAACATTACAGCAGTTGCCCTTGAAGTGGCATCTTGCAACAACATTGTTTGTATTTTTCAGTGTTCGTTCAGGCTGATTGTTTCAATTCTCCCAATTTTGCTACGCATTCCTCAGCCCTATTGTCACATATGTGACATGGTTCTGTCACTGATGAACCCCACATTGGACCACATGTGTTACCTTGTTAGATGAATGATTTGACCATTCAGGCTAATTGAGTATTGGCCTGATCACAGGAATTTTCGGGGCCTGTTTGAATGTGGAACATGATAGTTGTTTCCTGTCATGTTGAAGTGACAAACCATTGATGTGTACATCGGCCTGCAATCACTGTATTTTTGTACACTGGATGTGTTGCAGTGTGTGGCACATGCCTATTTTGTCACACTATGTAGCATTTTTCATCTCATCATGTCCATCTCACATGGATGGCTGACAGTATTCATTCACTGACATATGGATGTACTTGTGGAATGTACCATGGCTATGGTACATGCCATCTGTGTGATGGCATGTGTCATGTATGTGTATTGGACATGCCACTCACAGCCCAATGTGTGATGGCAGTGCTACCCAGCATGCAGCAAATGTGTTGCTCTTCCATGTAGGTGTCATCCGTGTCTGCCTTTTGGGTCCCCTTCAAAATCAGTGACAGTGCATGCATGAGAGGGTTATAGTCATGTAGGACATGTGTAAATCATGTACTGGTTATGTAGCTTGTCAGGCCTATTTGTGTGCTATGGTGCTAATGCCTGTTTTTCATGTTTTTGCAGGGGATGACGCACTTTATGCTGTTGAGGTTGAGGAGATGGTGCAGACCCAGGAGGAATCTCAGGCACGACCGGGCACCAGTGGGGGACGTGGTGTGGTGGTGGGTGAGAACCCAATCTTGCTACAGAACATTCTGTCAAGGGGTGCCTCTGGGTGCACCTCCCCAGACCTCTATTCAGGTGCTGATTCGGATGATGAGACCTATGTGGCGTCGCAGGTAAGTGTTTTTGGCAGGGATTCTGTTCTGTCCAACCCACCTGTACCAGGGGTAGAACCATCTATGGGGATGTCAGTGTGGGAAGTCCACCTTTGGCGGTTACGGATGCAGGGTCACACTCCACAACATCTGATCCTGTTCCTGGGCCAGCAGATCAGAGGGGGAATGCAGTCCTGCTGCCTCAGGCAGTGCCAGCACAGCAAGGCGCAGATCGCCTTGCCCCAAACAGGTGTGGTGCCCGCCGACGCGGTGGCCGTACACCACCAGGCAATACCTCATGGGAACAATCCATTTACGGTATGGCAACCCAACAGGCAGCATCAGTTGAGATGATGGCTCAGGCAATGGAGAGGGTGGCCCCTTCCATTGTCCCCCCTGAAAGGCAGATGGAGCTACTACAGCAGGCAACAGACTCCATTTGCCAATCACACAGGGAGGACATGTTGGCGTCCAACAGGGAGAGATGGGCGGCACTGGAGACTCTACGCCAATCAATATCAATAGAGTCCCAGGGCCACAGGGAAGCCCTGAGGGTAGAACTCCATCAACTCAGGGAGACTCTTGTTGACCTTGAGGCTTCCACTAACTTGAGGGCAGAACAGCAGCTGGAGCGGCTCACACGTTCGCTCTCAGCTGAGATGCAGGCAACTCGGGAGGAGATCCGTGCATCACGTCAGGTGCTCCATGGGGATCTCCGCACTATAATCCTCCAAAACGAGACCTTCCACACCTGCATGCTTGCTGCCATGGAGGACCATACCAGGGCCTTGCGTGGGCTGCCTCCCATAGCACCACCACCTCCTGTGGCAGCACCACCTCCTGTGGCAGCAGCAGAGGGTGATGATAGCGACTGCAGCAGTTCTCTCACATTGGCATAGCCGTGCAGGCCATGAGCCCATGGAGGTGTTTGTTTTTCCCAACATCCACACAGGTGGGTGGTGGTGCGCACCCTGTCCTCGGACCTCCTGGGTGGCCTCCCCCCCCCTGGCCCCCACATGGCCATTTTTGATTTTTGATTTTTGATTTGGTTTTTTGGGTTTTTTTTTTGCAGTGCGTTGCCTTGTGTGGCTCCCGTGGGCATCCACTGTATTCTGGCTGGGCACATGCAGGCTTGTCCTGAGTTTGGGTTAGATGCTTGTGTTCGTGAGACACACACCCCTCCTGCTTCCCGTTTCCATGGGCTTACAAAGGGTGTGCCCAAGTGACATTGACTTACACGGTGACGTAGGACTCCCATGAGCTGTGTTGGCAGTCTGTAGTCAATACTGTGTATACATTCCTAGTGGATATTGCTGTTGAATTGTACACTGCATGGTGTATTGCTATGTGCTTGTGCATCCATGTCTTTTGCCTAATTTGCAGGTTAATTCCTCAGGTCTTCACAAGGCCGTCTACTTTGGAGATGGAGTTCATGTTGTAAGCAGTGCACTTGGACATTTGCGTGGCAGCAGCACTGTACAGTTGGAAGTGGCCGATGTGCTGGCATGATCTGGTTGTAAAACTACCACTACTTTAACTTAGTACTGTCATGTTTATGCTATGTTTGAGGTTGTGTAGCTGCATTGTATTGTTGGTAAGTATATGGTCATGTGTGTTGTTGGTTCTACATTACTGGGAGCATATTGTGTGTGGGCACTTTCCATTAAGGACACTGTACTTTGAAACTTGTGTCATGTTTTGGGGATTGCTTTGTTTGCTCTCACATAGCATGACATGCCATGGTGTGTTTGGTGGCGGTGCTGGGGAGGGTTTAGGTGACATGGCACTGTTTTCATGTTGTATTTTGCAATGGGTAATGATTTTTGCAGCATAGAATTGTGTCTTTTGATGACGCAGCATTGGTGGTGTTTGTGTAGGTAGGGATGCACACAATGTAACACTTCCAGGTGACCAATCTCAGGCTGGTATGGTTGTGACAGTTGACTGTCCCTTATGCCATCATCATTGATTGTCAGTTGGTATGTGCCAGGCTGTGTGCACTCCACAGGGGTGTGATTTTAGGTGAAGTAATTAGCCACCAGCTGCGTACGGGCTGCCTCACCCTGTGACCTTTCCCCTCCCATGTGCAGCGGGCGTGCATGTGGTTGGGGATGTGGGGGCACCACCATGTCCATGGGCAGGCCCCGGTGTGTTGCAACGTTGTGCAGGACACATGCTGCCACTATGATCCTGCACACTACTGGGGGAGCGTATAACAGTTGCCCGCCAGAACGGTCAAGGGAGCAAAAGCGTGACTTGAGCACTCCGAATGTGCGCTCCACTATGCCCCGGGTTGCAATGTGCGCTGTGTTGTATCTTACCTCGGGTGGCGTGGTGGGGTTCCGAATTGGCGTCATTATGTGGGTGCTCAGAGGGTAGGCACTGTCCCCTGGGGAGGTGGTGATGTGTAGCATTAGTGGGGTTGTGACATTGCTCAGTATCTGACATGCATGCATGTGCTGTGGCATTTATACTCACCGATCAGCCATGTATCGCCATGCCGCCCAGTTTCTAGGTCCCGGTTTAGGGTTGACATTCTGTAAATTAAACTGTTGTGGGTGGACCCTGGATAGTTGGCATATACTGAGGTTATGATTCCCTTGGCATCACATACTACCTGTACGTTAATGGAATGCCAGTGCTTGCGGTTTCTATAGATGTGCTCTGATGCCCTGGGGGGATGTAGAGCCACATGGGTGCAGTCAATGGCACCTAGCACTTTGGGGAAGTGTGCCACCCTGTAAAAATCCTGGATGACAGCCTGCCTTTCTGCATATGTGCCTGCGGACTGATGGGCGTGCAGTCATGGTGGCCAGAACCTGGTGTAGGCAGCGTGACTGCGTGGCCTGTGACACCCCCCCCCCCACTATAGCAGTTGTCCATTGAAATGATCCAGTGGCCAAGAAGTGCAGTACATTGAGGACCTTATGCAGGGGGCTGAATGCTTGGGAGCACATGGTGGGTGATGTGAGGTCATCCTCCCACTCACTGACCAGGTAGAGTATTATGTGATGTGGAAACATGTACCTCCCATACACCTGGTCATCAGGCATCCCAAAAAGGCTTGTTCTGGGTGTAAAAATTCTGGGCCTGACTATCCTCCTCTTCCTCCTGCGGTATCCCAAGACCACTGCTGATAGGAACGGTATATTCATCCTGGCGTCTGTGCTTGTTTGTTGTTTGCGCGCACTTTTATGCTGCGCGGGTCCACGTACGCCTGCTTCCTGCTGGCGTACATGTTTCCTGATTAGCGCATCTTTTTTGGCGCACGCCTTAGCCCCTTTCGATTCCATGATGTCAGGTGTATTGACCCACGTTTGAGTCATTAAGCTGCAACATTTGGTGCTGTGGGCTTAGAGAATCCAAGATGGCCAAAAAGCCCACATGTGCGCCAGAATCCAGGAGAACCGCGCAGTTTGTGCGCACACCAAAATGGTCGCCTAACCTTCCACCCACCAGTGCGAGCGTGATGGGCCAGGGGTGCCATGAGTGGAATGTGTGCTAAAGGAAAAACAGCAGTGCCCGTTAGCTTAAAAAGCACTTTGAAATCACCTTGGTTTCTCTGAATGCAAGCTCAAAATGCCTATTTCAAACATTGCAGGATATTTAAAAATCTCACTGAACACCAGCAGACATTTGGCAGAATGAAGTTTTGTGTGCATACAAAATCTGGAAAGAAAAAGAGCCCAAAACAATGTTCATAACAAAACTGGCTGAGATGTGGAGGTCAGCAGCTTAAGTTAAACTGAACTGAAAACCACTAAAATCGAAATGTTTAAATTAAATGAGGGACCTACTTTTGAGTGTCACATAGTTTGTAACTGTTTAAATGTCATAGTTTTGAACTTAGAATCAGCATTCTAGATGCATGTGTAAAAATTGTCAGTTTGATTTGAATGTAGAAAACTGGGAACAAAAAGTGACATTTAGCTGAAACCTGGCTTAATGAAACTGGATTCTGCCTGACAACTACCCCCGACAGGAGTTGAAACTGGATCAACAGCTGTGTTCCCAGGCCTGGCTGCACTCTGCTGCCCCCACCAAAAGGAGATGACACCTCTCTGATTGAATTACCTGGGGACTGCAGGAAACTGAACAATGGACTCAGGCAAATGTTATATTGGGGGGGGCCGTAAAGTGGCTTCCTCTTGGGAGAAGTGGGAGGAGAAGTGCCTGTGAGAGCCAGCTGAGCTTGGGGGAAGTGGATAAACCAGTTCTTCCACCATGTGATGTGGGAAGCCACACCCCTTTTTGACCAGGGCATAAGTTAAAAAGATAGATAACTCATAGTGCGGACTGGTCAAAATTATATAAGTAATATCATTATTCTTGTGATTTTTCTGTGCACTTTTTAAGAGGTGTTAGGACCCTGTGGTGCATTCTGGGGGGTTGCTAGCGGAAAATACGGTCTCACTCCAAATGTCTGAATGTTAAAAATCTGACACTTCATTAATTAATGTCCATACCCCTTGCGCACATGTGTGTAATTTTTGGTAAATGTCCGATATTGGTAAACCAGTCAAAAAGGGCAAAATGTTGTCATTTTTTAATGCAAGCCCCCAGGAAGATCAGAGGCGGACAAGCATGGACCATAAGGAATATATAATGTGTACATGTAATTTCAAAAAATTGTGTATCTGGGAAATATGTATTTGAATCAAATATAGATTTGTGGGCAAATTGACCAGGGGAGGATCCTCTGACCCATAAACAGACCTCATCATGATGACAAACCATTTCCTTCCCCCAATCATGGGAAAGGGGAGAATTGGGCCAATGACAAGTAGAGAGGGGCAGGCTCAGTTATGCCACGCACACACCCACTTCCAAAACACATAAAAAGAGACTGCTGGGACAGGTAGAGACATTCAATTCCATTTGCTGCGAAGCGTGCTGACCGACGACTTCACATCCAGAGATCCAACACTTAGACTTCCAAGCTAAACAGAGACTACAGAACTTTGAACCAAGAAGGCCCACTGCAAGCAAAAGCATTCTCAGCAGGCCTTCAGAATCCAGCAAACCTAACCAAACTATTCAACAGCCGGAACCGCAGACCAGACCCAGACCGCTGTGAGCAGAACCAGAGATCCGGATCGCTGTGAGCAGAACCGGTGCCTGATTGACCCGCCGAGCAGAGAGAACCACCGCTGGACTTGTTGACCAGATCCGTGACGAGGCCCATTCATTTCAAAATTAGGAGTGAGTATCCGCCAGAACTGTGCAGAACCCAATCTCTTAGTTAAAATAATCTAATCCAAACTATTTTAACCTAATTAGAACAGCCTCCTAGAAATCGTGTCATCTGTCATTTGTAAAGCTGCACAACTGTCACCTGTCAATTCTGCAGCTGCAAGCTGTCACCTGTCATTTTGAGTTTTACTTTAAATCCGAAAATCTACCTTTATTAAATCGTCTGTATCTCCGGAACCGTTTGTCCTAGGAACGTGGTTTAACTTTCTTAAAGCTGTGATTCTAGGCTTTCCAACGAACCTAGAACCAACTACTTTTTCCGCAATCGCGAAATTTACCACGATTTGCGATTTTGGCTCAATTTCTCCACTTGTCAAAATAGCAGCTCCATTCCTTCCTTTGTTAAAATCCGTTTGCAACCTGGTAATAACTCATATAGCATTGCTAAAGTGAGCCTGAACTAATACCAACAAGCATCTCTCACTCACCCTGAATCTCTAGAGGGAATTAAAATCAGTTAGCACCTTTTCTCATCCATTGCCATCACATTTAAAGGATTTTGGGCCTGTGTTTCAAACTTCTACCTGTTTCCTCTAAGCTTGCTGGGGGGGGGGAACTGAATTTCGTATTGTATTTGATTGCACTCCTGAGAACTGTGTGCTCCTCTTTCCATCTCCTTCCATTTCTTACATTGCATAGGGGGGGGGGTGAATTGCCAGAAAAAAAGTGATTACATTGTTGTTGGTTAAAATCATATAACATGTATTTGCTGTACTGCAATTTATTCCACCTTGCATTTCGTTGAAACCATAAAGCATTTTCAGCTACCTCATCCTCTATACTACTCCTAAGTAATCAAGTGTACCACTGTAACATTACCCATTGTGGATCCACATCATATGTCTCAGTGTACTATCAGATATTAATTTATTATAAAAGTGTGATATATATATTGTTTAATTTTTCAAATAAACCTTTTAATTTGCAAAACAAACCTACTTCTTGGCTCAGTGGGGTCAGGGGGATTCTAATAGAGGGGTGTTATATAAGGGTTGTCATCCAGAGTACATGAACTGGACCTATAAATATATCAATAAGGGTTTCCCTCAGCATCCCAGACTAGGCATTGACTTAGCTGTAGTGGAAGTGAAGCCGCTTAACAATGAATACGTGTTTAGAACGTGTGTGTGTGGGCGTTCCGCGCACTTGCCTCCTGTACTTCCCCCGTGACGCCCACATTTTCACGAGTTGTTCCCCATTCCGCGTGTCACGCCCCCTGTTCCTCCTACTTTTGTTGTGTGCGCCACGCTATGTGCGATTTTGCTGTGCGCTTAACGCACGCTGTTTGGAGACGTGTGCGACAGCGTGCGCCACGCAGAAATTTGGCGCACATCCTGGGATTTCCACGCGCGCGGACTTCCATGAATCACTGTGCGCGGGTTTCGCTGCGATTTTCGCACTGGCACTGCGATTCGCACGCTTTTGCACGCTTGCGCTGAAAATTTCAGCGCACAGTAATTCCATGAATCGACTTCAGTATTTTCCAGAATCGGAAACTACAGTTGCACTTTATCCAGTTTGATGTGTGGTTCGATGTCTTTCCAACAATCCCTTTATCAAATTTGAAAAAAGTCAGATCAAGCCTAAAGCCTTCCTCTTTCACATTGAGTGAGTGAAATTGCATGGCTACTTTCATTGCTTGTAGCCAGCACAAGGTAGAACAGCCTCGTATGGTTTACGGCAGATCTGTCATTAGAATTGCAGCATCTTTGGTAGTTGTTCAGGGGTAGCGCCTTATTAACATTTGTTGGGCTGCTTTGTCACCACATTCCCATGCATTCATTGTACATTACATGTTCCTAGTGGCCACTACTCGAACTGCAGTGTTTGGCTTAATGGTGTTGCAACACCTATATCTTGCTAAGTTGCTTTGTTCTTGTTCTGAATATTAGGTAATATAGAATTGTTGGTGTCCCATATCTCTGTTGCCTGTGTGAAAGCCGTTTGAAATTGGTTGGGTAGGTCCTCATATCATTTAAGGATTCATTTGAAGATATCGGACAGTGCAGGGGCAATGTGCTCACCTTGCAAGCAAGACAACACGGAGCAACACAGTTTCGATCCCTGGGTCGGCTCTTAGAGACCTCTGGGTATTACGCCTGTTTTACATAACATATCATATCATCACATCATATCATAACCACCTCCCTTCTGCTCTTGCTGCTCTATCTGGGGGTACTTAGCCTTCTTTGAGGTTATTCCATGGGAGACAACATACTACAAATAAGTATAAGAAGCCCCTTCTTATTGAGCTTGAAGAGGAACTTGAGGGAACTATGCTGTTCAAGGCATTGGGTGCCTGGCTGCAGGGTGTACTCGCACCTTTAAAGATAAGGTAATTGATTGCAGTGTAATAGCAGACATCTCTGTGACTTAATGGTCCAACAAACTCAGTGTTATATTTGGATATGAATGTAGATGCAAAAAGATTGTCAACCACCAAAAGCCTCACATGAAAGGCCGGTGTTGTTATAAAACATCAGACGTATATGATGTATGATGTTACATGCAAGTAAATTCTACCTGTCTAAAGGATAAGTGTGTATCTGTTGGTCACATGAACGTATTTGAAAAGATTACATGAAAATCGAAATTCACACGTCTTTCACACAGCTCATATATGTAGAGGAAAAGAGAGACATAACTTTCTAGTGAATAGTTGTTCATTACATCTATCTATAAATCATTACTTAGGTCTGTAAAAGATAAACTTTCAAATAATTCTTAAGTATTCTCCAAACAGTATCTCAATCCCTATTCGTCCTATATTGTGCCAAAAAATGATTTCTTAGACCTGTCTTGAAATCTAAAATAAAAAAAAAAACAGTAGTGCCCAGTTCATGGGACCTAAATATTATGAGATTCATTTGAATATAATGAGTTAAGAGAGCATGCAAATATACTTTTATGTCCCCTTACTTGTAGTCCACACAGGTTTGCAAAAGTAATCGTAGATTAAACAGAGTAAATAGTTTGAATATATATATATATATATATATGTATATATATATATATATATATATAGTAGTGGCTGTGTAGTTATGGTTAAGTTGCTGTTTCCAAAGTTTCAAAGTTTGGTGAGGTTTGGTCCAGGGGGGGAAATGTTGTAGGGGGGGTCCCAAACCTTCTTTTTTTCCAATAGACTGAATGGGGGAAAAACTTTGCGCACGCCTACAGCCGAAACCGCTGGACGGATTTTCACCAAATTTGCGGCAGGAGCTGGTGCTTTGGTGAAAATCCGTCCAGTAGTTTTCTTTAAAACGATCAAAAAGTAGGTCTCCAAAAATTAGTGAAATCTATGTCCGCTCCATGGAGACACTTCCCTGTTCGCTTCGCGGGCAGTACACCGATTGGCTAATTGGCTCGCGTCATGTCCGCGGACAAGCAACGTGTACGCCGATTGGCTGGAGTGAGGCGTAATGTGCGTCAGATTGTTCCGATGCGCCCGCCATCTTGGATCCACCGACAGCACGGCGGCGAACAGAGGCGAAATGCAGTTTTGAGGAGTGTTTTGGTGTGCAAGAGTGCTTGGGGAGGTTTAGGGAGTAAGAGATGGGTGAAATATTGTATTTGTTTAGGTGGCAGGTGCTACTCATGTATTCGCCATGTCCGCGCTGTCCGGGATGTTCGTAATTAGTGAAAGTGAGGGGTGTCCTAAGGATAGTATTCCCATCCGTGCTGTGCGCAGGCAACCTGAAACTGATCTAAGGACACACGTGGTGTCAGCAGACATTACGATTGAGTATTTGCTGCAGTTAAAATGTTTGATTCTATGGGTGTGATACTGAGTTATAAGCCACCATGGGTGTGATATGCTGCGGTGGTTATGGCTAGGGCCTAGAGTCTTGGGTGCCTGGTCGCAGGCCGTAGGCGAGGAAGAACGGGTGCTCTGGCACAACAGGCTGAAACCCCAGACACGGCTACACACTCCGGTACCTCAAGGAAGCCTTGCTTCAATGACCCATAACTTGATGCACTTGTGTGCTATGTGTCGGCAAATAGCCACAAAATGTTGGTGACTGCAGGGTGCAAGGCCACACCTGGTCAACGTAAGGCACACTGGCAGACCATCGCCGACTGCATAAGTGCCCTTGGATTTGTGAGGCGTTCAGCTGATGATTGCTAGAAGCGGTGGAATGACCTGAAACGCAGAGCAAAGAACAAGCTGGCCTCAAATCATGCCACTACTCTGGTGACTGGCGGTGGGTCTCCACAAGAGGACAACAAACTCACTGAACATGAGTCTGTTGCTGGGGCCTTCGTCACAGAGGAACAGATCCAAGGTGTGGGAGGACTACCTGATTATGAAGCATTGTCCTGTGAGTGCCCATGCATGTGTGTGTAATGCATGTGTATGCTGTTTGGGTGACGGGTTCTGAGTGCCAGGTGAGGGTGTGTGTGCCTGAGTGGTATGGGTCACCCATCTGCTTCATCCAAAACATTCAGCGGCCTTGGATTTTGGTGTGACAGTATCCCTTCTGCCCACATTAGTAAATTGGCTCAACATTACGGCAGTTGCCCTTGAAGTGGCATCTTGCAACAACATTGTTTGTATTTTTCAGTGTTCGTTCAGGCTGATTGTTTCAATTCTCTGAATTTTGCTACGAATTCCTCAGCCATATTGTCACATATGTGACATGCTTCTGTCATTGATGAACCCCACATTGGACCACATGTGTTACCTTGTTAGATGAATGATTTGACCATTCAGGCTAATTGAGTATTGGCCTGATCACAGGAATTTTTGGGGCCTGTTTGAATGTGGAACATGATAGTTGTTTCCTGTCATGTTGAAGTGACAAACCATTGATGTGTACATCGGTCTGCAATCACTGTATTTTTGTACACTGGATGTGTTGCAGTGTGTGGCACATGCCTATTTTGTCACACTATGTAGCATTTTTCATCTCATCATGTCCATCCCACATGGATGGCTGACAGTATTCATTCACTGACATATGGATGTACTTGTGGAATGTACCATGGCTATGGTACATGCCATCTGTGTGATTGCATGTGTAATGTATGTGTATTGGACATGCCACTCACAGCCCAATGTGTGATGGCAGTGCTACCCAGCATGCAGCAAATGTGTTGCTCTTCCATGTAGGTGTCATCCGTGTCTGCCTTTTGGGTCCCCTTCAAAATCAGTGACAGTGCATGCATGGGAGGGTTATAGTCATGTAGGACATGTGTAAATCATGTACTGGTTATGTAGCTTGTCAGGCCTATTTGTGTGCTATGGTGCTAATGCCTGTTTCCATTTTTTGTCTTTCATGTTTTTGCAGGGGATGACGCACTTTATGCTGTTGAGGTTGAGGAGATGGTGCAGACCCAGGAGGAATCTCAGGCACGACCGGGCACCAGTGGGGGACGTGGTGTGGTGGTGGGTGAGAACCCAATCTTGCTACAGAACATTCTGTCGAGGGGTGCCTCTGGGTGCACCTCCCCAGACCTCTATTCAGGTGCTGATTCGGATGATGAGACCTATGTGGCGTCGCAGGTAAGTGTTTTTGGCAGGGATTCTGTTCTGTCCAACCCACCTGTACCAGGGGTAGAACCATCTATGGGGATGTCAGTGTGGGAAGTCCACCTTTTGCGGTTACGGATGCAGGGTCACACTCCACAACATCTGATCCTGTTCCTGGGCCAGCAGATCAGAGGGGGAATGCAGTCCTGCAGCCTCAGGCAGTGCCGGCACAGCAAGGCGCAGATCGCCTTGCCCCAAACAGGTGTGGTGCCCGCCGACGCGGTGGCCGTACGCCACCAGGCAATACCGCATGGGAACAATCCATTTACGGTATGGCAACCCAACAGGCAGCATCAGTTGAGATGATGGCTCAAGCAATGGAGAGGGTGGCCCCTTCCATTGTCCCCCCTGAAAGGCAGATGGAGCTACTACAGCAGGCAACAGACTCCATTTGCCAATCACACAGGGAGGACATGTTGGCGTCCAACAGGGAGAGACGGGCGGCACTGGAGACTCTACGCCAATCGATATCAATAGAGTCCCAAGGCCACAGGGAAGCCCTGAGGGTAGTACTCCATCAACTCAGGGAGACTCATGTTGACCTTGAGGCTTCCACTAACTTGAGGACAGAACAGCAGCTGGATCGGCTCACACGTTCGCTCTCAGCTGAGATGCAGGCAACTCGGGAGGAGATCCGTGCATCACGTCAGGTGCTCCATGGGGATCTCCGCACTATAATCCTCCAAAACGAGACCTTCCACACCCGCATGCTTGCTGCCATGGAGGACCATACCAGGGCCTTGCGTGGGCTGCCTCCCATAGCACCACCACCTCCTGTGGCAGCACCACCTCCTGTGGCAGCAGCCGAGGGTGATGATAGCGACAGCAGCAGTTCTCTCACATTGGCATAGCCGTGCAGGCCATGAGCCCATGGAAGTGTTTGTTTTTTCCAACATCCACACAGGTGGGTGATGGTGCGCACCTGTCCTCGGACCTCCTGGGTGCCCCCCCCCCCGGCCACCACATGGCCATTTTTGATTTTTGATTTTTGATTTGGTTTTTTTGGGGGTTTTTTTGCAGTGCGTTGCCTTGTGTGGCTCCCGTGGGCATCCACTGTATTCCGGCTGGGCACATGCAGGCTTGTCCTGAGTTTGGGTTAGATGCTTGTGTTCGTGAGACACACACCCCTCCTGCTTCCCGTTTCCATGGGCCTACAAAGGGTATGCCCAAGTGACATTGACTTACACAGTGACGTAGGACTCCCATGAGCTGTGTGGGCAGTCTGTAGTCAATACTGTGTATACATTCCTAGTGGATATTGTTGTTGAATTGTACACTGCATGGTGTATTGCTATGTGCTTGTGCATCCATGTCTTTTGCCTAATTTTCAGGTTAATTCCTCAGATCTTCACAAGGCCGTCTACTTTGGAGATGGAGTTCATGTTGTAAGCAGTGCACTTGGACATTTGCGTGGGAGCAGCACTGAACAGTTGGAAGTGGCCGATGTGCTGGCATGATCTGGTTGTAAGACTACCACTACTTTAACTTAGTACTGTCATGTTTATGTTATGTTTGAGGTTGTGTAGCTGCATTGTATTGTTGGTAAGTATATGGTCATGTGTGTTGGTGGTTCTACATTACTGGGAGCATATTGTGTGTGGGCACTTTCCATTAAGGACACTGTACTTTGAAACCTGTGTCATGTTTTGGGGATTGCTTTGTTTGCTCTCACATAGCATGACATGCCATGGTGTGTTTGGTGGCGGTGCTGGGGAGGGTTTAGGTGACATGGCACTGTTGTCATGTTGTATTTTGCAAGGGGGTAATGATTTTTGCAGCATAGAATTGTGTCTTTTGATGACGCAGCATTGGTGGTGTTTGTGTAGGTAGGGATGCACACAATGTAACACTTCCAGGTGACCAATCTCAGGCTGGTATGGTTGTGACAGTTGACTGTCCCTTATGTCATCATCATTGATTGTCAGCTGGTATGTGCCAGGGCTGTGTGCACTCCACAGGGGTGTGATTTTAGGTGAAGTAATTAGCCACCAGCTGCGTACGGGCTGTCTAACCCTGTGCCCTTTCCCCTCCCATGTGCAGCGGGCGTGCATGTGGTTGGGGATGTGGGGGCACCACCATGTCCATGGGCAGGCCCCGGTGTGTTGCAACATTGTGCAGGACACATGCTGCCACTATGATCCTGCACACTACTGGGGGAGTGTATAACAGTTGCCCGCCAGAACGGTCAAGGGAGCGAAAGCGTGACTTGAGCACTCCGAATGTGCGCTCCACTATGCCCCGGGTTGCAATGTGGGCTGTGTTGTATCTTACCTCGAGTGGCGTGGTGGGGTTCCGAATTGGCGTCATCATGTGGGTGCTCAGAGGGTAGGCACTGTCCCCTGGGGAGGTGGTGATGGGTAGCATTAGTGGGGTTGTGACATGGCTCAGTATCTGACATGCATGCATGTGCTGTGGCATTTATACTCACCGATCAGCCATGTATCGCCATGCCGCCCGGCTTCTAGGTCCCGGTTTAGGGTTGACATTCTGTAAATGAAACTGTCGTGGGTGGACCCTGGGTAGTTGGCATATACTGAGGTGATGATTCCCTTGGCATCACATACTACCTGTACGTTAATGGAATGCCAGTGCTTGCGGTTTCTATAGATGTGCTCTGATGCCCTGGGGGGACGTAGAGCCACATGGGTGCAGTCAATGGCACCTAGCACTTTGGGGAAGTGTGCCACCCTGTAAAAATCCGGGATGACAGCCTGCCTTTCTGCAGGTGTTCTGGGCAGGTATATGTGCCTGCGGACTGATGGGCGTGCAGTCATGATGGCCAGAACCTGGTGTAGGCAGCGTGACTGCGTGGCCTGTGACACCCCCCCCCACTATAGCAGTTGTCCATTGAAATGATCCAGTGGCCAAGAAGTGCAGTACATTGAGGACCTTATGCAGGGGGCTGAGTGCTTGGGAGCACATGGTGGGTGATGTGAGGTCATCCTCCCACTCACTGACCAGGTCGAGTATTATGTGATGTGGAAACATGTACCTCCCATACACCTGGTCATCAGGCATCCCAAAAAGGCTTGTTCTGGGTGTAAAAATTCTGGGCCTGACTATCCTCCTCCTCCTCCTGCGGTATCCCACGACCACTGCTGATAGGAACGGTACATTCATCCTGGCGTCTGTGCTTGTTTGTTGTTTGCGCGCACTTTTATGCTGCGCGGGTCCACGTACGCCTGCTTCCTGCTGGCGTACATGTTTCCTGATTAGCGCATCTTTTTTGGCGCACGCTTTAGCCCCTTTCGATTCCATGATGTCAGGTGTATTGACCCACGTTTGAGTCATAAAGCTGCAACATTTGGTGCTGTGGGCTTAGAAAATCCAAGATGGCCAAAAAGCCCACATGTGTGCCAGAATCCAGGAGAACTGCGCAGTTTGTGCGCACACCAAAATGGTCGCCTAACCTTCCACCCACCAGTGCGAGCGTGATGGGCCAGGGGTGCCATGAGTGGAATGTGTGCCAAAGGAAAAACAGCAGTGCCCGTTAGCTTAAAAAGCACTTTGAAATCACCTTGGTTTCTCTGAATGCAAGCTCAAAATGCCTATTTCAAACATTGCAGGATATTCAAAATTTCCATGAACACCAGCAGACATTTGGCAGAATGAAGTTTTGTGTGCATACAAAATCTGGAAAGAAAAAGAGCCCAAACAATGTTCATAACAAAACTGGCTGAGCTGTGGAGGGCAGCAGCTTCAGTTAAACTGAACTGAAAACCACTAAAATCGAAATGTTTAAATTAAATGAGGGACCTACTTTTGAGTGTCACATAGTTTGTAACTGTTGAAATGTCATAGGGGGTCATTCCGAGGTTGGAGGTAAGGGATTACCGGCGCCTGTAAGGGCACCAATGGCGGTAATCCCTTACCTCCGTATTCCGAGTTCCCTTTGCAGGTCCCTCTTTACCTCCTGCTTTTAGCAGGAGTAAATCACGGGACCCGCAAAGTGACCTTGGAGTAAATTACGGCACCGTAATTTACGGTGCTGTAATTACCTCCTTCCCCATTCCCATTGAGCCCTATGGGGGCAGAAATGGGGATGGGGAAGGGCTATGGTGAATGGGGAATTACCGGTCCATCCAACCTTGGAATGGACCGGAAATTACTCCATTCACCATGCCGGTATTCCATGGAGTAAATAGCTCCATGGTTGCCAACCATGGAGCTATTTACTCCATGGTGTAGTCCTAACTCGGAATGAGGGCCATAGTTTTGAACTTAGAATCAGCATTCTAGCTGCATGTGTAAAAATTGTCAGTTTGATTTGAATGTAGAAAACTGGGAACAAAAAGTGACATTTAGCTGAAACCTGGCTTAATGAAACTGGATTCTGCCTGACAACTACCCCCGACAGGAGTTGAAACTAGATCAACAGCTGTGTTCCCAGGCCTGGCTGCACTCTGCTGCCCCCACAAAAAGGAAGTGACACCTCTCTGATTGAATTACCTGGGGACTGCAGGAAACTGAACAATGGACTCAGGCAAATGTTATATTGGGGGGGGGCGTAAAGTGGCTTCCTCTTGGGAGAAGTGGGAGGAGAAGTGCCTGTGAGAGCCAGCTGAGCTTAGGGGAAGTGGATAAACCAGTTCTTCCACCATGTGATGTGGGAAGCCACACCCCTTTTTGACCAGGGCATAAGTTAAAGAGATAGATAACTCATACTGCGGACTGGTCAAAATTATATATGTAATATCATTATTCTTGTGATTTTTCTGTGCACGTTTTAAGAGGCGTTTAGGACCCTGTGGTGCATTCTGGGGGGTTGCTAGCGGAAAATACGGTCTCACTTCAAATGTCTGCATGTTAAAAATCTGACACTTCATTAATTAATGTCCATACCCCTTGCGCACATGTGTGTAATTTTTGGTAAATGTCCGATATTGGTAAACCAGTCAAAAAGGGCAAAATGTTGTCATTTTTTAATGCAAGCCCCCAGGAAGATCAGAGGCGGACAAGCATGGACCATAAGGAATATATAATGTGTACATGTAATTTCAACAAATTGTGTATCTGGGAAATATGTATTTGAATCAAATATAGATTTGTGGGCAAATTGACCAGGGGAGGATCCTCTGACCCATAAACAGACCTCATCATGATGACAATCCATTTCCTTCCCCCAATCATGGGAAAGGGGAGAATTGGGCCAATGACAAGTAGAGAGGGGCAGGCTCAGTTATGCCACGCACACACCCACTTCCAAAACACATAAAAAGAGACTGCTGGGACAGGTAGAGACATTCAATTCCATTTGCTGCGGAGCGTGCTGACCGACGACTTCACATCCAGAGATCCAACACTTATACTTCCAAGCTAAACAGAGACTACAGAACTTTGAACCAAGAAGGCCCACTGCAAGCAAAAGTATTCTCAGCTGGCCTTCAGAATCCAGCAAACCTAACCAAACTATTCAACAGCCGGAACCGCAGACCAGACCCAGACCGCTGTGAGCAGAACCAGAGATCCGGATCGCTGTGAGCAGAACCGGTGCCTGATTGACCCGCCGAACAGAGAGAACCGCCGTTGGACGTGTTGACCAGATCCGTGACGAGGCCCATACATTTCAAAATTAGGAGTGAGTATCCGCCAGAACTGTGCAGAACCCAATCTCTTAGTTAAAATAATCTAATCCAAACTATTTTAACCTAATTAGAACAGCCTCCTAGAAATCGTGTCATCTGTCATTTGTAAAGCTGCACAACTGTCACCTGTCAATTCTGCAGCTGCAAGCTGTCACCTGTCATTTTGAGTTTTACTTTAAATCGGAAAATCTACCTTTATTAAATCGTCTGTATCTCCAGAACTGTTTGTCCTAGAAACGTGGTTTAACTTTCATTTTAAAGCTGTGACTCGAGGCTTTCCAACGAACCTAGAACCGACTACTTTTTCCGCAATCGCGAAATTTACCACGATTTGCAATTTTGGCTCAATTTCTCCACTTGTCAAAATAGCAGCTCCATTCCTTCCTTTGTTAAAATCCGTTTGCAATCTGGTAATAACTCATAGAGCATTGCTAAAGTGAGCCTGAACTAATACCAACACGCATCTCTCACTCACCCTGAATCTCTAGAGGGAATTAAAATCAGTTACCACCTTTCCCCATCCATTGCCATCACATTTGAAAGCATTTTGGGCCTGTTTTTCAAACGTCTACCTGTTTCCTCTAAGCTTGCTGGGGGGAACTGAATTTCGTATTGTATTTGATTGCATTCCTGAGAACTGTGTGCTCCTCTTTCCATCTCCTTCCATTTCTTACATTGCATGGGGGGAGGGGGGGTTAATTGCCAGAAAAAAAGTGATTACATTGTTGTTGGTTAAAATCATATAACATTTATTTGCTGTACTGCAATTTATTCCACCTTGCATTTCCTTGAAACCATAAAGCATTTTCAGCTACCTCATCCTCTATACTACTCCTAAGTAATCAAGTGTACCACTGTAACATTACCCATTGTGGATCCACATCATATGTCTCAGTGTACTATCAGATATTAATTTATTATAAAAGTGTGATATATATATTGTTAAATTTTTCAAATAAACCTTTTAATTTGCAAAACAAACCTACTTCTTGGCTCAGTGGGGTCAGGGGAATTCTAATAGAGGGGTGTTATATAAGGGTTGTCATCCAGAGTAAATGAACTGGACCTAAAAATATATCAATAAGGGTTTCCCTCAGCATCCCAGACTAGGCATTGACTTAGCTGTAGTGGAAGTGAAGCCGCTTAACAATGAATACGTGTTTAGAACGTGTGTGTGGGCGTTCCCCGCACTTGCCTCCTGTACTTCCCCCGTGACGCCCACATTTTCACGAGTTGTTCCCCATTCCGCGTGTCACGCCCCCTGTTCCTCCTACTTTTGTTGTGTGCGCCACGCTATGTGCGATTTTGCTGTGCGCTTAACGCACGCTGTTTGGAGACGTGTGCGCCAGCGTGCGCCAAGCAGAAATTTGGCGCACATCCTGGGATTTCCACACGCGCAGACTTCCATGAATCACTGTGCGCGGGTTTCGCTGCGATTTTCGCACTGGCACTGCGATTTGCACGCTTTCGCACGCTTGCGCTGAAAATTTCAGTGCACATTAATTCCATGAATCGACTTCAGTATTTTCCAGAATCGGAAACTACAGTTGCACTTTATCCAGTTTGATGTGTGGTTCGATGTCTTTCCAACAATCCCTTTATCACATTTGAAAAAAGTCAGATCAAGTCTAAAGCCTTCCTCTTTCACATTGAGTGAGTGAAATTGCATGGCTACTTTCATTGCTTGTAGCCAGCACAAGGTAGAACAGCCTCGTATGGTTTACGGCAGATCTGTATTGAGAATTGCAGCATCTTTGGTAGTTGTTCAGGGGTAGCGCCTTATTCACATTTGTTGGGCTGCTTTGTCACCACATTCCCATGCATTCATTGTACATTACATGTTCCTAGTGGCCACTACTCGAACTGCAGTGTTTGGCTTAATGGTGTTGCAACACCTATATCTTGCTAAGTTGCTTTGTTCTTGTTCTGAATATTAGGTAATATAGAATTGTTGGTGTCCCATATCTCTGTTGCCTGTGTGAAAGCCGTTTGAAATTGGTTGGGTAGGTCCTCATATCATTTAAGGATTCATTTGAAGATATCGGACAGTGCATTAATGATTGGCTGTGTGCTTGTTTTGTCCATTGATTAGAAACCTCCTCTTCCTCATAATGGTGCCTGACCCGTCTCGGAAGGAAAGCTCAGGGGCAATGTGCTCACCTTGCAAGCAAGACAACACGGAGCAACACAGTTTCGATCCCTGGGTCGGCTCTTAGAGACCTCTGGGTATTACGCCTGTTTTACATAACATATCATATCATCACATCACATCATAACCACCTCCCTTCTGCTCTTGCTGCTCTATCTGGGGGTACTTAGCCTTCTTTGAGGTTATTCCATGGGAGACAACATACTACAAATAAGTATAAGAAGCCCCTTCTTATTGAGCTTGAAGAGGAACTTGAGGGAACTATGCTGTTCAAGGCATTGGGTGCCTGGCTGTAGGGTGTACTCGCACCTTTAAAGATAAGGCAATTGATTGCAGTGTAATAGCAGACATCTCTGTGACTTAATGGTCCAACAAACTCAGTGTTATATTTGGATATAAATGTAGATGCAAAAAGATTGTCAACCACCAAAAGCCTCACATGAAAGGCCGTTGTTATAAAACATAAAACGTATATGATTTATGTTGTTACATACAAGTAAATTCTACCTGTCTAAAGGATAAGTGTGTATCTGTTGGTCACATGAACGTATATGAAAAGATTACATGAAAATCGAAATTCACTCGTCTTTCACACAGCTCATATATGTAGAGGAAAAGAGAGACATAACTTTCTAGTGAATAGTTGTTCATTACATCTATCTATAAATCATTACTTAGGTCTGTAAAAGATAAACTTTCAAATAATTCTTAAGTATTCTCCAAACAGTATCTCAATCCCTATTCGTCCTATATTGTGCCAAAAAATGATTTCTTAGACCTGTCTTGAAATCTAAAATAAAAAAAAAAAACAGTAGTGCCCAGTTCATGGGACCTAAATATTATGAGATTCATTTGAATATAATGAGTTAAGAGAGCATGCAAATATACTTTTATGTCCCCTTACTTGTAGTCCACACAGGTTTGCAAAAGTAATCGTAGATTAAACAGAGTAAATAGTTTGAATATATATATATATATATATATATATATATATATATATATATATATATATATATATATATATATATATATATATATATATAGTAGTGGCTGTGTAGTTATGGTTAAGTTGCTGTTTCCAAAGTTTCAAAGTTTGGTGAGGTTTGGTCCAGGGGGGGAAATGTTGTAGGGGGGGTCCCAAACCTTCTTTTTTTCCAATAGACTGAATGGGGGAAAAACTTTGCGCACGCCTACAGCCGAAACCGCTGGACGGATTTTCACCAAATTTGCGGCAGGAGCTGGTGCTTTGGTGAAAATCCGTCCAGTAGTTTTCTTTAAAACGATCAAAAAGTAGGTCTCCAAAAATTAGTGAAATCTATGTCCGCTCCATGGAGACACTTCCCTGTTCGCTTCGCGGGCAGTACACCGATTGGCTAATTGGCTCGCGTCATGTCCGCGGACAAGCAACGTGTACGCCGATTGGCTGGAGTGAGGCGTAATGTGCGTCAGATTGTTCCGATGCGCCCGCCATCTTGGATCCACCGACAGCACGGCGGCGAACAGAGGCGAAATGCAGTTTTGAGGAGTGTTTTGGTGTGCAAGAGTGCTTGGGGAGGTTTAGGGAGTAAGAGATGGGTGAAATATTGTATTTGTTTAGGTGGCAGGTGCTACTGATGTATTTGCCATGTCCGCGCTGTCTGGGATGTTCGTAATTAGTGAAAATGAGGGGTGTCCTAAGGATAGTATTCCCGTCCGTGCTGTGCGCAGGCAACCTGAAACTGTTCTAAGGACACGCGTGGTGTCAGCAGACATTAAAATTGAGTATTTGCTGCAGTTAAAATGTTTGATTCTATGGGTCTGATACAGAGTTATAAGCCACCATGGGTGTGATATACGACGGTGGTTATGGCCAGGGCCCAGAGTCTTGGGAGCATGGCCGCAGGCCGTAGGCCGTAGGCCATACACCCAAGACTCTAGGCCCTGGCCACAACCACCGCAGCATATCACACCCATAGAATCGAATATCTATCAGGTAGTTGTGGGCAGGGCCTACTAGAGTCCACCAACCAAAGTTATAAGTACTGAAGTTATAAGCCACAATGGGTGTGATATGCTGTGGTGTTTGTGGCCAGGACCTAGAGTCTTGAATGCATGGCCGAAGGCCATGCACCCAAGACCGAAGTTATAAGCACTGAAGTTATAAGCCACCATTTGTTTGATATGCTGCAGTGGTTGTGGCCAGGACCTAGAGTCTTGGGTGCATGGCCAAAGGCCATGCACCCAAGACCGAAGTTATAAGCACTGAAGTTATAAGTCAGCATGGGTGTGATATGGTGCAGCGCTTGTGGCTAGGACGTAGAGTCTAGTGTGCTTGGCCGAAGGCCATGCACCCAAGACCGAAGTTATAAGCACTGAAGTTAAAAGGTAGAATGGGTGTGAATTGGTGCAGTGCTTGTGTTATGCTGTGGTGGTAGTGGCAGGACCTAGAGTCTTGGGTGCATGGGTGAAGGCCGTAGGATGTAGGCTATACACCCAAGACTCTAGGCCCTGGCCACGACCACCGCAACATATCACACCCATAGATCACACCCATAGAATTGAATATCTATCAGGTGGTTGTGGGCAGGGCATAGAGTCTTAGGTGCATGGCCAAAGGCCATGCACCCAAGACCGAAGTTATAAGTACTGAAGTTCTAAGCCACCATGGGTGTGATATGGTGCGGTGGTTGTGGCCAGGACCTAGAGTCTTGGGTGCATGGCCTTTGGCCATGCACCCAAGACCGAAGTTATAAGCACTGAAGTTATAAGGCAGCATGGGTGTGATATGCTGTAGTGGTTGTGGTTGTGATATGGTCAGGTGGGAGTGGCAGGACCTAGAGTCTTGGGTGCACGGGCAAAGGCCGTAGGCTATAAACCCAAGACTCTAGGCCCTGGCCACGACCACTGCAGCATATCGGACCCATAGATCACACACATAGAATTGAATATCTATCAGGTGGTTGTGGGCAGGGCCTAGAGTATTGGGTGCATGTTACGAAGTTATAAGTACTGAAATTTTAAACCAGCATGGGTGTTATATGCTGAGGTGGTTGTGGCCAGGGCGGACAGTCTTGGGTGCATGGGAAAAGGCCATGCACTCAAGATTGAAGTTATATGCACTGACGTTATAAGTCACCATGGGTGGCTTAGAACTTTGCTCTCCCTGGATGAATTCTCACCAAACTTTGCAGAAAGTGTGATATGGGTGGGCCCATATAGACAGTTGTTAGGAAAGATTTCTTAATTGTGGGTAATTTTCCTTCCATGTGGCAACCCCTAAACTTGTTGCTGTTGTTTTCACCAGGATCTAGAATTTGCCAGAGAAGTGCAGCCTTCTGCCGCACTCCTCTGGGCTTTCGCTCCATTCTTACGGGGAAACTGACATGCCCTTAAAACAGTCAGTAACGGGAAATGTTGTTTTCCGTAGTTCTTTTATCATGTTGCAGCTTTCGCGCAACATGGCACAAGAGGGCACTGTAAGCTAAGTTACTGCTCTCTTGGGTCGCTAGTCTTCTACAGGCCCTAGACACTCTCTTTGGATTGTTAACGAACTGTGCAAGTGAATCACGGACGGGAATGGTGGCAGCGATCGTTCCTTTGTGTTTTGATCTCCTTTTGGCTGTTTAAGCGCGTTTCTCACGCTTAGCCCAAAATGGTGGCCTGGCTCCCAAAATGGCCAGACCATGAGGCTCTTTGTCCTACCCGCTGACCGTCTTGCCCCCTTCACATTCCCCAGGTCGAGCCGACCCGGGGCCTTCCTTATTTGGGCATGTACTTTCCCGCGAAACACAGATGCTTTCGCGGGCTTCTACAGGCCTTGTGTGTGCCTCCAGGATGTGGGCTGGGATGTCTGGTCCCAATACACATCCTCGGTGATAGAGTGTCTAGTGTGTCGTGAATGCCTGGGACCACTGTGGTCCATGATAGGTCCACGTATGGTGTGAGTGTTTTGTGAGCAGATCTCCTATTGGGTCCCCTCCGTTTTGGCGCAAAGGGAACCGTGGATAAGAGGAGGCTGGAAACACCACTACCATGTCGATCTCCTGAGTTCTCACGAACAAAGGAATACAGGAGCCAAGTATCCTGCAACTACGAGGCTGAACCGAGGAATCGCTGGTGACTCGCTGAAGGACTGCTCCTCTGCACTGCTGTCGCTTTGTGAAACCCTTTCTACCTCTGATCGAACGAGAAGGCCTGTACAGGTACTTCGACCCTTTGGAATAGTGGGAACAACCATTCTCGGCATCTTCACCATCTCCTGCACTTAAGCCTTCAGAAGTGTCTCTGGGCCATCCAGTGGACTGACCAGCCTACCCAGAAGTCTTGCTCTGTAACCGCTGTCAGGTTGCTGCTGTATTACGAGTCCTTGCCACTCTCACATGATTCGTACACTTGGAATTCCCAGGTCTGAAGTGAGCAGTGTACATTGGGCTGAAATACACACGGCCGCTCCATTGCCCTGCTGTGGTAACAAGCTGTGCGGGTTCACTGCATTTGGGACATCCTCAACTCTGACTTCTGCTGCCGCAGAATCTACACGACGCCGAGACATCCCCTGCTCGTATCTGAACCTGCCAGCACTGAAACTGACGCGGAGAAGCCGGGGTCTGCCTGCATCGGGGACCGGTGAGTAGCATCGCTAGGAACTGGTCGCCCTCCTGCAGTAGCCCATTGCTTTTCCCCACTGTGTCAAACAGCACGCCTTTCCATACTCGTGCTCTGCTTCTGCCCACAGTGGAGGCTGCGCTTGAGTCGCAGAGCTCTGTTCATCTTCATTTGTTCACCGAACTGAACTGCCTGATTCCCTCGAGGAGACTCCCCTTTGTCCGTTTGCACCCGCATATGCAGGTACTTTTGAGCACAAAGCTCCACTCTTCGTAGGGCTCAGACTTCCTTCTAGTTAGGTGCCTCTGAAGGCGGACTGGGTCTAACTATTATTCGCACTGCTTGTTTTCCTCCCCACCTAGGTGGTTTGCACATTTTGTGCGTCTAACTCGTTAGACTCGTTGGTAATTGTATATATATTGTATTTGATTGTGATGTGTTGGTTTACTTGAGTTTTATTGTGATTTCTCGCTACGGTCAATGTTACAAAGGCCTTGTAATAAATGTGTCTATATTTTTAATATAACACCTGCTTGGAGTAATTTGTAAGTGTCCTTGCTTTGTGTGCTCATTGCGGGCTTTCAGTCACCCTCACCCCTCTTGAGACCTATTCTTGACCTCCACGATCGCTACCTTGATTGGTCTGGCTTGTCCAGAGGTTACCCTATTCCAAGAAACTAGGCTGGCCTCTTGAACCTCTGCCCCTCCAGGACAGAGTTCAGAAATCCATCTTAACAAATTGGTGTACAGAGGTGGGATACGACTGAAGGCATCCAGTGTTGCGCACGAGCGAAGGCATTTCAAGTTATTCCTACCAGGACACGTAGTGAATTGTCGTGGTATAACTTTTAAAAGGCCATAGTCCTATCTAACAGTATGGAAACAAATACCTTGTTAACATTAAATGCTTCTAAATCTGAAACATTGAAAAAGATGTGTGCCGAGAGAGGTGTATCCTCTCAAGGCACCAAATTGGATATGATCCAAAGAATCGTGGCGTGGCAAGAAGTGCAGCTTGACGCTATAACTTCTGAGGACAGTGCGGAAGGAGGTGGGGCTGCTCTCACTGGTAGAACCGACGGTTCTGCCGCTGCACTGGTCCACCGCAACCACGAGGACGGGGAGGATGAGATGTCTAATGTTTCCTCTGCCAGTGTTGATGGGGGAGGCCATGTTTGAATTCAAGAAGCAAGAGCTGCTATTTAGGCAGAAAGAGCTTGATTTCAGTATGGCCAAGCTAAAAATCAAACAAGCAGAAAAACAGAAAGACAGGGATCACCAGTTGGAACTGGCCAGCTTCAGGTTACAAATGGATCCAAGGGTCCTGGACATGTGTCTGGGGCCTCCTCTCATCCACGGTTTCCAAAAGATCTGCTCAGTGTGTATGAGGAAAAGAATGACATTATGGACTGGCTGAATACGTTTGAGTATGCATGTGAAGTTCAACAAGTTGACAATGCTGATAAGATTGCCTGGTTAGTCAGGAGACTGTCCCATTCTGGCTGTAGTGCCATTATGGAAATGTCGAAGGCTGAGCGAGCGGATTTTGCAATGTTAAAGCAAACTCTCATTTTAAAGTTTGGAAAGACTCCTGCCCAATATTTAAAATGATTCCGAGAGTATAAGAAAAAAGAAGGTGGTACTTGGGTATCTTATGTAACTGAATCCTTAAAAAACTTGACTGGCTGGGTCGAAGTTTATAAGGTTTCTACCTTTGAAGGCATGATAAGTCTTGTCATGCTGGAACATATTTTTGCATCTTCTTCCCCGGAGCTTAAGCAGCATTTGGCCGATTCGAAGGAGATAGATCCTAAGAAGCTTGCCATTGCTGCAGATTTATGGGTGTAACATTGAGTGTCCCATAAGGACAAAACTCATCCTGGTAAGCAGGAGGAAGGGAAAAAGTCCAAAGATAAGGAGGGTGGAGAATCTGATACATCTTCTTCTCAAAAGGGCCACAAAAATAAAAATAAGGGTAAGACACAAGAGAACTCACAGGGTAGTGGAGGTCAGCCTCCGAAACAGAACTCTGGTTACAATAAGTCTCCCTATGTAAACAGACCCAATGGATCTTGTTTTGCTTGTGGAGCAACTGACCACGTGAAGGGAGATCCCCGGTGTAAGGTTAAACCTTTGGGGGTCCACTCCGCTAATCTGGCCTTCTCCTCCTACGAGGAAGAAGAGATTACAGGAGCATCCTTCTACTCAGACTCCTTCCCCAGTGGGATAGAAGCTGAGGTAGTTTTAGTTTCCCTGTGTTCCTGGGAGCCTAAAGTCGCAGAGGCTTATGCTAGGATTCCAGATAATACCAAGCACTACTTTAAAGACAGATGGCCTCATTAGGACCCAGGCGCTAAGTGTTTAACGGCGCAGTAAAAGGCTGCGGCGCCGTTAAACACTTAGCACCTAATTACAAGGTCCCTTTGCGGGACCCGACCTTAACGCCTGGTTTTTCCAGGCATTAAGTACGGGACCCGCAAAGGGACCTTGGTGCTAAGTACGGTGCCGCAATTTGCGGCACCGTACTTAGCGCCTTCACCATTAACATGGAGCCCTATGGGGCAACATGGCATTGGTGAAGGGGCAATGGTGGATGGCGGAATTAGCGCCACCACACACCTTGGAATGTGGCGCTAATTCCGCCATCCACCATGCCGGACTCCAGCATGGACCATGGTGCTAATAGCACCATGGTCCAGCGCCGGAGTCATAATGAGGCCCAGTGTGCTGATCAATGGAGTAGGTACTCCAGCTCTTAGGGATAGTGGGTCCAGTCGAACTGTAGTGGATTCTACCTTGGTAGACTCAGAGGAAGTTGCCAGAGCTATTCTGATGCCCACTAAATTGGCTGACGGCCCACCTTGCATGTTTCCAGTAATACCTGTAAATCTTACTTCAAATGGTACAGCTGTCAGGATTCCAGTGAGCATTCAGAGACACGTCCCAGGAAAGGTCTTGTTAGGCAACGATCTCAGAGCTTTAGGGCTCGTAGGAGACACTGCCGACAGACCCTGCACACGATCTCAAACACGGGCAGCATTGGCCAAGACCAATACGCCGCCCCAGCCAAAGGGGAAACCCAAGGCGAAAGGAGTAAGAACGTCAAGACGAGGGAAAGAGAACATTCCCCCGAACTCGCCTACCACTGCGGTGGAGGAAGTTGGTCAATCGCCCAGGCCTGATGAGGAGGTGGCGATGCCTGAAGTATTTGACCCCAACGACCATCCTGAACTAAAAGACTTGTTAGTAGAAGGTGGTCCTGACAGGGAAGAATTCAGTAAAGGCCAACGTGAGTGCCCATCTCTGGAAGGCCTAAGGAGACAGGCCTGCTCCCAGCTTGAGGATGAACCTCCTGGGACGCATCGGATTTATTGGGAAGGTGGACTCCTGTAGAGTGAGCCCACAGAGTCTACAGAAGGAGACCATAGGAGGTTGGTGGTTCCCCTTGCTGTAAAACCCTTCCTCCTGCAGCTGGCGCATGAAGTGCCCCTTGCTGGTCGCCTTGGTATTAAGAGGACCAAGCAAAGGTTATCCATGCACTTCTACTGGCCCAAGATGGGGGTGCAAGTAGAAAGTCGCTGCAGGAGTTGTGCCTCCTGCCAGTTATCTGGTAAGAGTGGCTCAACAATCCAAGCTCCATTGGTACCACTCCCAGTTGTGGGAATACCAATCGAAAGGGTAGGGATCGCCATCGTTGGTCCCCTTGACCCACAGACATCCTCAGGCAATAGGTTTATCTTTGTGCTAGTCGACTATGCTACCAGATATCCTGAGGCTGTCCCATTGAAAACTGTAACTGCCAAGTCAGTTGCAAAAGCGTTACTTGGCATCTTTACTAGGGTTGGCTTCCCTAAAGAAGTTGTGTCTGACAGAGGCAGCACTCTATGTCAAAGTATATGCAGGCTATGTGGAAAGAATGTGGGGTCACCTACAAGTTCTCTTCTGCATACCACCCCAGACCAATGGTCTGGTGGAACGTTTCAACAGAACGTTAAAGAGCATGATTGGGGCTCTGGAAGAACCTTAGAGAAGAAAATGGAATCTTCTTTTACCATGCTTACTGTTTGCCTACCGAGAGGTACCACAGGAGGGTGTTGGCTTCAGCCCCTTCGGACTTCTGTTTGGTCATCCTATGCGGGGACCCTTAGCCATAGACAAAGAGGGATGGGAGATGCCCACCCCCCCTGTTACTACCAATGTAGTAGATTATATGCTGGGGCTCAGAAAACGGATGGTACTTCTGTGTTCCTGGGAGCCTAAAGTCGCAGAGGCTTATGCTAGGATTCCAGATAATACCAAGCACTACTTTAAAGACAGATGGCCTCATTAGGACCCAGGCGCTAAGTGTTTAACGGCGCCGTAAAAGGCTGCGGCGCCGTTAAACACTTAGCGCCTAATTACGAGGTCCCTTTGCGGGACCCGACCTTAACGCCTGGTTTTTCCAGGCATTAAGTATGGGACCTGCAAAGGGACCTTGGTGCTAAGTACGGTGCCGCAATTTGCGGCACCGTACTTAGCGCCTTCACCATTAACATGGAGCCCTATGGGGCAACATGGCAATGGTGATGGGGCAATGGTGGATGGCGGAATTAGCGCCACCACACACTTTGGAATGTGGCGCTAATTCCGCCATCCACCATGCCGGACTCCAGCATGGACCATGGTGCTAATAGTGATAAGCAGTTTATCACTAACCAATCACTGGGCTTGGCTAGTGATAAATTGAAGGCAGGACAAGCGCTGGTGAAACATTGGTATGACCAGAAAGCTTCCCTCATCAAATTTACACCTGGTCAGCAAGTCCTGATCATGAATCCCATAAGGCCTCAAGCTTTACAGGACAAATGGTCAGACCCTTACACAGTGGTGGAGCCCCTGGGTAAGGTTAACTATTTAGTGGACCTTGGAAGGCCTGGACAGGCTCCAAAAGTGTTCCACGTAAATAGGCTGAAGGCTTTCGTCCCAAGAGTCGAAATCGCAGCACTGCTACTGGCTTCAGATGTTCAGGAAGAGGAGTCTGAACCTCTCCCCGACCTGTTCCAAAGCGGTCCTTCAGATAGCACATTTGAGGGTGTCCGAGTGGCCCCTCACCTGACTTCTGATCAGCAGGCTGAGGTGAAAAGTTTGCTTAGGCAATTTTCCCCCCTGTTTTCACAGTCGCGTGGTTTGACACCTTGGTGCAAACATAACATAGACACAGGAGACAGTGTACCTACCAAAAGTGGGGGATACAGGATGTCAGACAAAGTACGGTCTTACATTAAGACCGAGGTCAACAAGATGTTAGACCTTGGGGTGATTGAACCCTCTAGCAGTCCTTGGTCCAGCCCTGTGGTTTTGGTTCCAAAGTCAGGCACTTCTGAACTGAGGTTCTGCGTGGATTACAGGGCTCTGAATGCTGTCACCAAGACAGATGCACACCCCTTGCCTCGAACAGATGAGCTGGTGGATACCTTGGGTGCCTCCAAGTAACTCAGCACATTTGACCTCACTGTTGGCTATTGGCAAATAGCTTTAGCAGAACATGCCAAGGAGAAGACAGCGTTTTCTACTCCAGACGGTCTTTACCAATTCAGGGTAATGCCGTTCGGGTTGAAGATGGCACCTGCCACTTTCCAGAGGCTTGTGAATCATGTGTTGAATGGGTTGGACGAATTCTGTCTTGCATATCTGGATGATATAGCAGTTTTCAGTGCCACCTGGGAAGACCATGTGAAACACCTTGGGATCGTGCTCCAGGCTCTTCAGAAACCACACTTGACCATAAAGGCTAGTAAATGCCAGATTGGACAAGGCTCAGTGGTTTACCTTGGACATGAAGTAGGTGGAGGGAGGATACAGCCTCTTCCCAGTAAAGTACAAGCAGTACAAGACTGGCCTACCCCCACTACACAGACCCAAGTGAGGGCCTTCTTAGGACTCACAGGGTATTACCACAACTTCATGGCAGACTATGGCACCATAGCTGCCCCTCTGACTGCCCTCACCACTCTGAAGAAACCCAAGAAGGTAACTTGGACCGACAAGTGTGATAAGGCCTTCAATGGCTTAAAAGACTCCTTGTGCCAGGCCCCTGTCCTCAGGGCCCCTGATTATCAAAGACCTTTTATTGTGCAGACGGACACCACTGACACTGGGATAGGAGCTGTACTATCGCAAGTAGATGAGAAGGGTAAGGAACACCCTATTGGTTTTATTAGTCGCCACCTTAAGGACAGAGAGCTCAGATGGTCCACAGTGGAGAAAGAAAGTTTCTCTGTCGTGTGGGCCCTACGGAAGCTGAGCCCCTACCTCTATGGGACCCACTTCACTGTGCAAACTGACCATAAGCCCTTAAAGTGGCTAATGAACATGAAGGGAGAGAATCCAAAGTTTCTTAGGTGGTCCATAAGTCTACAAGGCTTTGACTTCACTATTGAGCATAGGCCAGGTGTCCAACATAGCAATGCTGATGGTTTGTCCAGAATGTTTAACCGACCTGAACAAGAGACTCCTCCAGGGGTGGATTAGTTCCCCCTGTCCATAGTCTGGGAGGGGCGAGTGTTAGGAAAGATTTCTTAATTGTGGGTCATTTTCCTTCCATGTGGCAACCCCTAAACATTTTGCTGTTGTTTTCACCAGGATCTAGACTTTGCCAGAGAAGTGCAGCCTTCTGCCGCACTCCTCTGGGCTTTCGCTCCATTCTTACGGGGAAACTGACATGCCCTTATGACAGTCAGTACCGGGAAACGTTGTTTTCCGTAGTTCTTTTATCATGTTGCAGCTTTCGCACAACATGGCACAAGAGGGCACTGTAAGCTAAGTTACTGCTCTCTTGGGTCTCTATTCTTCTACAGGCCCTAAACACTCTCTTTGGATTGTTAACGAACGGTGCAAGTGAATCACGGACGGGACTGGTGGCAGCGATCGTTCCTTTGTGTTTTGAGCTCCTTTTGGCTGTTTAAGCGCGTTTCTCGCGCTTAGCCCAAAATGGTGGCCTCGCTCACAAAATGGCCAGACCACGAGGCTCTTTGTCCTGCCCGCTGACCGTCTTGCCCCCTTCACATTCCCCAGGTCGAGCCGACCCGGGGCCTTCCTTATTTGGGCATGTACTTTCCCGCAAAACACAGATGCTTTCACGGGCTTCTACAGGCCTTGTGTGTGCCTCCAGGATGTGGGCTGGGATGTCTGGTCCCAATACACATCCTGGGTGCCAGAGAGTCTACTGTGTCGTGAATGCCTGGGACCACCGTGGTCAGTGATAGGTCCACGTATGGTGTGAGTGTTTTGTGTGCAGATCTCCTATTGGGTCCCCTCCGTTTTGGCAAGAAGGGAACCGTGGATAAGAGGAGGCTGGAAACACCACTACCCTGTTGATCTCCTGAGTTCTCACGAACGAAGGAATACAGGAGCCAAGTATCCTGCAACCACGAGGCTGAACCGCGGAATCACTGGTGACTCGCTGAAAGACTGCTCCTCTGCACTGCTGTCGCTTTGTGAAACCCTTTCTACCTCTGATCGAACGAGAAGGCCTGTACTGGTACTTCGACCCTTTGGAATAGTGGGAACTATTCTCGGCATCTTCACCATCTCCTGCACGTAAGCCTTCGGAAGTGTCTCTGGGTCATCCAGTGGACTGACCAGCCTTCCCAGGAGTCTTGCTCTGTAACCACCGTCAGGTTGCTGCTGTATCACGTGTCCTTGCCACTCTCACATGATTCGTACACTTGGCATTCCCAGGTCTGAAGTGAGCAGTGTACATTGGGCTGAAATACACACGGCCGCTCCGTTGCCCTGCTGTGGTAACAAACTGTGCAGGTTCACTGCGTTTGGGACATCCTCAACTCTAACTTCTGCTGCCGCAGCATCTACATGATGCCGAGACGTCCCCTGCTCGTATCTGAACGCTAATAAGTGGAACCGGAAGTAGCGTCATTGCACAGGAACAGGAAAGAGCATGGTGGCCATCTTTAAAAACACAATCCATTGCCATCCTCTGTAACCAGGAGCAATCTCACCACCACACCTCTACCACACCTCTACCACAACTGTACCACTACCTGCAGCATCTCACCATGCCCAGAGCACTCAAAAAAAGTGCAGAGCGCTTGCGCAAGGAGTGCTTCTCACCAGAGGAGCTGAATATGCTGGCTGAGACGCTGCAAGAACATGCAGATTTCGTATTCTCCACCAACATGTCCTGACCTGCAGTGCAGCGGAACAAGGAGATATGGGCGGAGGTGGCGCAGAAGGTGAGGGCAGTTGGCACCACCCCCCACACCTCTAAAGATGTCCGGAAGCACTGGGACGACCTGCGCTTACGCGTGCGGAACATCCTCTCAGCCAATCGCAATCAGGCTATGGCAACAGGTGGAGGTGTGGACTCCCCCATTAAGATGCAACCCTGGGAGGAGTTCTGCTCAAGCACCATTGGGATGGAGGCTATTGAGGGAGTGGGGGACATGGAGCGAGGAGCCTCGTCATCGGTCGATGCAGGTAGGTGTCCCAAATTAAACATTGCAAAGACCAACACGATGATGTCCCCCTGAACTGACAGTGCAATGATGGAAAGCAGGGTCCACCAGACACATATTTGCAAGACTGCCTACAGGCAGTGCACAGCACCATCTTGTCCACATGCATGATGCACCCCATATATGTCTCATCCCAGACGCATCCCTGCATCACCCTCCCAAAAGCCAAGCAACCTGTATGTCACTACCCCAATGCCAATCAACTGCTATTCCATATCAATGCAGCTACCCCAATGCATGCCTGATGCATGTAGACCCATCACTAATCCTCTCCCTCTCTTGGTCCCCCACAGGCACGCCATCAGACAGCGATGACCAGGACCCCAGGGAGGTGGAGAGGGTGTGTCGGGAAGTTGAGGTGGGAGTGGGAGGGAGGAGTGGGTGTGTTGGGTGGAGGGCTTGTGTACTTGATTTGTTACATAATCGGAATACACCTGTTGTGAAATCTGAATTCACATGTGCGGACATTGCTTATTGTGTACGTGTGCTTTAATGGTGAACATTCTACAGTGTCCATGTCCCTGCAACACCGAGTGCCCTGAGTTCCACCTCCATGTCACACTCCCCATCCATGTGTGCTAGAAACATTGGTCAATCAGAGTCTGACGCATGGCACGTCCCTCCTGTGCATCACTGCCTCCCTGAAGTGCAGCCCCATCTCCACCCTCTTCATCCTCATTGTCCAGTGGTTGCAGTTCAGCATCAGGGGGCAGAGGCACATTCCGTCTGATGCACATATTGTGTAGCATGACACATGCCATGACGATCTTGCCCACCTTCTCATGGCCGCACAGGAGTGCCACAACAGACCAGATGAGGCAGCGAAACTGTGCCTTCAAGAGGCCAAATGTCTGCTCAATCACCACAGGGGTACATGTATGCGCGCGATTGTAGTCCTCCTCGTGCCTGTTCTGCGGGTTCCGGACTGGAGTAAGGAGCCACCTCTTCAAGTGATAACCTACATCACCTGCATTTGGGCAACAGTGATTATGTGTAAATCCTCACATCATATGGGACCTGTATCAAAGACACCATAGCATGAATTCATTTCCTGTATGCACCCACAGATCCATGCATGAATAGGGACACATGATGTGACTGCTATGTGTGTATTCCACTTACAGACAGGTGTGCGTGCCATCGTCCCGTGGGTGCAGTGGGGGCCAATTCCTTGTGAGTGCTCATGCACTGTGGTAGTCCACGATGGTTGTTCCCATGATCTGGGTGATGTGCAGTGATATGTATGCTACCATCCTGTCAACGTTGATGGCAGCGTCATGATGATCTCACTATGCACGACAAATGGTGACATGCTCTTTTGGTGGACCTCTGTGTTGGTGTAGGGGTGTGTTCATGTATTTTGCCCTCATGTGGCACCTTTGTCCGCAGTAATGGAGACCTGTCCTTTTTGATGATGGTATTTGGTGCAGTGCATTGGCCATCCTAATTGCTTGTTGCTGCATTGTGCAGTGTACATATCAATGGCTATGTAATGGTTTTTGCACTGCATAGTTTTCGTGATAGTGCATCTTACGTCTTGCATTTTGTGGTCAGGTGTCGGATCAAGTCTGGCGTGCTTTGGGGTATGATCATGGTACATCCTCTCAGGTACTCTCAGTCAGGTGACGTATGCATCTCCCCCCATCTCAGCCAGGTGACGTATGCATCTCTCCCCAGCCCATCTCAGTCAGGTGATGTATGCATCCCCCCCATCTCAGCCAGGTGACGTATGCATCTCTCACCCCAATCACCTACCCACATTGCATTACCATGATCCTGACATGCAACTCACCGCGAATCCAGGATCTGTGCCCTGCATGTCGCTCCATGTAGTGTGGTATCGTAGAGTTCCGCATGACCATTCAATCATGGGTTGATCCGGGAAATCGGGCACAACAATGTGTGATGATCTTGTTTGAGTCACATACCATTTTCACGTTGATGGAGTGGTATAATTTACGGTTGCGGTACACTACCTCCATGGCATGTGGGACCACCAATTCAACATGGGTGCAGTCGATGGCGCCAATGCAACCAGGGATGCCGGCTAGTGAATGGAAGCCAACTTTGGTGTTGGAGATCTCCTGGGCTGTCCGTGGTAGGTAAATGTGGTCGCCTGTGTGCTTCACGAGGGTATCGAGCTCTTGGTTCAGTGTACGTGAGAATAATGGTTGTGATATGCCATGCATGTGCCCCACTGTGTGCTGGTAGGTGCCTGTGGCCAGGAAGTGGAGCACAGACAATACCTTCAGTAGAGGTGGGATGGCAGTGCATATTTCAATCAGACTGACGATGTTGTCATGTATCATGTCCACAATGGTGGTGATGGTGTCCTGGTCCAGTTGGTACAGGTTGTGGATCTGCTCAGGGGTTAGGTTGAATGGACTGGCTCGGATGCAAGGGATTGGGGGATGCCTGCGTGGTACCACTGGCTGCACTGGTGGGGCATGCTTGGCCTGCCTCACCCTCCTTCTCCTCCTGTATCTTCTCTGGGCTGCCTGTTGTTGTTGTTGTTGCAGCAGTTCCACTGCAATCATGTCCTCCAGCCCCAGCATTGCTAGTAGTATTGGAATCATTTTGGTGTGTGACTGGGTGTGGGAAGGTGTGGGGTGTGCTCCTTTTGTGCTGGCCCAGTGTATATTGCCTCCATCTGTGCTGATTGTGTGCACCTTTGGCAGTTGGGAACACTGTACATGGCCATTTATGGGTGGTCCGCGATGCCGGTATTTACTCCATGCCGGTAAGGTATTTTTTGGGCTTCAGTAGGCCGTTATTAGCATGTCCGCCTGCCTTGTGATGGCCTCCTGTTTACACCATGCCAGTATTTCTGACATGGAGGGTCGCATGCCCGCGCCCATGCCGCTATTTGAGGCACCGTTAGTTACGGTGCCGCTAATAGCGGGTTGGTGGGTCGTAATGGCCCGGAGCAGTAAACGATGCTGGTAATCCTTTACCATCATCGTTTATCCCTTACCTCCAACCTCGTAATGACCCCCATGGTTTCCAAAGTGGTACTTCTGTTCGGATAGTATGTGTCTAGTAAATTGTTTTTCAAAATGTCTTGGCTGTTGGGATCATTTTTGGCTATTGTTTCTATGTCCTCATATGATTTGAGAACTCTTTTTCTAGACTCAGCAGGACCAAGACTTAGCCATACTATATTTTCAGATTTTCCATACAAAGCAGTACCGGTTAAACAATCTGCAGCTTCATAGAAGCCACTTTCTCTATGAGAGAGCATTTTCATGCCTAAGCTGTACAATTTCTGAGATAGTGTTTTGTCTGATGATAGGGCATTCCAGAGGTCTTGAAGCTCTGTTTTTTCTGCTTTTGTTAAGTAGGCTGTAACATATTGTGCAACTGCAGTGGAATTGTCTGCAATGTACTGCACATCTATGTTTGCATTCCATAAGAGGGCAATGATTGTGTTGTAATCATTGATATATTTTAATTCTTCTGTTCTTTGTATGTAATATGTGTTCTTGGGTGATTTACCTTTAACACTATGTCTAACTGAAGACATGAAGTTGTTCACTTCACCTGTTTATGTAACTGGTCTAGGGAAACCAAAGTGGCCTTTGGTGTAGTATTTTCCTTTGTTTTTGTATTTGCGACGACAATATTTGCCACATTTGTGTCTTTGAAATTGTACAATTTGTGCATGAAGGTCACTATGTCTCGTTTGTGAAGGGATTTCACAAGTGACATATTTTTGGATGAACTGCAAAACAGTGGCATCACTGTCCTGACCAAATTTAGGAGCATCTTTAATCCATAAAAGCATGTGGCTTGGTATTCTTTTCTCCAAAAGAAGTGTTCCACTTCTCCGAGGGGAGGAACAGTTTTATTACAAATAAAGTGTAGCATAGCAATGAAACAACGGTGGAAATATCTTGAAACATTAACAGGATCTAGAGAGCAAAGTTCTCCAGATGTTAGTATATCTATGTTTGTTTTGTTTTTGTTTGATATGCGTAGGAAATCATGTAAATCTTCCCATGCATATTCTGCACAACTTAATGTAACAAACCAAGTGGGTGGGCCAAGGTTTCTGATCATACAACGTACATCTCTGTGACATCGGAACCAGTATTCTTTCATACCACACATGTTTGCAAACTAATTTGTAATGCTTGATTGTAAAGCCTCATCTTTTTCTTGCACTTTTTGTATTAATTGTGTAGCTGACATATTTTGAAAGTGGGTTTCTGATTACAATATGTGTGCAACTCTGTAACATAGAGTTGCTAGTTCATTTTCAAAGAGTAGGTGGAATATGTATTCCACATTTTGTCTAAATCTGGGATCTTCAGAATACATTCGTAATGAGTGGTATTCTGATGCTGTTATCTGAGTGGGTCTATCATCGTACCTTCCTCTTTTGCCAATAGGAAATAGTAGTGGAAAAGCACGTGCTTCTATACTTTTTTCCCATATGCTCATTGGTGATCCTTTGGTTTGTCGCATTTGGTAAATTTCTAGTGCATCATCTATGGTGTCATTAGAGTGTAATGGATGAATTGTATAATGGCCTAAAATATTGGATACTGTAGCAGGATCTAGAAGTTCAAATTGACCAGTTTCTGGTGAATCTTTAATTATTTCAATTGTTTCCCTTAAGTTTTCTTCAATATTTATTTAGTTGTAATATTCATTATTGTCTTTTAGATATTGCAAGGCTGCTCTAACTTTATGTAAATCCACGAGTTGTTGCCAAATATTTTTGTCTTTTGTTGGTACACCATTTACTAAGACAATTAAAGATTGCTCTATTGGACGTTGCACTCCTAGAGTGTGCACATTTTCTGTCAGATCTAATGGTAAATAAACTACTTTTCCATGAATGACTTTCACCAATTCAGAGGGAGGTAATTTTGCTGTTTTTGGCTGAAGGCGTATTATTGCTTGAAATGGGTCCACTGTTTGAATTATGATGCTCTCATATAAATTGAGTTGTTGCAGGGGTTTTGGTAGTGTATATAATTCCAAGTTATTTGTGATAGCACGTGAAGGAGTTTGGTTGTTGTCAAGTTTTGTAGTGCAGTAACTGCAAAGTATTAAGGGGTCAGTTATTTTGTATTTGTTTTCTGCTAAAAGGTAGAGAGCTAATTCAAACCATTTGGAATCTTCATTGTCTTCTATTTTGTATGTTACGCCTATAGTTTTTGTGTTACTTTTGTAAAAAGTTCTGCGGCAACACACACACATATGGTTTGGTACTTCAGTGGATGAACTTTTAAATTTGAGTATTTCTTTTTTGTATGTGTGTAGTAGAAGATTGCCATGTGCAGAATTGTTGCTAGTCTGTTGCAAAGCTATTGCATTTTGTAAGTGGCTTTCACTTCCAAAATATTTTCTCTGGATATGGTTGATTTCTTCTTGTAGGTCTTTGGGTGTACCATGTAGAAGAGTATTATTTAAATTGGCTAGTTCTAAAGCAGGACTTTCAGCATAGTACAGTTTATAGACTACATTTCGTATAGTTGAATGATGTGTTGATATCATTTTCATATCATGGAAGGTGCTTTTGCAAATAGGTCCTGAAATGCAGGCTAATGAATGTCGTCGTACACCTGTGAATTGTGCACTGGACAGGTATCCATTGTTTGCAGCACTTTCATTTTGATTTTGTCTTTACCTTTCACATACTGATTGAGAAACTGGTGTAAAGATTTGAAAGATTTTTTAGGAATGTTACACATTGACGTGCATGGCCATTTGTATTCTGGACGTTCTGGTTCAGTCTAATGGAGAGGTAATTCTGAGTTTTCTGGGGATATTTTTGTAAGCAGTGTTTCTTGTTCCATTATAGTATTATTATTTTTTTCATAAGCTTGTCCACTGCTATGTTTGGCAATTGTGTTTGTTTGGTTTTGTTTGTATGCTTCTTCATTAAAATATGGTTCTGTGGTTGTGGTGGGACTCCATTCACCTCCACAGATATTTTAGAAGTTAGTTTTGTTGACATCCCGTTTATTGAGAAGTTTTTTTGTAGTTTAGTAGTTATTTTGTTAGTGGTTTCATTCTGTTTAAAACTGAAATAAATAACTTCCTCCGGAGAAGGATCGCACTGTCTACGAGAGTTTCTAGGATGAATTTTCTATGGTAGGTTTTAAGAGTTGTGCATGACTTTGCTCCTGTTTTTATTAGATTCTGAAGGACTCTGTGGCAGAACATTTTTGCTAAAATACTTTTTTTGGTATGGTTACTTGCTAATATATCAAGATTTATAGGAGCAGTTTTTGCAGTAGTCGTAGCCGAATTCTTGTTAAGCATTTTTTGTTTCATTTTATATTTTGATAGAGGAGGCAAAGTTTCTGTACTAGAAGCTTGTCTTGTTTCGCTAAATGACTGCATTAGCTGTTTTTTTTGAACGTTTTGTAGAAACTCTGGTAGAGATGGATGCTTATTTTGTACACTTTTATTTTCATTTTCTCTATTTCTGTGTTGCTTTCTACAGACTTGCTTTTTGGTAGGCAGTCTTTGGGGTCTGTTGAAAAAAAAAGAAGGTATGGGTTGGTCTGTTTTGCAATGTATGTGTGCTGTGTGCATGAATGTATGAGCTTGATGGGAAAGATGTATGTGGTGGTGTGTGATTGTGCATTGGGCAGTTACAATGAGTTGGGAAGGCTATTCTTCTGTTTGTGTGTTACTACACTGCTTTTCAGATGAGAGTAGAACATGAGCTAGTGGTGAGGAGAAGCATTAATAGTACACGTAGTGGTATAAAATTAAAATAGTTCTTTATTTTGTAGTACTAACATTCTAAGTGTTGAGTATGTTATTTGTGTTCCAAAAAAACGGGGATTTATGTGCCATTCTGCCTGCTAATCTCTGTTAAATAAATGGGGATTTGTGGGCAGAATGGTTCAGAAATCGCTGTTTTTTTTGGTGCGCAAATTACATGAATGAAGCACACAGTGTCTTTGAGGAAAAGTAGGAATATAAAGGTAGTATTGTACTTACTCTTTTCTTGTGGAATGAGCAGGTTTCTTCGGATATGTTGTTTGTAGTTTAGATGCTGCTGATTTTCAGGACAGTGGTCTTCACTGCAATTGTAAAAGAAAGAAGTTAGTCATTTTGTGTGTTTATAGCACTGATGTTAATGTACACGTTGATGTTTATGTTTCTGTGGTAGTATTCTTGTTTGATATCTGAACATAGTGCATGCATGCATTTCATTTTACTATGTGCAGCCTTTATATTTTATTTACAGTATTTAAGTTCAACATGGTTTGCAAATGATTAGAATTTTAAGTTCATGAAATTCACTTGATTTTTTACAGCTGTGTTGCAGATAGCAGACAGGTTTGAAAGTGATAGTTGATTATAGTAGATTTGAAAAATTTGAATAATTTCATCTTATAGGTAGACATGCTAACACTCGGGAGCACTTGAGAGGGAGATTTCACCACAGCAATCGGGAACATTTATTTTTCACATAGGATTGCATTGGGATTAGCATTAATTTAGGCGGGAGACAGTAAAAAATTGTGCGATTTTTCAATGAAAAATCAGGAGTCTCGCGTGTAAATCGGGACGGTTGGCATGTATGTATAGGTTATGCGGGAGACAGTAAAAAATAGTGTGCTTTTTCAATGAAAAATCAGGAGTCTTGCGCTTAAATCAGGAGCGTTGGCATGTCTGTATAGGCTATGCAGATTTCGTGGCATTACTCTGTTTATATGGATTCATAAAACATGTACTCTGAATAAAATATGCATACCTGTAGTTTGTAATCATGCATGTGGATATGCATGGAGCTGTAAGTAGAAACCTTCGAGACTTGTACAGTAGTTTTTGTAGTAGGTGTTTTCCAATGATATTAGACTTGTACTCAGAGTGATCAACAGTACATTTGAAGTGCGGAACTCTGATGATGGAGTTAGATGTAGAGGTCTTGGATGTGATTGGTGGATGGTTGTTTGACTGCTTAGCTGTATCCAATGAGGGAATGGAACCGAGAGTGATCTGGAAAGTGTAGAAGGGCTGGCTAAGAGTTACAGCCGCGTGGACTGTAGGGATCAGCCAATCAGATGTTGACATTGTGGATTTGTGTAGAAAGAGAGTGTGTGTAGTGAAGATGGTAGAAGTGGAGAAAGTCAGGGTGTTGGTGCTCGGAGATATGTTTGTCGATTGGTTTACAGCAGTATTCTCAATGCAGGCATGTGGCAAACAATTTCGATGTTAGAGGAGTGGAGGTGGTGTGGAGCGCTGTGCGTGATTGCAATATAGAGGCAATTCTCCAAGTTTGTGAAGATATGCGTAGGATGAACAGTCCCCATCTGGTAGTGAGTTACCCTACTTTGTTGGCAGATTTGGAACAGTTGGTTCAAGCAGTAATCAACATTCTTCCAAATACGAAAGTAATTTTTTCTGGATTACTACCTAGGGCAATATGGGACAATAGTTCTGTTTTTTGTCCTCAGCAAAACATTGCAAGGTGTGCAATCAATCGAGGCATGCATGCTTTCATGCTTAGAGCTGGTATGTTCTTCTGTAATCCAGAATAGGCGTCCCCAACAACATGAACCCAGGGGAAGAACAGAGCAATGAGCACAAGAGAAAGAGGGGGGGTTCACATGAATTAATCAATTGAATGAATCAACAGAATAAATTGCTCACTATGTAGGAGCTAAATGAGGGGATAGATAAGGTCAAGGAGAGTAAAAATTCAATCAATCTTTAATAAACACATATTCAATTTCATTACACATGGTGCTGAAATCACGATAAAAACAGCATAAAAACACACAGTCAATACTAAACATTTCCAATTAAAGTGCATATTAGTCTAATAAGTGTCCGAAAGTGTAAAAGTGGACACACTATGCATACTATAATTCGAAAACATATTGCATCAGAGGACAGTTTAAATCTCAAATGAATGGCCAATCTATATTCAAAATCAAAATTATATAACAAAAATAAGGCAGAAAAAAGAGAAAGGAAAATAGAAAAATAGAAAAAGAGTAAAAAGGAATAAACAAAAAATGATATATATGTATATAGAGGTCACCATCCAATGCAGGTCAGGACAGTCAATGTTTCCTGCGAGGTAAAAATGTTGTCCCCAATCGAAAAATCTATTTTATTATAAACAGACAAGTTGGAATGCATCAGTATATACTAAAATAGATGCAATACTTGTCTCCAATCTGACCATGATAGTCAACGACCAGTACCTAGTACAGCTACCAACAGTCTCATGGGCTGTACTGGTGTCTAACACAGGTAGTTTTGACGACTAGTTAACAATGTCTAAGCTGTCTGTCTCTTAACCTAGCAAGAGAGAGAAGGCTTGACAGTCGTCTTCCTCAGGACAGGACAGATTAGGTAATCAATTGTGAGAAATACATGTAATTTCTCCACATATAAATATTCAAAAGGCACTTGTTCACAGACAATGAAAAGATGTCTTGGTATTATTCCATGTGCCCCTTCTTCTTCATGTGATTCTTCCTTAATTCACGAGGATGGTCAATGGGTTCCATCTTAGTACTACTCAAAACTTCAAATCGAAGCAGGACACTCCTCTTGAGTGTATCCAAAGGGAAACAATCAAAGAAGGAAGAAATTATCTTAATAATGCAACCTCAGAATGTTAAAAGGGTGAGTATGGATCCAAACTAGGTGGGGAAGAATCCCATCACCTGATATCCTTATGTGAACCATATCCTATGTCTGCAGATTGGGCGTGTTCCTCGCCGACTGAAAAGCGGCGACTGCAGCACAGCCAGCTTCACGGAATGCTGCCGAGTACGTCTGTTCCTCGAGTGGCTCCAAAGGTAAAGTCGGTATGTTCTTCTGTAACAACGAGAATATTGATTCGAGTAATGCTGCTTATTTTGAAGCAGATGGTGTTTCTTTATCTTTTTTGGGAAATGCCATGCTGTTTTGGAATGTAAGGGTTGCTTTGGAGAAGGTTATGCGAAGATTTTAGTTGTAAAGTAAGAAGAAAAAATAAATACAAACAGGTGTCTGTCAGGCATCTGCAAAAAAACCAAAAAAAAGTCTCTTTTCAGAGCCCACCTCAAAGAGGAAATGGGCACACTATTTAAATGTACATTCACCACGTTCAGATCTTCTATATGCCTGCAGACATGGCAGTAGTCTGCGGACAGCGCGTATTACATATGGGGATTCTGGGGTGGAGAGGCATGCAAATGAGAAGGAGCAGAGCTAGGGATTGGTCAGTAAAGTTTAGTGGGTGTGTTGTTTAAGGAGAGATTTTGTGAGAACGTCATTTTCCTGACAGACGAACAGATAGCTATGGCTGTGTGTTTTCGAAAACAGATTATCTGGATTTTGGGAGACTGATGGATACATTGGTTGGAGGTGCATGCAGAACGTTGTGTTGTATCTGCAGATCTTGGATTCCCTCATGTGGAAGTGCACTGGCATGGAGTGTGTGGAATGAAGTGGCTGGACTTGGTACCATTCTGTGCTACTTTAGAGACAGAGCATCATCCAGACATAATTATAATTCATTGTGGATGGAACAGTTTAGGACATGTGTCTGGAATTTCTTTGTAATTTGCAATGAAAGAAGGACTTGAGAAGGTCATGGACATGTTTCCAAATTTCCAAGTATTTCTTTCTCTTATTGCGCAAAGGCAAATGTGGCTGCGTTCTTCTTCATTTGGTCCACAAATGGAGAAAGCGAGGCACAATGTCAATAAGGCTGTTTGTGCCTTTCTAAGAGATGTTGGCATGTCCTCTTTTCACAATGAAAATATTATGTTTCATAGCAAATACATTTTTCGCAGAGATGGAGTCCATCTTACATATGCTGGCAATCAGATTTTTTTGAGAAATGTACAAAATGCATTGCAACCTTTTTTGGAATTACAGTCATCTATTTTGCAGTAGATGTTGATGATTCCAAGTTCTTCAAACACACAAAAACACCACCAAAAGGCTCTTTTCAGAGCCAGCACTTACACCCAGATAAAAGTGCATTGGTTTTGCTAGGGCAGCACCCCAAAATTGTATCTGTCCTAGGACTGTCCACAGACTTTTAAAAAATGTGCAGGGCCATGCACTGTTTATTTTACACTTCTATTTTTAAACTGTGAAAGGTGTCTCTGAAAAGAGCCTTTTTTTGGGATTTTTGTTGTTTTATATTTTTTTTGCCTTTTTACACACGACACACTAGGAGAGGAGGGGAAGGAACGGTAAGGAAGGGACACCAACCATGGGGATAAGAAAGGTCAGGTGGAGAGAGGAAGATGTAGGGTGGTGCTTATTTAGGTAGGTAGCAGGTCTTCTGGTGGTCCGTGACCGTAGTCTTGAAAGCACTTCAAAGACTCCCCCCCCTGCAGAGTACTGCATCGCAGTACATACACAATATTGTGACCCTCGAGAGGTAAGGGTCAACAGCAGCGTGAATGGCCTGTGAAGCAGCTGGAGGGATGCGCTCTCCCACAGGAGTGTCTCTTGTGGTGGGAGGAGCTGAAACGGAGGATGCTGTAGAGGATCTCAACCTACTACGTTTATCACAAGGTACAACCTTGCGAATGTCCGCACTGTGGAACGAAGTTAGGTTGCCCTTCATGGATGTCATACCAAAGCTGTACGAACCACGTCTCCCACAACTCAGAACTAATTTGCGCTTGATACAGGTGACCTTGCTCGCACATGCTTTTGGTACATTACCATAAACGGTAAACAACCGCCACACCCAAGACTCCCTGCGAGTGCTGGTAGTAGGGAGTTCCTCGACCTCATTCTCTTCATCCTCTTCATCCTCGTTCTCTACATCCTCACGTGTGTTCCCCTCTGCAGGCCCTTGGGGAGGTGGTGGTGGTGGAGGGTTTGGGGGTGGTGCTGAGGCAGATGTAGCAACAGCAGCCATGGATGCCATTAGGGTTGATGAGGTAATCTCAGCAAGAGCAGCAAAGGCAGTAAAGGTCAATCTGCAATAGCCAGAAGTACAATGAAGATCAGCTCTGGGGTGTGGCCTTTTATAGAGGTGGAGGGGAGCGCCTCAAGAACATATCAAACACTCAAAAGCATTCAAAAAGTTAGAAAAAGTATGTGGAAAGCCAGGTCCATTGTCTGGGACATGTGAAAGGATGATTTTTTACTGTAAAATAATTTGGATTGTCTTAATAAGTTCTTTTAAACTGTTGGGCAACCGGACAGAGTCTGTAAATTAGGACACACGCTCAGCGTGGGTGCGGTCACATTATGACGTCGAGAACATATCCACGAATGCAATGGGTGTCCGCAGGACACAAAATGCACAGGAGCGGTCGTGCGCATGTGCGGGTGTTCTACGGACAGTGTTCGGGTCCGAAAACTAATTAAAAGTGCAACAAAAGTGAGACGGACAGTTACGGACAGGCGCAAGGACTTACGGGTTTGGTGCGCATGTGCGTAGATGTTCTGCAGACTGTATGGCCAGGTATAATGTCCTTAGGACACCTCCATTTTGTTTGATTACGGACATCCCGGACACCTCGCCTGTTCTACGGACAGTTCCATCTTGGTTGCGAACGGTACGGACAGGTATAATGTCCTTAGGACACCCCCATTTTGTTGATTTACGGACATCCCGGACAGCTGGTGTGTTCTAAGAACAGTTCCATCTTGTTTGCGAATGGTACGGATAGGTGTAGTGTCCTTAGGACATACACATTTTGTTAATTACGCACAGGCCGGGCAGGCGCGCTGTCCGCGGACATTTTAACTGCTTTTTTTAAAAAAAAAAGACACAAAGAATTTCATTAAAAGAAACATATTTTTTTTTATTATATGCATATACACAAATTATGAAAGAGAGGGGGAAGCAGAAACTCATACAAAAACAGGGGAATTAGAGGCTTGGAGAGGATGGATGGGAGGGGATGAAGGGATGGAAGTCTCATCAAAATGTTTATCTTGTTGTTGAGGGTTTGGGGATAGTTCACTGGGACATGGAGAGGGGGCACAGGTACAGGTGGGAAAATGGTATTTAATTTTTTCTTTTATGTGGTCCTCCACTAACTGTTTCAAACCATTGAAATTTTCTTTGAGCATGTCTACTTTCTGTTTACTGTGCTCCAGAGTCTTTTCCAATGTGTCTTTTGGTGTAATATTTACAATGTTTGCATGGTCTGTAAAATATACATATATATATATATATATATATATATATATATATATATATATATATATATATATATATATATATTTATATATATATATATATATATATATGTTAAGTACACATAAGGTAATGATTATAAATGTGCTTACATAGACAAGTGTATACCATTATTATCACTGGGCCTCATTACGACCCAGGCGGCAATGGTTTAACGGCGCTGTGAAAGGTTGCGGCGCCGTTAACCCCTTACTGCCTAATTACGAGGTCCCTTTGCGGGTCCCTACCTTAACGGCTGGTCTTGACCAGCCGTTAAGGATTGGACCCGCAAAGGGACCTTGGAGGTAATTACACTACCGCAATTTGTGGTACCGTAATTACCGTCTTCCTCATTCCCATTGAGCCCTATGGGGCAAAAATGGGAATGGGGAAGGGCCAATGGTGAATGGGGAATTACCGCCCCGTCAACCTTGGAATGGGGCGGTAATTCCGCCATCCACCATGGCGCAATCGTTAAAATACCGGCGTCAACTATGGCGCTATTAGCGCCATGGTTAAAGCCTGGGACGTAATGACCCCCTGTCTTCAGAGAGTTCCTCATGTGGAAAATTTTCTTCAAGCCACTCCAAAGTATTGCACATTTCTGTGTGAAAAACAAAAATATATTAATTGTACTGTACCTCATACAAAAAGTATAGCAATATATAAGAAAAATGAAGTTTACTTATTGGTTTCTGGTAAATTGTATTCAAAGTGTTGTGTAGGTCTACTGTTGCTTCTAGCTCTGCACTTTCTGTGAGGTAATTCTGTTGGAGGTATATTTTTTTTGTTATGATATAATCCATTTTATTACATATTGTATTTAAATGGATGGTTGATGTGTTAAATATGTAGGTTCCACTGCTTATTTACTATTATGTATCATGTGTTTATGTGCTGCTTTTTCAACTTGTGCAGTGTTTATATGGTATGATAGAGCAATTTCAGATACCCCCTGCGTGTTTGGGTAGTGTTGATGTCGTCCGTGACTGTCCGCGAACATCAAAATCATTAGCGGGGGGTTCGGTATGTTCTCTGTTACTTGTATATAAAGTAAGGTAACCCTAGTAAACATCTATCAAATTTACACTATGAAAATGTATATTCAGTAAAAAAAAACGTTGTTTAAGAGATGTTATGGTTAAGTTGCACTACTAAAAATCTATGAAATTCAGTAAAAAAACATTGTTAAAGGGACGTCATGGTTAAGTTGCGCTACGAAAAACATGAAACGTGATATGTATGCTACCATCCTGTCAACGTTGATGGCAGCGTCATGATGATCTCACTATGCACGACAAATGGTGACATGCTCTTTTGGTGGACCTCTGTGTTGGTGTAGGGGTGTGTTCATGTATTTTGCACTCATGTGGCTCCTTTGTCCGCAGTAATGGAGACCTGTCCTTTTTGATGATGGTATTTGGTGCAGTGCATTGGCCATCCTAATTGCTTGTTGCTGCATTGTGCAGTGTACATATCAATGGCTATGTAATGGTTTTTGCACTGCATAATTTTCGTGGTAGTGCAGCTTACGTCTTGCATTTTGTGGTCAGGTGTCGGGTCAAGTCTGGCGTGCTTTGGGGTATGAGCATGGTACATCCTCTCAGGTACTCTCAGTCAGGTGACGTATGCATCTCCCCCCATCTCAGCCAGGTGACGTATGCATCTCTCCCCAGCCCATCTCAGTCAGGTGATGTATGCATCCCCTCCATCTCAGCCAGGTGACGTATGCATCTCTCACCCCAATCACCTACCCACATTGCATTACCATGATCCTGACATGCAACTCACCGCGAATCCAGGATCTGTGCCCTGCATGTCGCTCCATGTAGTGTGGTATCGTAGAGTTCTGCATGACCATTCAATCATGGGTTGATCCGGGAAATCGGGCACAACAATGTGTGATGATCTTGTTTGAGTCACATACCATTTTCACGTTGATGGAGTGGTATAATTTACGGTTGCGGTACACTACCTCCATGGCATGTGGGACCACCAATTCAACATGGGTGCAATCGATGGCGCCAATGCAACCAGGGATGCCGGCCAGTGAATGGAAGCCAACTTTGGTGTTGGAGATCTCCTGGGCTGTCCGTGGTAGGTAAATGTGGTCGCCTGTGTGCTTCACGAGGGTATCGAGCTCTTGGTTCAGTGTACGTGAGAATAATGGTTGTGATATGCCATGCATGTGCCCCACTGTGTGCTGGTAGGTGCCTGTGGCCAGGAAGTGGAGCACAGACAATACCTTCAGTAGAGGTGGGATGGCAGTGCATATTTCAATCAGACTGACGATGTTGTCATGTATCATGTCCACAATGGTGTTGATGGTGTCCTGGTCCAGTTGGTACAGGTTGTGGATCTGCTCAGGGGTTAGGTTGAATGGACTGGCTCGGATGCAAGGGATTGGGGGATGCCTGCATGGTACCACTGGCTGCACTGGTGGGGCATGCTTGGCCTGCCTCACCCTCCTTCTCCTCCTGTATCTTCTCTGGGCTGCCTGTTGTTGTTGTTGTTGCAGCAGTTCCACTGCAATCATGTCCTCCAGCCCCAGCATTGCTAGTAGTATTGGAATCATTTTGGTGTGTGACTTGGTGTAGTTTGTAATCATGCATGTGGATATGCATGGAGCTGTAAGTAGAAACCTTCGAGACTTGTACAGTAGTTTTTGTAGTAGGTGTTTTCCAATGATATTAGACTTGTACTCAGAGTGATCAACAGTACATTTGAAGTGCGGAACTCTGATGATGGAGTTAGATGTAGAGGTCTTGGATGTGATTGGTGGATGGTTGTTTGACTGCTTAGCTGTATCCAATGAGGGAATGGAACCGAGAGTGATCTGGAAAGTGTAGAAGGGCTGGCTAAGAGTTACAGCCGTGCAGACTGTAGGGATCAGCCAATCAGATGTTGACATTGTGGATTTGTGTAGAAAGAGAGTGTGTGTAGTGAAGATGGCAGAGGTGGAGAAAGTCAGGGTGTTGGTGCTCGGAGATATGTTTGTCCAATGTTTACAGCAGTATTCTCAATGCAGGCATGTGGCAAACAATTTCGATGTTAGAGGAGTGGAGGTGGTGTGGAGCGCTGTGTGTGATTGCAATATAGAGGCAATTCTCCAAGTTTGTGAAGATATGCGTAGGATGAACAGTCCCCATCTGGTAGTGAGTTACCCTACTTTGTTGGCAGATTTGGAACAGTTGGTTCAAGCAGTAATCAACATTCGTCCAAATACGAAAGTAATTTTTTCTGGATTACTACCTAGGGCAATATGGGACAATAGTTCTGTTTTTTGTCCTCAGCAAAACATTGCAAGGTGTGCAATCAATCGAGGCATGCATGCTTTCATGCTTAGAGCTGGTATGTTCTTCTGTAATCCAGAATAGGCGTCCCCAACAACATGAACCCAGGGGAAGAACAGAGCAATGAGCACAAGAGAAAGAGGGGGGGTTCCCGTGAATTAATCAATTGAACGAATCAACAGAATAAATTGCTCACTATGTAGGAGCTAAATGAGGGGATAGATCAGGTCAAGGAGAGTAAAAATTCAATCAATCTTTAATAAACACATATTCAATTTCATTACACATGGTGCTGAAATCACGATAAAAACAGCATAAAAACACACAGTCAATACTAAACATTTCCAATTAAAGTGCATATTAGTCTAATAAGTGTCTGAAAGTGTAAAAGTGGACACACTATGCATACTATAATTCAAAAACATATTGCATCAGAGGACAGCTAAAATCTCAAATGAATGGCCAATCTATATTCAAAATCAAAATTATATAACAAAAATAAGGCAGAAAAAAGAGAAAGGAAAATAGAAAAATAGAAAAATAGTAAAAAGGAATAAACAAAAAATGATATATACGTATATAGAGGTCACCATCCAATGCAGGTCAGGACAGTCAATGTTTCCTGCGAGGTAAAAATGTTGTCCCCAATCGAAAAATCTATTTTATTATAAACAGACAAGTTGGAATGCATCAGTATATACTAAAACAGATGCAATTCTTGTCTCCAATCTGACCATGATAGTCAACGACCAGTACCTAGTACAGCTACCAACAGTCTCATGGGCTGTACTAGTGTCTAACACAGGTAGTTTTGACGACTAGTTAACAATGTCTAAGCCGTCTGTCTCTTAACCTAGCAAGAGAGAGAAGGCTTGACAGTCGTCTTCCTCAGGACAGGACAGATTAGGTAATCAATTGTGAAAAATACATGTATTTTCTCCACATATAAATATTCAAAAGGCACTTGTTCACAGACAATGAAAAGATGTCTTGGTATTATTCCATGTGCCCCTTCTTCTTCATGTGATTCTTCCTTAATTCACGAGGATGGTCAATGGGTTCCATCTTAGTACTAATCAAAACTTCAAATCGAAGCAGGACACTCCTCTTGAGTGTATCCAAAGGGAAACAATCAAAGAAGGAAGAAATTATCTTAATAATGCAACCTCAGAATGTTAAAAGAGTGCAGTATGGATCCAAACTAGGTGGGGAAGAATCCCATCACCTGATATCCTTATGTGAACCATATCCTACATCTGCACATTGGACGTGTTCCTCGCCGACTGAAAAGCGGCGACTGCAGCACAGCCAGCTTCACAAAATGCTGCCGAGTACGTCTGTTCCTCGAGTGGCTCCAAAGGTAAAGTCGGTATGTTCTTCTGTAACAACGAGAATATTGATTCGAGTAATGCTGCTTATTTTGAAGCAGATGGTGTTTCTTTATCTTTTTTGGGAAATGCTGTGCTGTTTTGGAATGTAAGGGTTGCTTTGGAGAAGGTTATGTGAAGATTTTAGTTGTAAAGTAGGAAGAAAAAAAAAATACAAACAGGTGTCTGTCAGGCATCTGCAAAAAAACCAAAAAAAAGTCTCTTTTCAGAGCCCACCTCAAAGAGGAAATGGGCACACTATTTAAATGTACATTCACCACATTCAGATCTTCTATATGCCTGCAGACATGGCAGTAGTCTGCGGACAGCGCGTATTACATACGGGGATTCTGGGGTGGAGAGGCATGCAAATGAGAAGGAGCAGAGCTAGGGATTGGTCAGTAAAGTTTAGTGGGTGTGTTGTGTAAGGAGAGATTTAGTGAGAACGTCATTTTCCTGACAGACGAACAGATAGCTATGGCTGTGTGTTTTCGAAAACAGATTATCTGGATTTTGGGAGACTCATGGATACATTGGTTGGAGGTGCATGCAGAACGTTGTGTTGTATCTGCAGATCTTGGATTCCCTCATGTGGAAGTGCACTGGCATGGAGTGTGTGGAATGAAGTGGCTGGACTTGGTACCATTCTGTGCTACTTTAGAGACAGAGCATCATCCAGACATAATTATAATTCATTGTGGATGGAACAGTTTAGGACAAGTGTCTGGTATTTCTTTGTAATTTACAATGAAAGAAGGACTTGAGAAGGTCATGGACATGTTTCCAAATTTCCAAGTATGTTTTTCTCTTATTGCGCAAAGGCAAATGTGGCTGCGTTCTTCTTCATTTGGTCCACAAATGGAGAAAGCGAGGCACAATGTCAATAAGGCTGTTTGTGCCTTTCTAAGCGATGTTGGCATGTCCTCTTTTCACAATGAAAATATTATGTTTCATAGCAAATACATTTTTCGCAGAGATGGAGTCCATCTTACATATGCTGGCAATCAGATTTTTTTGAGAAATGTACAAAATGCATTGCAACCTTTTTTGGAATTACAGTCATCTATTTTGCAGTAGATGTTGATGATTCCAAGTTCGTCAAACACACAAAAACACCACCAAAAGGCTCTTTTCAGAGCCAGCACTTACACCCAGATAAAAGTGCATTGGTTTTTCTAGGGCAGCACCCCAAAATTGTATCTGTCCTAGGACTGTCCACAGACTTTTAAAAAATGTGCAGGGCCATGCACTGTTTATTTTACACTTCTATTTTTAAACTGTGAAAGGTGTCTCTGAAAAGAGCCTTTTTTTGGGATTTTTGTTGTTTTATATTTTTTTTGCCTTTTTACACACGACACACTAGGAGAGGAGGGGAAAGGACGGTAAGGAAGGGACACCAACCATGGGGATAAGAAAGGTCAGGTGGAGAGAGGAAGATGTAGGGTGGTGCTTATTTAGGTAGGTAGCAGGTCTTCTGGTGGTCCGTGACCGTAGTCTTGAAAGCACTTCAAAGACTCCCCCCCCTGCAGAGTACTGCATCGCAGTACATACACAATATTGTGACCCTCGAGAGGTAAGGGTCAACAGCAGCGTGAATGGCCTGTGAAGGAGCTGGAGGGATGCGCTCTCCCCCAGGAGTGTCTCTTGTGGTGGGAGGAGCTGAAACGGAGGATGCTGTAGAGGAACTCAACCTACTACGTTTATCACAAGGTACAACCTTGCGAATGTCCGCACTGTGGAACGAAGTTAGGTTGCCCTCCATGGATGTCATACCAAAGCTGTACGAACCACGTCTCCCACAACTAAGAACTAATTTGCGCTTGATACAGGTGACCTTGCACGCACATGCTTTTGGTACATTACCATAAACGGTAAACAACCGCCACACCCAAGACTCCCTGCGAGTGCTGGTAGTAGGGAGTTCCTCGACCTCATTCTCTTCATCCTCTTCATCCTCGTTCTCTACATCCTCACGTGTGTTCCCCTCTGCAGGCCCTTGGGGAGGTGGTGGTGGTGGAGGGTTTAGGGGTGGTGCTGAGGCAGATGTAGCAACAGCAGCCATGGATGCCATTAGGGTTGATGAGGTAATCTCAGCAAGAGCAGCAAAGGCAGTAAAGGTCAATCTGCAATAGCCAGAAGTACAATGAAGATCAGCTCTGGGGTGTGGCCTTTTATAGAGGTGGATGGGAGCACCTCAAGAACATATCGAACACTCAAAAGCGTTCAAAAAGTTAGAAAAAGTATGTGGAAAGCCAGATCCATTGTCTGGGACATGTGAAAGGGTGATTTTTTACTGTAAAATAATTTGGATTGTCTGAATAAGTTCTTTTAAACTGTTGGGCAACCGGACAGAGTCCGTAAATTAGGACACACGCTCAGCGTGGGTGCGGTCACATTATGACGTCGAGAACATGTCCACGAATGGAATGGGTGTCCGCAGGGTGTTCTACGGACAGTGTTCGGGTCCGAAAACTAATTAAAAGTGCAACAAAAGTGAGACGGACAGTTACGGACAGGCGCAAGGACTTACGGGTTTGGTGCGCATGTGCGTAGATGTTCTGCAGACTGTATGGCCAGGTATAATGTCCTTAGGACACCTCCATTTTGTTTGATTACGGACATCCCGGACACCGCGCCTGTTCTACGGACAGGTCCATCTTGGTTGCGAACGGTACGGACAGGTATAGTGTCCTTAGGACACCCCCATTTTGTTGATTTACGGACATCCCGGACAGCTGGTGTGTTCTAAGAACAGTTCCATCTTGGTTGCGAATGGTACGGATAGGTGTAGTGTCCTTAGGACATACACATTTTGTTAATTACGCACAGGCCGGACAGGCGCGCTGTCCGCGGACATTTTAACTGCTTTTTAAAAAAAAAAAGACACAAAGAATTTCATTAAAAGAAACATATTTTTTTTTATTATATGCATATAATGGCTGCGTTCTTCTTCATTTGGTCCACAAATGGAGAAAGCGAGGCACAATGTCAATAAGGCTGTTTGTGCCTTTCTAAGCGATGTTGGCATGTCCTCTTTTCACAATGAAAATATTATGTTTCATAGCAAATACATTTTTCGCAGAGATGGAGTCCATCTTACATATGCTGGCAATCAGATTTTTTTGAGAAATGTACAAAATGCATTGCAACCTTTTTTGGAATTACAGTCATCTATTTTGCAGTAGATGTTGATGATTCCAAGTTCGTCAAACACACAAAAACACCACCAAAAGGCTCTTTTCAGAGCCAGCACTTACACCCAGATAAAAGTGCATTGGTTTTTCTAGGGCAGCACCCCAAAATTGTATCTGTCCTAGGACTGTCCACAGACTTTTAAAAAATGTGCAGGGCCATGCACTGTTTATTTTACACTTCTATTTTTAAACTGTGAAAGGTGTCTCTGAAAAGAGCCTTTTTTTGGGATTTTTGTTGTTTTATATTTTTTTTGCCTTTTTACACACGACACACTAGGAGAGGAGGGGAAAGGACGGTAAGGAAGGGACACCAACCATGGGGATAAGAAAGGTCAGGTGGAGAGAGGAAGATGTAGGGTGGTGCTTATTTAGGTAGGTAGCAGGTCTTCTGGTGGTCCGTGACCGTAGTCTTGAAAGCACTTCAAAGACTCCCCCCCCTGCAGAGTACTGCATCGCAGTACATACACAATATTGTGACCCTCGAGAGGTAAGGGTCAACAGCAGCGTGAATGGCCTGTGAAGGAGCTGGAGGGATGCGCTCTCCCCCAGGAGTGTCTCTTGTGGTGGGAGGAGCTGAAACGGAGGATGCTGTAGAGGAACTCAACCTACTACGTTTATCACAAGGTACAACCTTGCGAATGTCCGCACTGTGGAACGAAGTTAGGTTGCCCTCCATGGATGTCATACCAAAGCTGTACGAACCACGTCTCCCACAACTAAGAACTAATTTGCGCTTGATACAGGTGACCTTGCACGCACATGCTTTTGGTACATTACCATAAACGGTAAACAACCGCCACACCCAAGACTCCCTGCGAGTGCTGGTAGTAGGGAGTTCCTCGACCTCATTCTCTTCATCCTCTTCATCCTCGTTCTCTACATCCTCACGTGTGTTCCCCTCTGCAGGCCCTTGGGGAGGTGGTGGTGGTGGAGGGTTTAGGGGTGGTGCTGAGGCAGATGTAGCAACAGCAGCCATGGATGCCATTAGGGTTGATGAGGTAATCTCAGCAAGAGCAGCAAAGGCAGTAAAGGTCAATCTGCAATAGCCAGAAGTACAATGAAGATCAGCTCTGGGGTGTGGCCTTTTATAGAGGTGGATGGGAGCACCTCAAGAACATATCGAACACTCAAAAGCGTTCAAAAAGTTAGAAAAAGTATGTGGAAAGCCAGATCCATTGTCTGGGACATGTGAAAGGGTGATTTTTTACTGTAAAATAATTTGGATTGTCTGAATAAGTTCTTTTAAACTGTTGGGCAACCGGACAGAGTCCGTAAATTAGGACACACGCTCAGCGTGGGTGCGGTCACATTATGACGTCGAGAACATGTCCACGAATGGAATGGGTGTCCGCAGGGTGTTCTACGGACAGTGTTCGGGTCCGAAAACTAATTAAAAGTGCAACAAAAGTGAGACGGACAGTTACGGACAGGCGCAAGGACTTACGGGTTTGGTGCGCATGTGCGTAGATGTTCTGCAGACTGTATGGCCAGGTATAATGTCCTTAGGACACCTCCATTTTGTTTGATTACGGACATCCCGGACACCGCGCCTGTTCTACGGACAGGTCCATCTTGGTTGCGAACGGTACGGACAGGTATAGTGTCCTTAGGACACCCCCATTTTGTTGATTTACGGACATCCCGGACAGCTGGTGTGTTCTAAGAACAGTTCCATCTTGGTTGCGAATGGTACGGATAGGTGTAGTGTCCTTAGGACATACACATTTTGTTAATTACGCACAGGCCGGACAGGCGCGCTGTCCGCGGACATTTTAACTGCTTTTTAAAAAAAAAAAGACACAAAGAATTTCATTAAAAGAAACATATTTTTTTTTATTATATGCATATACACAAATTATGAAAGAGAGGGGGAAGCAGAAACTCATACAAAAACAGGGGAATTAGAGGCTTGGAGAGGATGGATGGGAGGGGATGAAGGGATGGAAGTCTCATCAAAATGTTTATCTTGTTGTTGAGGGTTTGGGGATAGTTCACTGGGACATGGAGAGGGGGCACAGGTACAGGTGGGACAATGGTATTTAATTTTTTCTTTTATGTGGTCCTCCACTAACTGTTTCAAACCATTGAAATTTTCCTTGAGCATGTCTACTTTCTGTTTACTGTGCTCCAGAGTCTTTTCCAATGTGTCTTTTGGTGTAATATTTACAATGTTTGCATGGTCTGTAAAATATATATATATATATATATATATATATATATATATATAAATATATATATATATATATATGTTAAGTACACATAAGGTAATGATTATAATGTGCTTACATAGACAAGTGTATACCATTATTATCACTGGGCCTCATTATGACCCAGGCGGTAATGGTTTAACGGCGCTGTGAAAGGTTGCGGCGCCGTTAACCCCTTACCGCCTAATTACGAGGTCCCTTTGCGGGTCCCTACCTTAACGGCTGGTCTTGACCAGCCATTAAGAATTGGACCCGCAAAGGGACCTTGGAGGTAATTACACTACCACAATTTGTGGTACCGTAATTACCGTCTTCCTCATTCCCATTGAGCCCTATGGGGCAAAAATGGGAATGGGGAAGGGCCAATGGTGAATGGGGAATTACCGCCCCGTCAACCTTGGAATGGGGCGGTAATTCCGCCATCCACCATGGCGCAATCGTTAAAATACCGGCGTCAACCATGGCGCTATTAGCGCCATAGTTAAAGCCTGGGACGTAATGACCCCCTGTCTTCAGACAGTTCCTCATGTGGAAAATGTTCTTCAAGCCACTCCAAAGTATTGCACATTTCTGTGTGAAAAACAAAAATATATTAATTGTACTGTACCTCATACAAAAAGTATAGCAATATATAAGAAAAATGAAGTTTACTTATTGGTTTCTGGTAAATTGTATTCAAAGTGTTGTGTAGGTCTACTGTTGCTTCTAGCTCTGCACTTTCTGTGAGGTAATTCTGTTGGAGGTATTTTTTTTTTGTTATGATATAATCCATTTTATTACATATTGTATTTAAATGGATGGTTGATGTGTTAAATATGTAGGTTCCACTGCTTATTTACTATTATATATCATGTGTTTATGTGCTGCTTTTTCAACTTGTGCAGTGTTTATATGGTATGATAGAGCAATTTCAGATACCCCCTGCGTGTTTGGGTAGTGTTGATGTCGTCCGTGACTGTCCTCGGACATCAAAATCATTAGTTGGGGGTTCGGTATGTTCTCTGTTACTTGTATATAAAGTAAGGTAACCCTAGTAAACATCTATCAAATTTACACTATGAAAATGTATATTCAGTAAAAAAAACGTTGTTAAAGAGATGTTATGGTTAAGTTGCACTACTAAAAATCTATGAAATTCAGTAAAAAAACATTGTTAAAGGGACGTTATGGTTAAGTTGCGCTACTAAAAACATGAAATTCAGTAAAAAACGTTGTTAAAGGGACGTTATGGTTAAGTTGTGCTACTAAAAACCTATGAAATTCAGTAAAAAAACTTTGTCAAAGGGACGTTATGGTTCAAAGTAAAACTGAGAAAACCCCCTGAAATTCGTTAGTCATGGTAAACTAAGCAACCATAACTCGCGCCACCAACGTGCATTGCTAAGACTAACACACAAGACATCAAAGATGACATCACAAATGTCATTGATGACATCACTGATGACATCACATGTTCATTTACCTCTCATGAAAAGTCTGTACAAGGGATTCGTATTGTAATGTTAATAAAAAAGTGTCAAGGATCAATGGTATAAATATCATGAGGTATGTAGTGCATTAAGTAATGCATTAATCCAAATAGCATTTTATCATGAAGTTGTTTCCAATATACTAAGGTACACAAATAGTAACATAGGCATAGTGCGCAGCAGACATGATGAAGATGCAATATTAATAATCATGCCATGTTAAATAATAAAATTATAAATGCTTTCTTATTAGAGTCTTGCATACTGTGGAACATTTAATAAGTACCGAATCAAACCCACTTACTACATTATTGCATTACTGCACACAAAACACAAACACACGACAACACATACAAATGGAGCATATACAGGGAAAGTGAAGTAAACAAAAAAAAACAGCAGTATTACCCGACAATCTTCATAACCTAACTGATTATCTTCATGCACAGAAATGATTACTCTGCTTCAAAGCTACTACTTCCCTATATATAACTATCACATATTGTGACTAGACCCTAAAGAAAGTAGTGTAAGTGCAACGTGTTCAAATATGACCATATCCAGGAAAAGTACAGTCATAAAAAAACAACAGAACTATAAGACAGTGTTGATAACCTTAGTAATAATCTTCATACATAGAAAGCATTGCTGTCTTCCATGTCTGTGTTTTCCCCTTTGTATATGTTTCATATGCTTTGAGTGGACCCTAATTGAATTACTGTAAGAACATATTTGAAGTATAAGTCTTAAAATATAGTACTTTCTACTATAGTACTGTGAATTTTTAGTTCCTGACTGTTACTGGACTAGATATATCACTAAAGGAAAAAACAGCGAGTCAGACATGTGATGTCAACAGTGGTGTCATCAATGACATTTGTGATGTCATCTTTGATATCCTGGGTGTTAGTCTTAGCAATGCACGGTGGTGGCGTGAGTTATGGTTGCTTAGCCTACCATAACTAGCGAATTTCAGGGGTTTTTCGGTTTTACTTTGAACCATAATGTCCCTTTAACAAAGTTGTTTTAATGAATATATATATATATATATATATATATATATATATATATATATATATATATTACATGGCCACGGTAGTGGCCATGCAGTTATGGTTAAGTTGCTGTTTCCATAGGAAGAGCACTTTTTGGGCGGCTTATAACTTCGCTCCCCCTGGACAAATCCTCACCAAACTTTGCAAAAAAAGTATATGGCCCACTCTGGTTTTATTTTGCAAAGTTTGGTGACGTTTGGTCCAGGGGGGGCAAAGTTATAGGGGGTCCCAAAACTTTTTTTTCCCCAAGGACACACTTACCTGGTCGCTTCAGAGACAGGACGGGGATTGGGCAAGCGACTTGCGTGATGTCGCAGACATCTGACATGCTCTCCCATTGGCTGCAGTAAAGCGTGCAATGTGTCTTATTTTCAGAGACGCCCGCCATCTTAGTTTATTGTTCGTATATTGGCATCTGTGGCAAGCTCTGCAGTGACTTCTGACTTATGACTAGTGATTATCACAACGGAACAAGGGAAAATTCCGATGCGATAAGATCAGAGGACAGCGGGGCCTCCAATTGGGCTGTGTGAGGCTCATGTGGATTACACTTCCTGAACATCACAGGCTGCTGCAGACTTGCAGGAGACACGCCATCGTACACGGTGGCCTGCGGAGGACCGAGGAGCGGATATCCCGTTCCCCCCACCCCCACTCATTACCGTGTCCCCCTCCTGTACCCCTCCACCCCCCACTCATGCCCAGTGTCTCCCTCGTGTTCCCCCCACCCCCCGCTCATTACCTGTGTCTCTCTCTTGTTTCCCCCACCACCGCTCATGCTCTGTATCTCCCTCGTGTTCCCTCCCACCCCCCGCTCATTACCTGTGTCTCTCTCTTGTTTCCCCCACCACCGCTCATGCCCCATGTCTCCCTCGTGTTCCCCCCACCCCCCGCTCATGCCCCGTGTCTCCCTCCTGTATCCCCCCACCCCCCGCTCATGTCCCGTGTCTCCCTGCTGTTGCCCCCCACCCCCTGCTCATGCCCCGTGTCTCCCTCCTGTTACCCCCACCCCACGCTCATACCTCATGTCTCCCTCCTGTATCCCCCACCCCCTCTCATGCCCTGTGTCTCCCTGCTGTTGCCCCCACCTCCCCGCTCAAGCCCCGTGCCTCCCTCGTGTTCCCCCCACCCCCTGCTCATTATCTGTGTCTCTCTCTTGTTTCCCCCCACGCCCGCTCATGCCCCGTGTCTCCCTCGTGTTACCCCACCCCCTGCTCATGCCCTGTGTCTCCCTCGTGTTCTCCCCACCCCCCGCTCATGTCCCGTGTCTCCCCCACCCCCCTCTCATTACCCGTGTCTCTCTCCTGTTACCCCCAACCCCCACTCATGCCTGTGTCTCCCTCCTGTATCCCCCCACCCCCCTCTCATTACCTGTGTCTACCTCGTGTTCCCCCCACCCCGCTCATTACCCGTGTCTCCCTCCTGTATACCCCCACCCCCTTTTCATGCCTCGTGTTCCCCCACCCCCCGCTCATTACCCGTGTCTCTCTCTTGTTTCCCCCCACCCCCGCTCATCTCATGCCCCATGTCTCCCTCGTGTCCCCCACCCCCCGCTCATTCCCCGTGTCTCCTTCCTGTTGTCCCCCACCCCCTGTTCATGCCCCGTGTCTCCCTCCTGTTGCCCCCCACTCTCCGCTCATGCCCGTGTCTCTATCCTGTTACCCCACCGCCCGCTCATGCTCCGTGTCTCCCTCTTGTTGCCACCCACCCCTCGCTCATGCCCGTGTCTCCCTCGTGTTCCCCTCACCTCCGCTCATGCCCTGTGTCTCCCTATTGTTCCCCCACCCCCGCTCATGCCCCGTGTCTCCCTCTTGTTCCCCCCGCTCATGCCCCATGTCTCCCTGCTGTTGCCCCCACACCCTGCGCTCATGCCCCGTGTCTCCCTCTTGTTCCCCCTGCTCATGCCCCGTATCTCCCTGCTGTTGCCCCCGACCCCCCGCTCATGCCCCGTGTCTCTCTTCTGTTACCCCCCACCTCCCGCTCATGCCCTGTGTCTCTCTCCTGTTGAACCCCACCCCCGGTTATATTTCCCGTGTCTCCCTGCTGTATCCCCCCTCTCATTACCCATGTCTCCCTCGTGTTCCCCTCACCCCGCTCATTACCGTGTCTCCCTCCTGTATCCCCCCACCTCCTGCTCATGCCCCGTGTCTCCCTTGTGTCCACACGACCCCCCGCTCATTACCCGTGTCTCTCTCTTGTTTCCCCCCACCCCCGCTCTTGCCCCATGTCTGCCTCGTGTTCCCCCCACCCCCCGCTCATTCCCTGTGTCTCCCTCCTGTTGCCCCCCACCCCCTGCTCATGCCCCATGTCTCCCTCCTGTTGCCCCCCACCCCCCGCTCATGCCCCATGTCTCTCTCCTGTTAACCCCAGCCACCGCTCATGCCCCGTGTCTCCCTCTTGTTACCCCCACCCCCCGCTCATGCCCCATGTCTCCCTCATGTTCCCCCCACCCCCCGCTCATGCCCCGTGTCACACTATTGTTACCCCCACCCCCCACTCATGCCCCGTGTCTCCCTCTTGTTCCCCCGGTCATGCCCCGTGTCTCCCTGCTGTTCCCCCCCACCCCCCGCTCATGCCCCATGTCTCTCTTCTGTTACCCCCCACCCCAAGTTCATGCCCCGTGTCTCCCTCTTGTTCATGCCCGTGTCTCTCTCCTGTTGCCCCCCACCCCTGGTAATGCCCCGTGTCTCCCTGCTGTTGCCCCCCACCCCCCGCTCATGCCCTGTGCCTCTCTCCTGTTACCCCCACCCCCCTCTCATGCCCCGTGTCTCTCTCCTGTTACCCCCACCCCACTCTCATGCCCCGTGTCTCTCTGTTGCTCCCCACCCCCGCTCATGCCCTGTATCTCTCTCCTGTTACCCCCACCCCCTCTCATGCCCGTGTCTCCCTCGTGTTCTCCCCACCCCACGCTCATGCCCTGTGTCTCCCTCGTGTTCCACCCACCCCCGCTCATGCCCCGTGTCTCCCTGCTCTTGCCCCCCCACCCCCCTCTCATGCCCCATGTCTCTCTCCTGTTGCCCCCCACCCCCCGGTCATGCCCTGTGTCTCCCTGCTGTTGCCCCCATCCTTCGCTCATGCCCTGTGTCTCGCTCTTGTTGCCCCCCAACCCCCAGTCATGACCTGTGTCTCCGTGCTGTTGCCCCCCACCCCCTGCTCATGCCCTCTGTCTCTATCCAGTTCCCCCCATCCCCCGGTCATGCCCGTGTCTCCCTGCTGTTGCCCCTCACCCCCCGCTCATGCCCCATGTCTCCCTGCTGTTGCCCCACACCCCCCGCTCATGCCCCATTGTCTCTCCCCTGTTGACCCCCATCCCCCGCTCATGTCCCGTGTCTCCCTGCTGTTGCCCCCACCCACCGCTCATGCCCCATGTCTCTCTCCTGTTATCCCACACCCCCCACTCATGCCCCGTGTCTCCTTCGTGTTCCATCCACCCCCCGCCCATGCCCTGTGTCTCCCTGCTGTTGCCCCCACCCTCTGCTCATGCCCCACCCCCTGCTCATGCCCCGTATCTCTCTCCTGTTACCCCCCACCCCCTCAAATGCCCCGTGTCTCTCTCCTGTTACCCCTCACCCCCTCTCATGTCCCGTGTCTCTCTCCTGTTACCCCTCACCCCCTCTCATGCCCCGGGTCTCTCTCCTGTTGCCCCCCACCCCCGGTCATGCCCTGTGTCTGCCTGCTGTTGCCCCCCAGCCCCTGCTCATGCCCCGTGGCTCTCTCCTGTTACCTCCCACCCCACGCTCAGGCCCCGTGTCTCTCTCCTGTTACCCCCCACCGCCCGCTCATGCCCCATGTCTCTCTCCTGTTGCCCCCCCACTCATGCCCTGTGTCTCCCTGCTGTTGCCCCCATCCTTCGCTCATGCCCTGTGTCTCGCTCTTGTTGCCCCCCAACCCCCAGTCATGACCTGTGTCTCCGTGCTGTTGCCCCCCACCCCCTGCTCATGCCCTCTGTCTCTATCCAGTTCCCCCCATCCCCCGGTCATGCCCGTGTCTCCCTGCTGTTGCCCCTCACCCCCCGCTCATGCCCCATGTCTCCCTGCTGTTGCCCCACACCCCCCGCTCATGCCCCATTGTCTCTCCCCTGTTGACCCCCATCCCCCGCTCATGTCCCGTGTCTCCCTGCTGTTGCCCCCACCCACCGCTCATGCCCCATGTCTCTCTCCTGTTATCCCACACCCCCCACTCATGCCCCGTGTCTCCTTCGTGTTCCATCCACCCCCCGCCCATGCCCTGTGTCTCCCTGCTGTTGCCCCCACCCTCTGCTCATGCCCCACCCCCTGCTCATGCCCCGTATCTCTCTCCTGTTACCCCCCACCCCCTCAAATGCCCCGTGTCTCTCTCCTGTTACCCCTCACCCCCTCTCATGTCCCGTGTCTCTCTCCTGTTACCCCTCACCCCCTCTCATGCCCCGGGTCTCTCTCCTGTTGCCCCCCACCCCCGGTCATGCCCTGTGTCTGCCTGCTGTTGCCCCCCAGCCCCTGCTCATGCCCCGTGGCTCTCTCCTGTTACCTCCCACCCCACGCTCAGGCCCCGTGTCTCTCTCCTGTTACCCCCCACCGCCCGCTCATGCCCCATGTCTCTCTCCTGTTGCCCCCCCACTCATGCCCCGTGTCTCCCTGCTGTTGCCCCTCACCCCGTTCATGTCCCGTGTCTCCCTGCTGTTGCCCCCCACCACCCGCTCATGCCCCGTGTCTCTCTCTTGTTACCCCCCAACCACCGCTCATGCCCCGTGTCTCTCTCCTGTTGCCCCCACCCCCCGCTCATGCCCAGTGTCTCTCTCCTGTTACCTCCCACCCCCCTCTCATGCCCCGTGTCTCCCTGCTGTTGCCCCCACCCTCCGTTCATGCCTTCTGTCTCCCTGCTATTGCCCCCCACTCATGCCTTGTGTGACACTCCTGTTACCGTCCCACCCCCACTCTCTTGCCCAGTGTCTCTCTCCTGTTACCCCCCACCCCCCCTCTCATGCCCCATGTCTCTCTCCTGTTGCCCCCACCCCCATTTATGCCCCGTGTCTCCCTGCTGTTGCCCCCCACCCCCCTCTCATGCCCTGTGTCTCTCTCCTGTTGCCCCCCACCCCCCGGTCATGCCCCGTGTCTCCCTGCTGTTGCCCCCCACCCCCCGCTCATGCCCTGTGTCTCGCTCCTGTTGCCCCCAACCCCCAGTCATGACCCGTGTCTCCATGCTGTTGCCCCCCCACCCCCGCTCTTGCCCTGTGTCTCTATCCAGTTCCGCCCACCCCCCGGTCATGCCTCGTGTCTCCCTGCTGTTGCCCCCCACCCCCGCTCAGGCCCCGTGTCTCTCTCCTGTTACCCCCCACCCCCCGCTCATGCCCTGTGTCTCTCTCCTGTTGCCCCCACCTGCTGCTCATGCCCCGTGTCTCTCTTCTGTTACCCCCCACCCCCCGCTCATGCCCTGTGTCTCTCTCCTGTTACCCCCACCCCCTGCTCATGCCCAGTGTCTCTCTCCAGTTGCCCCCACCCCCCTCTCATGCCCTGTGTCTCCCTGCTGTTGCCCCCCACCCTCTGCTCATGCCCCGTGTCTCTCTCCTATTACCCCCCAGCCCCCTCTCATGCCCCGTGTCTCTCTCCTGTTATCCCCCACCCCCCTCTCATGCCCCATGCCTCTCTCTGTTGCCCCCCACCCCCGGTCATGCCACATGTCGCCCTGCTCTGCTATTGCACCCCACCCCCTGCTCTTGCCCCGTGTCTCTCCCATTACCCCCCACCCCCCACTCATGCCCCGTGTCTCCCTGCTGTTGCCCCCCACCCCCCAGTCATGCCCCCGTGTCTCCCTGCTGTTGCCCCCCACCGCCCACTCATGCCCCATGTCTCCCTGCTGTTGCCCCCCACCCCCCGCTCATGCCCCATGTCTCTCTCCTGTTAACACCACCCCCCTCTCATGCCCTGTGTCTCCCTAATGTTCCCCCCAGCTCCTGCCTCGTGTCTTCCTGAAGTTGACCCCCATCCCCCTCTCATGCCCCGTGTCACTCTCCTGTTACCCCCCACCCCGCCTCTCATGCCCCATGTCTCTCTCCTGTTGCCCCCCACTCCCGGTCATGTCCCGTGTCTCCCTGCTGTTGCCCCCACCCCCCGCTCATGCCCCGTGTCTCTCTTCTGTTACCCCCAGCCCCCCTCTCATGCCCCGTGTCTCCCTTGTGTTCCCCCCACCCCCCGCTCATGCCCTGTGTCTCCCTTCTGTTGCCCCCACCCCCGCTCATGCCCCGTGTCTCTTTCCTGTTAGCCCCCACCCCCAGTCATGCCCCGTGTCTCTCTATGTTGCCCCCCAACCCCACTCATGTACCGTGTCTCCCTGCTGTTGTCCCCCATCCCCCGCTCATGCCCCGTGTCTCTCTCATGTTGCCCCCCACCCCCCACTCATGCCCCGTGTCTCTCTTCTGTTACCCCAACCCCTCTCATGCCCTGTGTCTCTCTCCTGTTGCCCCCGACCCCCAATGTTGCCCCGTATCTCTCTCCTGTTGCCCCCCACCCCCCGGTCATGCCCCGTGTCTCCCTCCTGTTTCCCCCACAACCCGGTCATTGCCCGTGTCTCCCTCCTGTTGCCCCCCACCACCCGCTCATGCCCCGTGTCTCCATTGTGTTCCCCACCCCCACTCATGCCCCATGTCTCCCTGCTGTTGCCCCCATCCCCCGCTCAAGCCCGTGTCTCCCTGTTGCCCCCCACTCCCCGCTCATGCCCCATGTCTCTCTCCTGTTAGCCCCCACCACCCTCTCATGCCCCATGTCTCTCTCCGTTGCCCACCACTCCCCGCTCATGCCCCTTGTCTCTCTCCTGTTACCCCCACGCCCCTCTCATGCCCCGTGTCTCTCTCCTGTTGCCCCGCACCCCCGGTCATGCCCCGTGTCTCTCTACTGTTGCCCCCACCCCCTGGTCATGCCCCGTGTCTCCCTCCTGTTTCCCCCACCCCTGGTCATGCCCCGTGTCTCTCTTCTGTTACCCCCACCCCCCTCTCATGCCCCGTGTCTCCCTCGTGTTCCCCCCACCCCAGCTCATGCCCCGTGTCTCCCTGCTGTTGCCCCCACCCCCCACTCATGCCCTGTGTCTCTCTCCTGTTACCCCCCACCCCCCGCTCATGCCCCGTGTCTCTCTCCTGTTGCCCCCACCTGCTGCTCATGCCCCGTGTCTCTCTCCTGTTACCCCCCACCCCCCGCTCATGCCCTGTGTCTCTCTCCTGTTACCCCCCACCCCCCGCTCATGCCCAGTGTCTCTCTCCAGTTGCCCCCACCCCCCTCTCATGACCTGTGTCTCCCTGCTGTTGCCCCCCACCCTCTGCTCATGCCCCGTGTCTCTCTCCTGTTACCCCCACCCCCTCTCATGCCCCGTGTCTCTCTCCTGTTATATATAGCTTATGTTTGTCTTATAATGTGGCCTTTTCTTGTATATGATAATAGTATTTTTTCTATGTCTATGTCATGCACAATTTTTACATTTTTTCTTCTTAGTATTTATGATTCAGCCCCCACAGCCTCCTTAATTTCTCTTTTTTTGCATCATTGATGTCCCTAACGGCAGTTTGCTGCCTCTTAAATTACATGCCGCATCGCGCGGGTTCGCCCAGCGTGTTGCGGTCACGTGTCTATTTCATTCACCGTTTCCCTAACAACGGTTTCAGTCAGCGATGCACAACAGCTCGCTGCGTTCACCGCCGACACCATTCTGTGAACTCAGGTAATCGAGCTTCTTGTGGCTCATTCTACTCCGTTTACTTACCTCCTTTAACCGCACCCACTGAAGTTGGTTTCGCTTTTACAGATCGTATACTGGATCCCTTCCAGCACCCGATCGTGTTCTTTGTGAAAACATACGTCTGATATTGTTTCTTTCTTTTTCACCGCGCCTGACTCCATTCTTTAAGCGAGGTAAATTTCTTTTCCTCATGAGCAAATGACAATAATTGAATGGTTGCCACCATGATTTTGTACTGATTTCCATTTATTTTATTGTTTTTTACATATTACACCTTGACTTGAATTCTTCTATTGGGGTATGTAACCATTATTCTTTTATGTGCTTTATGATCATTATGTCACCATTACATTTCATTTTGTATCTCTTGTTTTATATACATTTTCTTATGTTTTTGTTGATGTTATTGTTTCCCAATAACACAGACTTGCCCTGATGAAGGAGTTTACACTCCGAAATGCATTGGCATTTTAAGTCTACTTGCATAATGAAATATGTCAGCTGCGTCCTCACTAAGATTTGATTAGTGATCATTCTTTTGATTTTTTTCATAAAGAAATATATACATTACACAAATAAAGTCTTGGAACTTACTTCTTATGAACAATTCCTTGATTAGGATGAATATAACCAACACTATTTAGAACTGTTTTTTCAAACAAATTACCCAGACCGGGTACAAACGGAGAGCGGTTGTGTGACTAGGTTTCACATCTAGTCTATTGCCTCACTCTTTCCTGTTATCCCCCATCCCCCTCTCATGCCCCGTGTCTCTCTCTGTTGACCCCCACCCCCGGTCATGCTCCGTGTCATCCTGCTGTGCTATTGCCCCCCGCCCCCTGCTCATGCCCTGTGTCACTCCCGTTACCCCCCACCACCCGCTCATGCCTGGTGTCTCCCTGCTGTTGCCCCCCACCCCCCAGTCATACCCTGTGTCTCCCTGATGTTGCCCCCCACTGCCCACTCATGCCCCATGTCTCCCTGCTGTTGCCCCCACCCCCCGCTCATGCCCCATGTCTCTCTCCTGTTACCCCCACCCCCTCTCTTGCCCTGTGTCTCCCTCATGTTCGTCCCACCCCCCGCTCCGTGTCTCCCTGCTGTTGCCCCCCACCCCCCGCTCATGCCCCCTGTCTCTCTTCTGTTACCCCCAGCCCCCCTCTCATGTCCCGTGTCTCCCTCGTGTTCCCCCCGCCCCCCACTCATGCCCTGTGTCTCCCTGCTGTTGCCCCCCAGCCCCGCTCATGCCCTGTGTCTCTTTCCTGTCACCCCCCACCCCCCACTCATGCCCCGTGTCTCCCTGCTGTTGCCCCCACCCCTGCTCATTCCCCGTGTCTCCCTCCAGTTGCCCCCCACCCCCCACTCATGCCACGTGTCTCTCTTCTGTTACCCCAACCCCCTCTCATGTCCCGTGTCTCCCTCATGTTCCCCCCACCCACCGCTCATGCCCCGTGTCTCCCTGCTGTTGCCCCCCACCCCCGTTCATGCCCTGTGTCTCCCTGCTGTTGTCCCCCAACCCCCGCTCATGCCCCGTGTCTCTCTCCTGTTACACCCCACCCCCGCTCATGCCCCGTGTCTCCCTGATGTTGCCCCCCAACCCCTGCTCATGCCCCGTGTCTCCCTGCTGTTGCCCCCCACTCCCGCTCATGCCCCATGTCTCCCTGCTGTTGCCCCCCACCCCCGCTCATGCCCCGTGTCTCCCTCCTGTTGCCCCCCACCCCCTGGTCATGCCCCGTATCTCCCTTCTGTTGCCCCCACCCCCTCTCATGCCCCGTTTCTCCCTCATGTTCCCCCACCCCCCGCTCATGCCCCGTGTCTCCCTGCTGTTGTCCCCCACTCCCCGCTCATGCCCTGTGTCTCTCTCATGTTGCCCCCCACCCCACTCATGCCCCGTGTCTCTCTCCTGTAACCCCCACCCCCCTCTCATGCCCTGTGTCTCTCTCCTGTTGCCCCCCACCCCCCAATCATTCCCCGTGTCTCTCTCCTGTTGCCCCCCACCCCCCGGTCATGCCCTGTGTCTCCCTCCTGTTTCCCCCACCCCCCGGTCATTGCCCGTGTCTCCCTCCTGTTGCCCCCCACCACCTGCTCATGCCCCGTGTCTCCCTCGTGTTCCCCCCACCCCAGCGCATGCCCCATATCTCCCTGCTGTTGCCACCCACCTCCGCTAATGCCCCATGTCTCCCTGTTGCCCCCACCCCCCGCTCATGCCCCGTGTCTCTCTCCTGTTACCCCCCACCCCCCTCTCATGCCCCATGTCTCTCTCCGTTGCCCACCACCCCCTGGTCATGCTCCGTGTCGCCCTCCTGTTTCCCCCACCCCTGCTCATGCCCTGTGTCTCTCGTCTGTTACCCCACCCCCTCTCATGCCCCATGTCTCCCTCGTGTTCCCCCCACCCCCGCTCATGCCCCGTGTCTCCCTGCTGTTGCCCCTCCACCCCCTCTCATGCCCCGTGTCTCCCTGCTTTTGCCCCCCAACCCCCGCTCATGCCCCATGTCTCTCTCCTGTTACCCCACCCTCCGCTCATGCCCCGTGTCTCTCTCCTGTTACCCCCCCACCCTACTCTCATGCCCCATGTCTCTATCCTGTTGCCCCCCACCCCCGGTCATGCCCCGTGTCTCTCTCCTGTTGCCCCCCACCCCCTGGTCATGCTCCGTGTCGCCCTCCTGTTTCCCCCACCCCTGCTCATGCCCTGTGTCTCTCGTCTGTTACCCCACCCCCCTCTCATGCCCCGTGTCTCCCTCGTGTTCCCCCCACCCCCGCTCATGCCCCGTGTCTCCCTGCTGTTGCCCCTCCACCCCCTCTCATGCCCCGTGTCTCCCTGCTGTTGCCCCCCAACCCCCGCTCATGCCCCATGTCTCTCTCCTGTTACCCCACCCTCCGCTCATGCCCCTTGTCTCTCTCCTGTTGCCCCCCCCCACTCATGCCCCGTGTCTCTCTCCAGTTACCCCCCAGCCCCCTCTCATGCCCTGTGTCTCTCTCCTGTTACCCCCCACCCCCGCTCATGCCCTGTGTCTCTCTCCTGTTACCCCCACCCCCTCTCATGCCCCATGTCTCTCTCTGTTGCCCACCACCCCCCGCTAATGCCCCGTGTCTCTCTCCTGTTGCCCCCCACCCCCGCTCATGCCCCATGTCTCCCTCCTGTTTCCCCCACCCCTGGTCATGCCCCATGTCTCCCTCCTGTTTCCCCCACCCCTGGTCATGCCCCGGGTCTCTCTTCTGTTACCCCCACCCCCCTCTCATGCCCTGTGTCTCTCTCCTGTTACCCCCACCCCCGCTCATGCCCAGTGTCTGTTTCCTGTTACCCCCCACACCCCTCTCATGCCCCCATGTCTCTCTCCTGTTGCCCCCCACCCCCCGGTCATGCCCCTTGTCTCCCTGCTGTTCCCCCCACCCCCTGCTCATGCCCCATGTCTCTCTCCTGTTACCCCCCACCCCCTCTCATGCCCCGTGTCTCTCTCCTGTTACCCCCCACCCCCCTCTCATGCCCCGTGTCTCTCTCCTTTTGCCCCCCACCCCCCGGTCATGCCCTGTGTCTCCCTTCTGTTGCCCCCCACCCCCGGTCATGCCCGGTGTCTCCCTGCTGTTGCCCCCCACCCCCTGCTTCTGCCCTGTGTCTCTCTCCTGTCTCCCCCACCCCCGTCTCATGCCCCATGTCTCTCTCCTGTTACCTCCCACCCCCCTCTCATGCCCCATGTCTCTCTCTGTTGCCCACCACCCCCCGCTCATGCCCTGTGTCTCTCTCCTGTTACCCCAACCCCCCTCTCATGCCCTGTGTCTCTCTCCTGTTGCCCCCTCCCCTGGTCATGCCCCTTGTCTCTCTCCTCTTACCCCCCACCCCCCGCTCATGCCCCATGTCTCCCTCCTGTTTCCCCCACCCCTGGTCATGCCCCGGGTCTCTCTTCTGTTACCCCCACCCCCCTCTCCTGCCCTGTGTCTCCCTCGTGTTCCCCCCACCCCCGCTCATGCCTTGTGTCTCCCTGCTGTTGCCCCCCCACCCCCCGCTCATGCCCCGTGTCTCTCTCATGTTACCCCCACCCCCCGCTCATGCCCCGTGTCTCTCTCCTGTTACCCCCCACCCCCCTCTCATGCCCCATGTCTCTCTCCTGTTGCCCCCCACCCCCGGTCATGCCCCTTGTCTCCCTGCTGTTCCCCCCACCCCCTGCTCATGCCCCATGTCTCTCTCCTGTTACCCACCACCCCCTCTCATGCCCCGTGTCTCTCTCCTGTTACCCCCCACCCCCCTCTCATGCCCCGTGTCTCTCTCCTTTTGCCCCATACCCCCCGGTCATGCCCTGTGTCTCCCTTCTGTTGCCCCCACCCCCGGTCATGCCCCGGGTCTCTCTTCTGTTACCCCACCCCCCTCTCCTGCCCTGTGTCTCCCTCGTGTTCCCCCCACCCCCGCTCATGCCTCGTGTCTCCCTGCTGTTGCCCCCCACCCCCCGCTCATGCCCCGTGTCTCTCTCATGTTACCCCCACCCCCCGCTCATCCCCTGTGTCTCTCTCCTGTTTCCCCCCACCCCCCTCTCATGCCCCATGTCTCCCTCGTGTTCCCCCACCCCCCGCTCATGCCCCGTGTCTCATGCTGTCCCCCACCCCCTGCTCATGCCCTGTATCTCTCTCCTGTTACCCCCCACCCCCCTCTCATGCCCCATGTCTCTCTTCTGTTGCCCCCCACCCCCCAGTCATGCCCCGTGTCTCTCTCCTGTTGCCCCCCCATCCCCCAGTCATGCCCCGTGTCTCCCTCCTGTTGTCCCCCACCTCCCAGTCATGCCCCGTGTCTCCCTCTTATTGCCCCCTCCCCCCGCTCATGCCCCATGTCTCCCTCGTGTTCCCCCACCCCCCGCTCATGTCCCGTGTCTCTCTCCTGTTACCCCCCCACCTCCCTCTCATGCCCCGTGTTTCTCTCCTGTTACCCCCACCCCCTCTCATGCCCCGTGTCTCTCTCCTGTTACCCCCCACCCCCCTCTCATGCCCCATGTCTCTATCCTGTTGCCCCCCACCCCCGGTCATGCCCCTTGTCTCCCTGCTGTTCCCCCCACCCCCTGCTCATGCCCCATGTCTCTCTCCTGTTACCCCCACCCCCTCTCATGCCCCGTGTCTCTCTCCTGTTATCCCCACCCCCTCTCATGCCCCGTGTCTTTCTCCTGTTACCCCCCACTCCCCCTCATGCTCCGTGTCTCTCTCCTTTTGACCCCCACCCGCTGGTCATGCCCTGTGTCTCCCTTCTGTTTCCCTCCACCCCCGGTCATGCCCGGTGTCTCCCTGCTGTTGCCCCCCACCCCCCGCTTCTGCCCTGTGTCTCTCTCCTGTTTCCCCCACCCCCGTCTCATGTCCCATGTCTCTCTCCTGTTACCTCCCACCCCCCTCTCATGCCCCATGTCTCTCTCTGTTGCCCACCACCCCCCGCTCATGCCCTGTGTCTCTCTCCTGTTACCCCAACCCCCCTCTCATGCCCTGTGTCTCTCTCCTGTTGCCCCCCTCCCCTGGTCATGCCCCTTGTCTCTCTCCTGTTACCCCCCACCCCCCGCTCATGCCCCATGTCTCCCTCCTGTTTCCCCCACCCCTGGTCATGCCCCGGGTCTCTCTCCTGTTACCCCCCCACCTCCCTCTCATGCCCAGTGTTTCTCTCCTGTTACCCCCCACCCCCTCTCATGCCCCGTGTCTCTCTCATGTTACCCCCCACCCCCCTCTCATGCCCCATGTCTCTCTCCTGTTGCCCCCCACCCCCCGGTCATGCCCCTTGTCTCCCTGCTGTTCCCCCCACCCCCTGCTCATGCCCCATGTCTCTCTCCTGTTACCCCCACCCCCTCTCATGCCCCGTGTCTCTCTCCTGTTACCCCCCACCCCCTCTCATGCCCCGTGTCTCTCTCCTGTTACCCCCCACCCCCCTCTCATGCCCCGTGTCTCTCTCCTTTTGCCCCCCACCCCCCGGTCATGCCCTGTGTCTCCCTTCTGTTGCCCCCCACCCCCGGTCATGCCCGGTGTCTCCCTGCTGTTGCCCCCCACCCCCCGCTTCTGCCCTGTGTCTCTCTCCTGTTTCCCCCACCCCCGTCTCATGCCCCATGTCTCTCTCATGTTACCTCCCACCCCCCTCTCATGCCCCATGTCTCTCTCTGTTGCCCACCACCCCCCGCTCATGCTCTGTGTCTCTCTCCTGTTACCCCAACCCTCCTCTCATGCCCTGTGTCTCTCTCCTGTTGCCCCCTCCCCTGGTCATGCCCCTTGTCTCTCTCCTGTTACCCCCCACCCCCGCTCATGCCCCATGTCTCCCTCCTGTTTCCCCCACCCCTGGTCATGCCCCGGGTCTCTCTTCTGTTACCCCCACCCCCCTCTCCTGCCCTGTGTCTCCCTTGTGTTCCCCCCACCCCCGCTCATGCCTCGTGTCTCCCTGCTGTTGCCCCCCCACCCCCCGCTCATGCCCCGTGTCTCTCTCCTGTTACCCCCACCCCCCGCTCATGCCCCGTGTCTCTCTCCTGTTACCCCCCACCCCCCTCTCATGCCCCATGTCTCTCTCCTGTTGCCCCCCACCCCCGGTCATGCCCCTTGTCTCCCTGCTGTTCCCACCACCCCCTGCTCATGCCCCATGTCTCTCTCCTGTTACCCCCCACCCCCTCTCGTGCCCCGTGTCTCTCTCCTGTTACCCCCCACCCCCCTCTCATGCCCCGTGTCTCTCTCCTTTTGCCCCCCACCCCCCGGTCATGCCCTGTGTCTCCCTTCTGTTGCCCCCCACCCCCGGTCATGCCCGGTGTCTCCCTGCTGTTGCCCCCCACCCCCCGCTTCTACCCTGTGTCTCTCTCCTGTTTCCCCCCACCCCCTCTCATGCCCCATGTCTCCCTCGTGTTCCCCCACCCCCCGCTCATGCCCCGTGTCTCATGCTGTCCCCCACCCCCCGCTCATGCCCTGTGTCTCTCTCCTGTTACCCCCCACCCCCTCTCATGCCCCATGTCTCTCTCCTGTTGCCCCCCACCCCCCAGTCATGCCCCGTGTCTCTCTCCTGTTGCCCCCCCATCCCCCAGTCATGCCCCGTGTCTCCCTCCTGTTGTCCCCCACCTCCCAGTCATGCCCCGTGTCTCCCTCCTATTGCCCCCCTCCCCCGCTCATGCCCCATGTCTCCCTCGTGTTCCCCCACCCCCCACTCATGTCCCGTGTCTCTCTCCTGTTACCCCCCCACCTCCCTCTCATGCCCCGTGTTTCTCTCCTGTTACCCCCCACCCCCCAGTCATGCCCTGTGTCTCCCTCCTATTGCCCCCCACCCCCCGCTCATGCCCCGTGGCTCTCTTCTGTTACCCCCCTCTCATGCCCCGTGTCTCCCTCATGTTCCCCCACCCCCCGCCCATGCCCCGTGTCTCCCTGCTGTTGCCCCTACCCACGCTCATGCCCTGTGTCTCCCTGCTGTTTCCCCCCACCCCTGCTCATGCCCCGTTGTTACCCCCACCCCAGCTCATGCCCCATGTCTCCCTGCTCTTGCCCCCCACCCCCGCTCATGCCCCGTGTCTCTCTCCTGTTACCCCCCACCCCCCGCTCATGCCCCATGTCTCTCTCCTGTTACCCCCCCATCCCCCTCTTATTCCCCGTGTCTCCCTCCTGGTCCCCCCCTACCCATGCCCTGTTCTATTCTCTTTATACACCCGCCTTCCCTTTCCCTGTCCATCTTGGTAAAAGATGTTCCTTCCTACACCGGGACTCCGCAGACGTTCCGGTTTGGGAAGAAAAATCTTTTTTTTACCACCCCGGGTTCCCACTTTGAGAACCTAGGATGCTAGTGGTCTTCATCCATTGAAAATGACGTTATGGTTACGTTTCACTAATAAAAAACTATGAAATTCAATGAAAAAACGTTGTGAAAGGGACGTTATGGTTAAGTTGCACTAATAAAAACCAATGAAAATCAATGAAAAAACTTTGTTAAAGGGACGTTATGGTAAAGTTGCACTAATTGAAACCAATGAAATTCAGTGAAAAAACTTTGTTAAAGGGACGTTATGGTTAACTTGCGCTACTAAAAACCTATGAAATTCATTGAAAAAACGTTGTTAAAGGGACGTTATGGTTCCAAGTAAAACTGAAAAACCCTTGAAATTCGCCAGTTATGGTAAGCTAAGCAACCATAACTCGCGCCACCACCGTGCACTGCTAAGCTTAACACCCGGGACATCAAAGATGACATCACAAATGTCATTGATGACATCACTGATGACATCACATGTGCATTTACCTTTCATGAAAAGTCTGTACAACGGATTCTTAGTGTAATTTTAATAAAAAAAAGTGTCAAACATTATTGGAATAAATATCAAGTGCTAATCAGTGCATTAAGCTATGCATTGATATAAATAGCATTCTATTATTAACTTCAATCCAGTATACTAAGGTACTCATGTAGAAACATAGGCATTGTGTGCAGCATACATGATGGAGGTGCAATATTCATAACCTTGCCATGTTGAATAGTGAAATGATAACTGTTGTCATATTACAGTTTTGCGTACAGTGAAACGTGTGATAAGTAGGTAATAAAACCCACTTACTACATTATTGCATTATTATAGACAAATCACAAAGAGACAACACCACATACAAATATGAATATATACAAGGGAATTGAAGTAAGAAAAAAACAGCAATAGTAGCAGAAAGTGTTCATAACCTAACTGATTACCTTTATGCAGAGAAATGATTGCTCTGTTTCAGAGATGTTACTTACCCTATCTATATATATCACATGATGTGTCTGGACCCTAAGGAAAATAGAGTGAGTACAACATGTAAAAATATGAGCATATACAGGGAAAGTACAGTAATAAAAAACATCAAAAGTATCAGAAAGTGCTGATAACTCTATTGATAATTTTAATGCACAAAAAGGATTGCTGTCTTTCAAGGTTGTGTCTTCCCCTATGTACATGTTTCATATGATATGACTGGACCATAAGGGAATTATTGTAAGAACATACTTGAAGGATAAGTCTACAAATATAGTACATTTACAATTTTTAGTTCCTGACTGTTACTGAAGAAAATCATGTGGCCTAGATATGTCAGGAAAGGAAAAAAGGGGGCGTTATACATGTGATGTCATCAGTGATGTCATCAATGACATTTGTGATGTCATCTTTGATGTCCTGGGTGTTAGGCTTAGCAGTGCACGGTGGTGGCGCGAGTTATGGTTGCTTAGCTTACCATAACTGGCGAATTTCAAGGGTTTTTCGGTTTTACTTGGAACCATAACGTCCCTTTAACAAAGTTTTTTCACTGAATTTCTGAATTTCATAGGTTTTTAGTAGCGCAACTTAACCATAACGTCCCTTTAACAACGTTTTTTCACTGAAAAAAAAAAAAAAATATATATATATATATATATATATATATATATATATATATATATATATATATATATTTCAGCAGCGGTCGCACCATATGGTTAAGGTGAGTCGAACTTTCATAGGAACCCCTCAAAATTCGATCATTAATAACTTTTGATTGGACAAATGGTTTTGGCTGAAATTTCGAAAGTGATAACAAATCTGCAGCCCCCTCCCAGACTGCAAAGATTCATAAAGATTAGTTAAAAAAATAAAAAAGTTATTAAGCATCAAAAAAAGTGCGGCCTATTTCCCATTCATTTTCCCATAGACAAACAAGGTTAATTTTTGGACAATCGCACAGCCCAAACCGCTGGACGGATTTGGACCAGGTCTGAAACAACTTGGGTATGAAGTGTTTATTCACAAGCCATGCATTGTTTGGGGTAGTTATTTGCAGTAGTTATGTAAATATTTGACGGAAAAGGGGTGCACCTGTCTAAAAAAAAGATAGAGATATCTCAGGGATTTTTCCAAAACCAGGTGTTTTTAGATATGAAATAGCCGCCATCGTTTTTCTCTCGATACAAAAGATATCTGCTGCTAAAGCTGAGGATATGGGCAAATGAAACACAGGAAAAAAGCTATTTGCAGGTCAAGAAACAATCAAATATCATCAGGCTACAGGTGGGATTCAGGGACGGAGATTGCACGCTTTCTGTAGCCTCGGCTGTAGCCCCAGATATAACTGCGAATAGCTGACATCTGAAAGCAAACTGCATCACAGAAACAGCGTGTGTTGTTGGGGGAAAGGGAGATGGACGGGTATGTGAGGAGGCCATCTGGGTAATAGGGTGAGCTGGCACAGATGAAAGGGTTCTTGGTGAGAGCCGGTGGGGAGAAAAGCATTTTTGTTGGTAGTTTTTCCGATAATAGCGGCTATATCCGCGGCTATAAAGGACAACAGATATCGACGAGTAGGAGAAGTTTCATGCCCTCAGCTATATATTTTGGGGTGTCAGTGTTTTATTTTAGTTTTAAAGTTATGTTTATAGGTACCGTGACTTTAGGGGTGAGAATTCACTGGCCATGATATTTGGGAGTCTTTTTTATTTGTGTTGTACTGTATTGATCTTTTTTAAATTCGATTGTAGTATAAAACCTGAAGTGAGCCCCCTGTTTAACCAATTTTTTGAAAACTGTGTTTATGATAAAAGTCAATGATCTCTAACCACGGGTATAGTAAAAAAAACTTTTATTTTATTTTATTGTATTTGTGTATTTATATGTCATAATTAGCCTTTAAAAGGACTGTTTTGGGGTACACTGAGAGTAGTATTTTAGCACATCTCAAGTACTGTTTCAATGTTATGAAGGAACACTACATTTCCTTCATCGGTTAGGTGTACTCCGTCATGTCTATAGAAATTGGCCATAAAGAACTCTATGTTGTTGTTCGAAATCCATAATTGGTTGTGGTCTCTCATGAATGCTGAAACTGCTTTTATTAACATTCCTCTGGGATTTTAAATGTTACCATTAATTTTACCATTAAATCTGGTGGTTCATTTTCATTTTATATTGGAAAAGATATAGATGGTGTGAAGAAATAGCTCCATTATTTTTCAAAGTCTAGTTTAATCATTAAAGTAAGGGACACAACACGTACATTCCCCAAATAATTGTCTCCACAACCCTGTACTTCTCAGATTAAAACATTTTGGAAAACCTTGGAACCAACGCTTTCCCCACAATCAAAACCATTTCATTGTAAAATCATTCAACCCTAGGTTCCATGTTATTATTTAGTTTCTCACAAAAAGCCAGTAACCAAAACAGCCAACTCTCTCCGATTAGCCACACAGTTTTCAAACCAGCCATGATATCTGCAGTCTTCCTCTGTTACTAGGAACATTATTACTAGTTTGAATTTTCTATTAGTTTGTATGAGCACTGTGTGTTTGATGTGTGTGTTTTGAAGTTTTTGATTGGTTGATGGTACTCTTGTGGTTAACCGCGGCTATCCAGCAGCCTCTCTGTGTGTGGCATTGTTACCTGCAGGTAAATGTGGCACTGTTTTGCTGCTGCGGCTATATTATGGCTAATGGGACATTGTGTATTTGTAGTTGCATCTATTAAAAAGGACATCTGTAGGCACGTCGATACTATGAACATAATTATTCTGTGTAATAATAATATTTGTATGTGGATGATAAATTACAGAATTTTATTTGTGTGTTATTTTATGTCCTTAGTTGTTTACTTATTTGATTTGAAGGTTAGAAGGGCAATTTATTATGATTTTGGGCTTGCAGAAAAATGTACATGTAACCGCAGACACAAACTAGGAGCTGTAGCCACGTTGAATAGCCGCAGCTATGAAAGATGCTAGTTTGGGACACATATATTTTTGTCAGTTTCATTTTTTGTTATTGGTTGTTGTTACTTTTGTGTTTGTATAGGACTTAGTGATAGGTTGTGCTGAACATGTGTCACACATTTTAGTAGTTTTATTGGTATGTAGTCCTCTTTTTATGATACTATTTTGGAAAGTATAAAAGACACCATTTTCTGCAGTTTTATCCATTTGATTCCTGAACTCTCAATGGGCATGTGGCATGAGTGTAGCTGATGTGAAAGTAAGTGTTAATACATATTTACACATGTGAAGGTTTGTTTGCACTGTTGTGTGTGTGTTAATTATATTAACCACTGCTATCAGATGGTGTTCATAATTATTTTCGTCATTTGCTTTGTTTGAATGGCAAGTATTTTGAAAATGTGGACACGTAGCTTTTGTATTTGTTAGTAAGGTTGAAGATTTATTTGATTCTACTGCTTGTACTTTAATTACACTTAGAGGTATGTAGTATTTGTATGTGTTTGAAGTGTTTTGTGACATAGTTCAATTGATGGTGTTCTGCAAGTTCATTTTTGTAATGTGTTTATTTTAGTATTTTCTTGTAGCTGCATCGTTATCATCATCCCATTTGAATCCCACTTGATGTAGTACAGTTAAATCCTGTTTAAAGTCAACCTATATTAAAAATATAGTGGTAATGCTGCAGAAGGAAGCAGCATATCTATGGAAAGCTTCTTTTTGTCCTTTCTAATTTTTCTGGTGATTCTTTACATGGAGTGGTGCAGATCTGCAGGTGTTCTAAGAGTCTTGCTGTTGGTGGCAGCATCTTGAATGTGTTGTGGTTGATTTTATACAACCACCATTCATAGCTGCAATAACGAGGGAAGATGAAATGTCTTCGAAGAAGCAGTTGTGGCAAAGGGGCAACATATTACTCTCATAACTGAAACATTGGGAGCAGTAAAATTGGAACAGGTGAAATTTTCAATGTTGCTGAAGTTCAGGGTTCATTCACTGTTGGTGGCCTTCAAATGAAACTGGGTGTTTCCAATGTTTGAAATGGAACATTTGAAGTACCACGTCTTAGTATTTTTTTTTGCACAAGGTGGATAGGATCGTCTTTATTTAACAACTTGCCCACAAATTGTTGACTCACGATCCATGCATGGTTTGGGGTTATTCCGTGCAGTTGTTATTTAAATATTTGATGGAGAAGATGGTGCCCCCTTCTCAAAAATAGATAGCTATATCTCGTGGAATTACTCAAAACCGAGTGTTTTTAGAAACTGAATAGCCACCATCTTGTTTTTCTCTTGATGCAAAAGATATTCGAGGTTATAGCCAAGGATATGGGAAAATGAAATGCAGGAAAAAGGATATTTGCAGTTAAAAAAACATGCAAATACCATCAGGACAGACCCTGCCTAGTTTAGCTTCAAAGTCAGGAAGGAGCCAGTCTCCTCAGGCCATGTTGCCCAATAAATAAGCCCAATTTGCAAGACCACTTAAAGAAACGGGTCAGCCCTTTCTTTGCTTTGAAGCTAAGCAGGGTCAGTCCAGGTTACTGTGTGGATGGGCGACTGAATGGCCATCCACATTATTATTATTATTTAAACAGTGCTACTGTCAGTCCTTCAAAGCTTGAAAGTTTTGCCCCAGACAATAATGAAAAAATATATATTTCTACAGCAACAGTGAGTTTTCCATCCCTGCAGTAACTGGGACGAACACTGCTTAGCTTCAAAGCAAAGAAAGGGTGTCAGCCCTCTAAGGCCATGTTGCCTAATAAATGAGCACACCTTACAAGACCACTTACAGAAAAATGGCCTATGGGGGCTGGATCCTTCCTCACTTTGAAACTAAGCAGGGTTGGTCCCGGTTACTACATGGATGGGAGACAGTCCACAGTCCCGAATGCTGTGTGTTTTCTAAGTTTTAAATAACACATAACACATGGCATCCACACTCTTTTTAAACTGTTCTTCTGTCAGTCCTTGAAGGTTTTGCACTTAGAAACCATTATTTTGTATTGTGCTGAATTGCATTCTGGTATTTGTAGTGTCACAGTCAAGATGAGGGGAATAATGCTACAATTGTAAACCTTTTGCCTAACATAGTTCTATAAGGATGTATACATTTGAATGACACTATGGTATGTGTACTTTTCAAGTTAGATTTATAAAGCAGAATATTGTTCAAAGCCAGACATGGAGGTGATGAGGGGAAATGAGGAGAGGGCAAGTAAGTCATGAGTATGTGCCCACGATGTGGCAAGAGAGTTTGCAATCCTGCACACTGGTGCAGTTATTTTCCCCTGATTGTGGCTGCTTCTCAGTGCACCAGTAAAGTGACAGTGTAACTTTTTTTTCTGAAGGTGGACGCAACCCCTTGTTTTTTCTGAGGTTGGATAGCTTGCTCAAGTATTTGGATGCCAGGATTATACTCAGAGTTGTCATGATCCCAGTGCAGAGGCTTAACCATAAGACCTCAAGCACCTAATTTGTATTGGGATTTTGGTTTCCATGTATTATTTCACTACAGATTGCTGGGTTTAAAAGTTGAGCACCTTTCATTTTTAAACACTTGCAACCCATCATTCAAAGAGGTTCATCAATCACAAACTGATTTTGTCCTGTTTTGACAATGATATTGTTCTGTATAACAGATTGCAGGCATTGAGAAGTCACAATGTTTTTAGGCAATGCGCAATGAGATTAAATTATTTGCCGAGAATCACACACTGTGGCCAAAATTTAGAAAGTGATTAAAACCTGCACGCCCACCAGACTGCAAAGTTTCATAAAGATTTGTTAAAAAACTAAAAAACCTGTTTAGCATAAAAAATAAAATAATCAAAAGTGCCACCTACTTCCCATTCATTTCTCCATAGACAAAGAAGGTCCATTTTTGCCAAAGTGCACAGCCCAATCTGTTGGACAGATTTGGACCAATTCTGAAACAACATGGGCACGAAGCATTAACATGTGATCCAGGCATGGTTTGGGGTTATTCCGTGCAGTAGTTTTGAAAATATTTGACAGAAAAGGGGGTGCCTCTTCCCAAAAATAGATAGTGATATTTAGGGGATTTATCTGAAACTGGGAGTTTTTAGAAATTAAACGACCACCATCTTGTTTTTCTCTCGATGCGAGCGATATTCGTGGCTATAGCTGAGGATATGGAAAAATTAAATGCAAGAAAAAAGACTATTTGCAGGTCAAAAACATGAAAATGCCATAAGGCTAAAGGTTCAGGGAGGCTAGACGGCATCAAGTGAAATTCTGGAGTTGGAGGGGGTCTAGGGGCTGAGTTTGCTGCACAAATCTTTCCGTAGCCTCGGCTACAGCCACAAAAAGCTAACATCTGAAAGCAAACTGCATCACAGAAACAGTGTGTGTTGTGGGGGGAAAAGGAGAGGTCAGGGGAGCTGTGGAGGCCATCTGGGGAGGTGGGAATCTGGCACAGATGAGGGGTCACTTGGTGAGGACATGGGGGGCGGGAAAGCATGTCTTTTGGCAGTTTTGCCGATATTCACGGCTATATCTGAGGCTCCAAAGGACTACAGATACCAGCGGGTACGAGTAGTTCTGTTACCATGGCTATATATTTTGAGGTGTCAGTGTTTTGTTTTTTTTAAAAAAGTTATTTATATAGGTACTGGTGACGTCGGGGTGACTCTTTTTTATTTTTGCTGCGTGTTTTCAAGCTTATGTATATGTGAGACTTTGGAGAAAAAGAGAAGAAATTAGTTTAACAAAATTAATATAAAAAAGGATCAATCATATTCTATTTCTAGCTGCCCCATACAATGTTTGCTGTTATGTATTATTCTCTGCTTGCTTTATTTTCAGCTACTTTATATAAGTACATGATTATTGTTGTACTGTATTGATATTTAAAGTTGTATTGTAGTATGACGCCTGAAGTGAGGGCAATTTTGTATCTAATTTGTGTAACGGCGGTTATGATAAAAGTTAATGAACTGTAACTGCGGGTATAATAAAAAACATTTTTATTATTTAATTTTATTTCTGTATTTGTATGTCATATGTAGTCTTTAAAAGGACTGTTTTGGGGTACACTGAGTGTAGTATTTTAGCACATCTGAACTGCTGTTTTGATATTTTTAAGGAACACACCATTTCCTTCATCACTTAGGTGTACTCTGCCAGGTCTATAGAAATTGGCCATGTGGTACTGTATGTTGTTGTTCGAAATCCATATTTGGTTGTGGTCTCTCATGAATGCTGAAACTGCTTTATTAACATTCCTCTGGGATTTCTCAATTTTACTATTAAATCTGGTGGTCATCTCCATTTTTGTTTCTCCGGCTGCTTCCAGCATGGAGAACGCGACGCTGCCTCATAGTAATTACATATAAGGAATCCAGGAGGAAAATATCCGCATCTCGCTGCCGCATTTCACCTTTTGCCATCCTGAGCCCCCAGATTGCCTTGTGCCACCACAAGAAACCACGAGGCTAACCACCTCGCAAGATGGCCGCCCCTTGCACCCATATGTGCATCACTACCTAACAGCCCCTTCTGGCACCATCCTGTGCTCGGATTGGGCCACAGTGCATACTTCTGCAAGGTGCACGCCGGCCCACAGCACGAAGGTAGGCACAAAGGCTTGTGTACCTGTCCTGAGCCTGTCCTGAGAATGCCCAGAGGCCATGGCCGGTCCCCCTGCTGAAACCCACCTTGGAGACCTGGTAAGACCTGGTAAGCCATCTATAACCATGCTCCCATTTCCTCCGATGCATACCATGCCATGCATTAATAATTAACTTTGACTGTCAGTAAGACGCCTTCTGCAACAGATAACAGTTACTGTCACCAAGGGCCCCTCAACTATCTGCAAGGACTACCTGCCTCCTGGCACTTTTCGCCATCCTTGTGACCCTTACCACCTATTTGCTCCTGCCTAGGTGCTGCTCTTGCATATTGCCCAATTGCTCTTACTCGAATCCAAGTCTCGACGGACTGCATTTGATTCACCTGTTTCACTTTGAACCCTTGTGTTGCCCCATTGCATTATAGGCACCTGTTTCACTTTGAACCCTTGTGTTGCCCATTGCATTTGAGTCACCTGTTCCACTTTCAACCCATGTGTTGCCCATTGCATTATAGGCAACAGCTTCTATCGCAATCTTAGGCGCTGCCCATTGCATTTGAGTCACCTGTTTCACTTTGAACCTATGTGTTGCCCATTGCATCTGAGTCACCTGTTTCACTTTGAACCTATGTGTTGCCCATTGCGTCTGAGTCACCTGTTTCACTTTGAACCCATGTGTTGCCCCACTGCATTTTAGTCACCTGTTTCCATCTCAAACCTAGGTTCTGCCTATTACACTTGAGTTATTTGTTTCTATTGCATTTGTTTTACCTTGATAGGCTGACCCACATAGCATCGTACTAGTTTGAACTGCCTACCCTACCAAGGCGACGCCACAAAATGCAAACCCTACGTGACACACTAGCCCTTCTCATACTAACAGCAGTCTGCAAATTCAGTATCGTTCCAGCCCCTACCATTGACTACACTACCCCTCAACTCTTGGCCCTCTCCCCCACCATGACACAGACACAATCCCAACCACTGACAAGCCACAATGACCAGGTTCTAGAACACCAACAGTCCCGCACATTTGAGTCCAAACCATGCAACACCATATCCAGAAATTCTAGACTCTGGGCCATACCTGCAAAACTATATGATATAACGCTGACCACATCGAAACGCAGCAAAACTACACTTAACAGGAGTACAGAAACACCACACAGCCCACACCTGAGGACACAGAATGCACTCACGCACACCTCTGCCACGACCCAAGAAAATGTATATACATCCACATCCAGCACCCCCCACTTAAAAGGCGCTTTAATTAACGCCAGATCTGTGATTGCTCATGCCATTGAGATTGCTGATCTCATCCAGACCGAAAACCTTGACTTCTTGGCCATTACAGAATCCTGGCTTCATGCCGCTGTAGGACCTGCCATCATTTTAGCGATCCCAAATGGTTATACCATCCTAAGATCAGACAGAAGCATAGCCCTTATTGTCAAATCTAATTTATCTACCAGGCTAGCTCCATCTAATGACACTAAATCCTGTGAAAGCCTTACAGCCAAATTAGTTATTAACAACTCTCAAACCCTCACCATCCACCTGATTTATAGACCTCCAGGCCCTATTGGAACCTTTCGAGGAGGACATTTCCACTATTCTATCTCATAACCTAAAGAAATCATCACAGGTTATGCTTTTTAGGGGACGTTAACCTGGGTTTCAACGACCAAAACGACTGCCATGCAAGTAGAGTGGCTAACCTACTTTCTGAACTAGGCTTCTCACAAAGAGTGCTTCACCCCACCCACAACAAAGGTAGAATACTCGATTGGGTGGCAGACCACAACTGCAACGCCTCCATCCTATTGATCTCCCCCCAAATTTGGACAGACCACCACCTTATAACATTCGCCCTAGAAACCAACAGACCTACTCCTATCTTAGCCCAGCTAGCACCGTCCATCCCGACAAGGAATAAGAGAAACATCACCCCGGAAAATTTAGTCCCACTCATCCTTCCTACACTTAGTTCACTACCAGACAACCTGGACCCTGAAACTCTAGTGAATGAGTATAACAAAATTATGTCCTCCTCACTGGACTCAATTGCACCACTTAAAATGAGACAAAGTAAACCCAAAGCCAACCTCAATTCTTGGAACACCCCCCACCTGAAAACACTTCGCACCAAAAAAAGACAATGTGAGGTCGCATGAAAACTACAACCCTCTGAAGAAAATAAAAGCACTCTGAAGGATATATCTACCCTCTACAAAAAGGAAATACTGTCGGCTAAACGGGAAACCTACAACGCCAGATTAGCCCAAGCCAACTCTAGTACGAAGGAACTCTTCATCATCTTAAAGGAAATAGAATCTCCCATCCCAGTGCCAGACAACTGTGTCAAAGACAAACTATGGTGCACCAATATTCAGCAAGCCTTAGCTAGCAAAGTCACAACTCTCCAATCCAAAATTGCCAAGAAAAAATCCTCACTTAGTCAGGATACCATGCCCAAAATAACAATCACCCCCCCTAAAAATAACATTGACACTCCTCGCTTCAAGTTCTCCAAAGTATCCATTATTGAGACTGAAAAAATCATACTGTCACTCAAACCATCAAATTGCCAGGGGGACCAATGTCCAGCCCAACTGATAAAGGACGCAGCCAGAGACTTGGCTCCCTTCATCTCAAAACTCATTAACGCCTCATTCATAACAGGGTCTATACCAAGTAACCTAAAAGAATCCTGGGTACTCCCACTATTTAAAAAACAGACCATAGACCCAGCCATACCCACGAATTACCGCCCTATCACTGCCGTGCCATTCCTCTTAAAAATCATAGATAAAGTGGCGTATTCACAAATACAGAAACAACTAGAAACTAACCACCTGCTAGGAGTATGACAGTCTGGCTTCCGTCCTCAGCACGGGACTGAAACAGCCCTCTTAGACCTAAAGGCGCAGATCGACAAACTGAGGGATCAAGGAAAACCAGCCCTACTCCTCCTTCTGGATCTATCAGCTGCATTCAACCTTGTTGACCACAAGGTCCTTTGTAGGCATCGGGACATGGCTGCGCACTTCTCTGAAGAAGCCACAGCATGGATCCAATTGTTTCTCAATAATAGGAGCATGAGAGTCTTCTACTCCACAGCGGCACCTGACCCCACCCCTATCACATACTGCATGCCCCAGGGATCTTGCGTTTCTCCTACACTCTACAACATCTTCACGAAGCCCCTTTTCGATGATCTGGACCTTCTTGGTATCACCTACACTAACTATGCAGATGATACTCAAATTCTCCTACCACTTACTGGTGATTATGACAAGGATTTGGCCTTGGTGAACAGGGTATATCTCATCATCCAGGCATGGATGGCCACTCACGGACAATGCCTGAATGATGACAAAACTGAAATCATTATCTTTGGCACACCCTCTCCCCTCAAAAACTGGGCCCTAACTATTCCTCTTTTAACATCGATAACAATCAAATCACAACCGCTCATGCGGTAAAAACTCTGGGTTTCAACTTGGACTCTACCCTCTCGTTCAACAAGCGGGTCAACGCGATGGCTTCCACCACCGCTTACACCTGTAAATTGATAAGAGCAGGCAAACCCTTCCTATCCAACAACAGCTGCATCACACTTGCTAGAGCTCTCATTTTATCGAAGTTGGACTATTGCAACTCACTCTACATTGGGGCCAACAAGGAAGTTATCAAAAGAATTCAAATCTTGCAGAACAACGCGCTTAGAGCAGCATTAGGTATTCCCAGGAGAGCCCACATCACTGAATTCAGAAGAGCCAATAACTGGCTTTCAACTCATGAGAAAATCCAGCTAAAAGTAGCTTCACTTGTTTACAAATGTCTAAACAATGCCGCACCACGTTACCTTTCTACGAGATTCACGAGAATAAATCCAACAAGACTCACCAGATCCGCTAACTCTAACAACATCTCAACACCTAGATTTAAACTGTCTAGAGCTGGTGGCTGTAGCTTTCAGGTCAAAGCAGCTCAACTTTGGAACTCCCTACCATGCACCCTGCGGACAGATCAACCATACCCCACTTTCCGACACAATCTCACAAGGTGGATCAAAGACGCAGACAAATAACAGACTACTAACTGCCTGAACCTACTCCGTATGTCCCTCCACTGTTTATACTTTTGCACTCACCTACCTTTAGCATTTACCGCCTGTCAAAGTAGGACTGTAAATACTTGTAGCATTATTTTTGCCTTTTGTGTATATCTTGTGTATATTTTGTGTATATTTCTTGACTCCATATTTGCCCATGTGTTTCTGTAACTAAGCTGTAAGTTGTCATATACAATGTGCCCGGTTACCCTTGGGTCTGCTGCGCAATACAAGTAATAAAACAAACAAACAAACAGATCAGATTGGAAAATATGAAGCTGGTGTGAGGAAATAGTTCTATTCGTTTTGCCATGTCTTGTTTTATCATTACATTAAGGGGCACACCTCATACATTCCCCAAATCATTGCCTCCCCAATTAATTAGTGCAATGTCTGGGTGCCTTGTCCTTTTCAGACTGAAGAGTTTGGGGAAAACTTGGAACCAATGCATTCCCCGCAATCCAAAACATTTAATTGTAAAATTTGTGAAACCTAGCTCAATGTTAATATTTTGTTTCTCACAGAAAGCCAGTAACTAAAACAGCCAACTGTCTCTGTTCAGCCACACAGTTTTCAAACCAGCCATGATTTCTGCAGTCTTTCTCTGTTTCCGGGAAAATTGCTCTTAGTTTGAATTTCTAGTAGTTTGTAAGAGCAGGGTTTTTATGGTGTGTGTGTGTTTTGTAGTTATGAATTGGTTGATGATGCGGTTGTAATTATTCACGGCTATCCAGGATCCACCCACCAAGCAGAGTTGCTATTCAGGGGAGATAGCATCCCCCTGTGCAGCCGTGGCTATATGAGGACAAATGGTACCTAGTGTGTTTGTGGACGTGTGGTAGACGTGGCTAGCTGAAGTTTTGTGTGGCATCAGATGCATTGAGTGTTTTTGGGGATTGTAATAGACTAGGGGAGTGGGGGAGAACCATGAGAAGTGGAGGGGGGCTGGTAGGCATGTTGGGGATACTTGTTTGGAGTTTGGTGGAGTGCAAATAAAATTTTAAATCCGTAGTTTTTGCGAATAGCCGCGGCTATCAGCAAAGTGCCATGAAGGGCTGTTTAATAGCGTCTATAAATAGCATATGCATAGGTGCGTCAATGTTTTCTTCCTTTTAATTGGTTTTACCCGTAGACACTGTTATACTTCTAGCCGCGTCTAAAAACATATATTTTCTGTGCAATAATCATATTGTTATGTGGATGATACAGGACGGAATTTTATGTGTGTTTGTTATTTGACGTGGTTAAGTGTGCTCTTATTTTATTTTGAATTTTGAAGGCCGGCTTAGTTTAATTTTGGGTTTTCAAATGCAAGTTCTGCAGTCGCCTCTAATAGCCGTGGCTATCAAAGATGCTGGGTGGGGGAAAAATAAATGTCTGTGAGTTTCATTGTTTGTTTTTGGTTGTTGGTAGTTTTCTATTTGTGTAGCGGTCTGTAATACGTTGTGGGGAAAATGTGTCATCCATTTTAGTAATTTTATTAGTATATACTCCTCTTTTTTTTGGTATTCATTTTGGAAAGTATAAAAGCCACTATTTTTTGCAGTTTCAACCTTTTATTTCCAGAACTGATACTGTGCACATGCCATGTGAGTGTGTCTGATGTGTAAGTGTTAATACATTTTTTAAACTTTTGAAGGTTTAGTTGCAGTTTGTGTGTGTAAGTTATATTTACCACTGGTATCAGTTTGTCATTATGATTTTTTTCAGCCATTTTGATTGTGAGGTATTTTATATATTTTAGAAATATGGACTTTTAACATTGAATTCATGACATTTAAATGCAGGGATTTAGTTTTTGCATCAGCAGATGAGGTACTTTGCACAAAACTCTACACCATGCACCTTCCAGTAATCTGTCTGCAGCACCTCCATCCACCACTGAAACAACATGTTTGACTTACATGTCATCTTCCCTCAACACTGGAAGTTGGAGGAGAAGGAGGAGATGAGGCGTGCATGCGGAGCAAGGTAGATATTAAAGAGACATGAGGAGAGGTAAGAACCCTGGGGGACATGACAAGTGGAAAAGAAAGTACGATTGGAGAAGGTTCCCAGGATGAATTGGGAAGAGCGGTCAGTTAGGAAGGATGTTAGCCATTTGAGTGCCCTTTCTAAGATACCAAGGCTATCATGGAGCCTTTGTATGAGGATGGAATGGTTGACTGTGTCAAAGGAAGAGGAGAGATCGAGAAAAATGAGGACAGCTGGGGAGATGGAGTCCAGAGATGCAAGCATTTATTCACAGATATTCCGAAGAGCAGGTTCCATGCCTCTGGATGCTTGGAATCCAGATTCAATTTCATGGAGACCACCAACAAGTTTGGTGTGCGAGTTGAGTTGGGCCAATGCCAGCTTCTCCAGCAGCTTCCCCAAGAAGGGGGTGATGGAAATAGGGCTGTAGTTGGCAGGCCAGGTAGGGTCTGTTGAAAGCTTTTTCAGGAGTGGGAGCACAAGGGAATGCTTAAGGAAGGAGGGGAAAGATCCAGTGATAAAAGAGTGATTGCAGAAATCAGCAAGTAAGGGGGCAAGAGAGCCAATGCTGTCCTTGATGGTCCTGGATGAGCAAGGGGATACCTGTTTAGAAGAGACCTTCATGGAGCAGACAACTCTGCTAACATCTTCAGGTGTGACATGGGAGAAGGCGGAGAAGGAGGAAGGAGGAGGGAGAGGGGCCGAGGGAGGCAAGGGGGTGTGGGAGGGTGGGAGCAACGTTGTTCAGGATGTCCTAGGTTTTTGTGGTGAAGTGTGTGGCCAGTGCATTCCAGAGGGCCTTGTAAGGATGATGGGATGGAAATGAGTCTGTCCCACCCACCTAGGCTCTTTAGAGTAAGGTGAATCCCATAGGTAGCTGTGTAAGGTGCGACAGGGAAAGGACTTAGTTAAGTAACCCGACGCAGATACAATATCACTGGCATTATAGATGCATAGACTTGCGCTCATATAAAGAGATGCCATTTTATAGCTATGGAAGACACAAGCAGCCCTTCATGGCTGCGGGCCCGATGGAGAAACATGAACAGGCCGAAATGCAGAAGACAGATGAGCCCACACTGCTATTTCCCACAGAAACTTCACCTTATTTCCTGACTTTTGCAATTATTTAGTATCACAGAGAGCAATGCACCATGCAAGGCCATGAGACAGCACCAGGCTCCTCACAGTGCCCATTCACCACAAACCGGCCAACCGCAGACCTCTAACCCCCACCCAGCCCACCAGGAATGATAGCGCCCACCATTGACCCAGTCCAGGAGCCCCTGCATTCCACGACAGTGAGTGACCCCAGCCCATCAGCCATAAAACCAACGATCATAAAAGAACTGAACAAATGCGAACTTTTCACCTTGTCCCATTAAAAACCATTTGTAGTATGAGGTACAGGGAGGGATACATCATAGATCAAAATTAGGGGGGAAGTCTTGGGTGCAAGGAGTGCGATATAGACAGAGGACAGAATGTGTGGGTCAGCATGATTGTATTTCTTCCATCCCCCTGGTGCCAGTTCATAAGCCTCCCAGGTGCATGCCATAACGATGTAGTAGTAGCATTAGCTCACTAGAGTAGCCTTGGAACAGCAACATGTGAAGCGCCTGACCTTCAGTCCCTGAAGAGATGAGCCCAGCAGACCCACATGGGGAAAGACAGACGGCGAAGATGAGAACAATGATAGCCTGGCATCCCCTATGGAGCAGGACCATGTATACTGTCTTACCAATCAGATGTGCAGGTTTAGACCCTATTGAGGATGTCATTAGTGATGCTGTGAACGTTTATAATACACTGTACATGATGACTGAACCAGAACGTTCTCCAGCAGCAGAGTCATCTGCTGACACCTTTACCTTATGCCAATTAAACCTTGTTATCCTTGCAAGCAGTCTCTTGACTTTTTCCCTTTTTCCCTAGAGGGTTGTATTCTTTCTGGTGTGAGTGTAACAGGGACTTGCTATCAAGGAGAAGGGGAGGAGGAGACGTACGAAGGGTTGGCTAAATCCCTGCAGATCTCGAAAAATTCTGCCATGTTGTTGGGTGCACCGGAAACCCGTGCCTGTATGTGGGCTCATATGACATGGATGGAGAGTCTGTATTGCCTGTGGAGCAGGCAGCAGGCCAGTTTGTCAGAGGATGAGCCTGAGGTATGCCACTTCCGTTCTGCCGCCCTGCGTTTTAGTTTCAGGTCTGGAAGTTTTGAGTCGTATCAGGTGTCACGCTTAGAGGCAGGTTTCAGGTGGATGTTCATGACTGGGAATGTCAAGAGTATTGGTGATGGACAGGTGGGGGATGCTGCAAGCAGAGTCAGAGGTAGAATCAGAGGTACGGGATGAGGTGGGATGAAGGTGTAAGCAAAGGCAGCAGCTGACACTCGTTTCATCGGGCAGAAGTTCGTGAATGACGTTGGCAGGGCTTTTGGGGGTGCAGTCAGAAGGCTGAATGGGAACCAGGTGAGAGGAGAGGAGAGAATATTCTGACAAGGAAAGAGGGGTGACTAGTGCCTGGGGAGAGAGAAAAGTCAAAGTGTATGTGGGCATCCAGAGTGTGTCCAGCTGAATGGGTTGGCCCAGAAGGGAGCATGGAGAGGGAAAATGAGGTGTAGAGGGCAGTGAAGAGAGTGGATGCAGAGCCAGGGGATTGCAGTTGTATGTTGAAGTCATCCAGTAGGAGGAGGTTAGAGGTGGATGAAGGTAAGGATGAACAAAAATCATCCCATTCAGAGAGGAACAGAATGGTCTCACCTGGAGGCCAGTAAATGGTAGCAATGGTCAGGGTAGAGATGGCAGAGATGACCAGCTTGCAGCCACGGCTTTCAAAGGAAGAGTAGAGCTGAGTGGGTAAGTTGAAAGCAGAAACCCACTCAGGGAAGATTAAGGCAACCCCCCACAATTGCAGTGAGGTCGAGGCTTGGAGTCTTGAAGCCGTCAGGGAGGAGACAGTCAAAAGCAGTGACTATTGCCTCAGCCACGAGTGTGGCAATTCCAATTTATGTGCGTTGATCATGTTGTTGCATTGATTTTACACTAAATCATTTCACATGTTTCTGATTCCATGCCCTCATGTGTGATTTTATGTTGTTTTAATTGATATGCCTTGTCAATGTCTTTTTGAATTTGTAAAAATGTTATGGTAGCTGTGAGTACTGGTGGTTTACTTGATCCGCGGCTATGAATGCTCCCATTGTAGTTAGTACTTTGTGGCGTTCTTTGGTGCATTGATCATATTATATTATGGATGCTTCAGCACAGATTTGTACATGTGTTTCGGTTTGGATGTTCTTATCTGAAGGCCAGTGTGAATTTGAAACCTTTGTAATAAGTGTTTTTCAGCACATTTGAAAACATTTTGTGTAACCGTGTCTATAGGTCAGTTTTCGTTGTGTAACTGGGGTTATAGCTGTGGTTATTTAATTTGGTTATTTAATTTGGCATATTAGGGGGAACATTTTATTTATATATAGTGTGTAAATGTTGTATGTAGTATTCTTTGGAAAGATTGTGTTGGGGTGTATTCATTGATATGGTTTGTAATAAAAATGTGTTGGTCATTTTACTTGTTTGCTTTCTACAGTCGTTTGCTTTCTACAGTCGTCTTTTTGTGCTACTGATTTATGATAGTTATGAAAGTGAACTTTTGGTGAACTTTTCATATTCTGGTTCCACGTTTATAAGTATTGTTTGGCAAGTAAGGTTTTCCATATTTTACTTCTGTGTTTTTAGGAGTGTGATGAAGCCATATGACATGTTATGCAATGTTTATGTTTGACAAAAAATATATTTCATAATAAAGGCTATTTCTCATTGACACTGGAAGTTGTGACATTAAAGTGGGTTTATAAAAAACCCTAGTATGAACCAAGGAGTATAACTCTACCCTTGACCAATAATGTGGCTGTGTGTGTGCTTTGTCATTGGATATTAAGCTTTTTGTCTGTGACCCTATATTGTTCATTTTGTACTGTCTTCAAATTGTGGAGTGTTTGGCTTTAAAATGGAGAAATTTTATGAGGCAGTGCACCTGGTGAATGCAAATTTAGTAGTCCTTTAGGAATAATAATCAACAACAATATTTGGCAGTTTCACAATTTGCTTGGAAATGGTGTGCTTTGGAAGGGCAGGATTTTATTTGGGTTTCATGCTATGTAATGCAATATGTTGTTACACAATGCACTGACATAGGGAGATGTAAAATGAATGAGGATGCATCGTGGGATGGGGAAACAGTATTATTGATGGGATTTATTAAGATAGTTTTCAGGGGCTGGCAAGGACACTTGGATATTCAAACCCTAGTGGAGTGGGGATGGGCAGTGAAGGGAGGACATTGTAGACGAAATGTAGGATAGTGGGTCAGTCTGTTGGGCCTATGATGGTTGAATAGGTGGAAACAAGTGAGGTGCTAGACTTTACATGTTATTTGATGAGGATGACTAAAAAGAACTGATTAAATGGGTGGTAGGAGGAAGATGGTTGTGACAGGGCACAGTTATGGAACTAGCAATAGACTGAATGCTGTCTGTCTGGAGTTGGTGGTCAGTTCTTAAGGAGAGGCTTGTAAGGTGTTAAAACTGGTGGAGCAAGTAAGTGCCAGTGCATTATTTCACAGCATTTTTCTATTATTAGTTTTCTCATGAATTGAGGACACACTAGAGATGCATGAATGGTTGGTTGGTACATCAAAGCAAGCACATTTTTGAATGTGAATGAAGAAATTATGCAAATGTATATCATATTGTTTTAAGTGAACAGAAAAGTTGTTTGGGAATTGTAGTCTGAATTTATAGTTAGTGTATGTGAGGTGTTACTGAAGAAATGTATAGTGTCATGGGGAAACAGTGTTATTGATGAGGTTTGCTAGTGTAGATTTGTGGTGCTGCCCAGGGCACTTGACCATGAAAACCCTAGCCAAAGTGGCGATGGGAAATGGAGGGAGCACATGCATGGTTATATGTGTTATTAATTTGTTTGTTGCTCAAAGGCGGATAGCGGGTCAGGCCATTGGCTTATTTTTCTGAAATGGGTGGAAACAGGTGAGGTGGTTCTGTCTTCACGTTTTTTGTTGATACTTGCTACGGAGGACTGATTAAATGGGTGTTGGGAGAAGCAAGGGTGTGGCAGGGCTCAGTTATGTGACTAGCAGTATACCCAATGGTGTGTGCCTGTAGTTGGCCTACATTTGTTAAGCAGATACTTCTGTGGTGTGAAGGCTGGAGCTAGGTGGAGCAACTAAGTGGCAGTGCATTTTTTTTTTATTTGTTTATTTGTTCATGGTTTGTCATAAACCTTTACAAAATATACACAAAATGGAAAGATTAAAACACAAAAAGAAAAATTAACCATTAAAATTTCACACAATCACAGCATATATACAATGAAACAGATATCCAAAAACAGAGAATGTCTAACTTAAATCACATAGGGCCTCATTACGACCCAGGCGGTAAGTTACCGCCTGGGCCGTGACTTTACCACCATGGCGTAAACTACGTTTACGCCATGGTAGTTGGCGGACTTACCGCCCCATTCCGACCTTGGCGGGGCGGTAAGTCCCCAATCCCCATTTACCCTTCCCCATTCCCATTTTTGCCCCATAGGGCATAATGGGAGTGGGGAAGGCGTTAATTACGCCACCGTAAATTACGGTGGCGTAATTAACTCCATGGTCCCTTAGCGCCATGGATTTTAACACCTGCTAAAAGCAGGTGTTAAATCCGCCATGGCGCTAAGGGACCCCGTACTCAGGCGGTAAGGGTCGGCGCTGTTAACGCCGTCGTAAAACCCTTACCGCCTGAGTCGTAATGAGGCCCATACTGTTTTTAAAAAGGAAATTACACGAATAAACAACGTCAATGAATATCCATTTCTAATTCTATACCATATATAATTAGGATCATTGCTAAAACTATTGTCAAATAAGTCTGCAAAATATTCAGTTCTTTGTTTGACCAAATCAGGACATTTCAGCATAATATGTTCTAGAGTCTCATCTGTTTCACACACCTTACAGAAACAACACCATTTCTTTCTCTCCAACGGATTCCTTATATTTAAGATACAATTGGTATGCATGACATAAGTCTAAATCTCATATAGGAGTTTCTAAAGCTCCTAGATGGGTATTTTGTGAAGTAGAATTCCATAGCCGGAAAAAGATTCCAAAAAGAATGGACTTGATTGTACAATTTGGAAGCTAACACTTTACTCTTTGTCAAAGACCAATCCATACCCCTTATAATCTGTTTGCATTTGATGGGGGGTTTGTTCATAACAGTACATTTAGCAATACCAATTTCTTCTAGCATCAGCTCAATTTCATTGTTTAGAGCAACCATAAAGGGGAAAGACACATCAGCCCCTACTTCCGCATAAAAGTTGGTGACTCCCAATGATTGGCACTTTCTCCATAACATAAGCCTTTTAGTTGCAGCTAACGAGTGGAGGGATTGTAAACCCAATTCGTATCTCAATACTTCGATGGGGATACAATTTGGTAAAAAGAACAAAAGCCCCCTCCAAACAATACCTTCCAATGTTTTCAGAAAATCATCAATATCAACTGAAAAGATTTCTAGGCCATAAGTGATCCGCGGGACCACTTTACTTAGATAAAATTCTCTCATTGGTTTCATCGTAAAACCTCCATATTTTCTTTCCAGCATTCGCATCTGTTTTAAAGCTACTTCTGCTTTTGATTTAAGTTGATTTTTAAACAGTGTCACCGATTCAGTGCCCATAAAGCAATAACCTAGATATTTGAATGCTTTTTGGGGCTTAATTTGTTTGCCTTCACAGAACCATGAGAGAGAGTTCTGCTTCTTATTGGCCCGTCCCATTCGAATTATAATCGTTTTGGAGGGATTCATTTTTAGGTATAGATTACTTATAAACAATTCAAAAGTCTTAATTAGGCGCTGTAAACCCACTTTGGTATTGTCCAAGAGGAGAAAATCATCAGCATAAGCCAACCACGAAATTCCTCTTCCATTCAGTTTGGGTGAAACCAGACCCATGTTCATAAAGGCAAATTGAGCTCCACTGACATATAGGTTAAAAATCGTTGGTGCCAGCATGCATCCTTGTCTTAAGCCATTGTTGATTAAAATTTGGGAAGAGAGATCCCCGACCGTGTTCATTCTTACAACTAGCCTAGTGTCTGTGTAAAGTTCAACACTAATGTTCAATAAATGCATTGGCATTTTTAGAGATTTTAGATTATGCCATAGCATTGGCCTGTCAACAAGGTCAAATGCCTTGCTAAGGTCCATAGATGCCACAAAAGTTTGACTCTTCCCCTTAGCCCACGCTTTGCTTTGGATACATCGCAAGACTAACCCACCACAATCCGTACCGCAGTTTTTCTTGAAACCCACTTGGATCATGCTAAGTATATGATTATCATCCATCCACCTCTGAACATCAATCAATACCAAGGATGCAAATATTTTAGAGTCTGAGTCCGCGATAGCTATGGGTCTGTAGTTTCTGGGCTCCAATCGAGAACCCTTTTTAAACACCGGGATGACAACAGACACCCTCCAAGATTGCAGAATGATTTTAAGTGTACACACGTCTTTGAAAAGTATACATAAGATTCTTGCCCATAAGAGAGGGTCAGCTTTTAGCACCTTATTACTGAGATTGTTTAATCCAGGGGCTCCTGTATTTTTAGATTTTATTATAAGATTCTTTATTATACCTACCTCACATCTTAATGTCCAAGGTAAAGGACTCACTCTATGAGGTGAGTAACATTGGTCGTTGGTCTTATACAACTTAGAAAAATGGCCTGCCCAGATGGCTTCAGGGATTGGATTTATCATTATTTTGACTTGAGTCGGGTCCACATTATTCATTAGTTGCCAGAAGTTATGCGAGTTCACCCCTCTCATTGCTCCTAACATCCGTTCACCATCCCGTTGAGCAATGATATATCTATGGCTCCTCAGCCAGTTTTTGTATGATTGCTTTACTCGTTTAATAGAAACCCAATGATCCGAACCGGCTATATTCAGTTTACGCATTCTGCGGAGCTCCCTATTAAGTTCTCTTTTTCTTTCGTGAACATCTATGTCCATTGCATGTTTGTGTTGATTTGTCCGAACAGATCTGCGAGGCTTATGTTTAAAAAAATCCTTAATTTTGGATGTAATGGTGCCGGCGAATTATTTTACCGAGAACATATGCAAACGTTGTTCCAAATTTTTATTTTCATATTCAATGATGAGCATAGAGAAAAATTTGTGTGTGGAATTAAAGGACCATTTAATCCTATTATTTGCGGTGTTAAGCAAAAGATCCTCCTTATAGCATTGTTTAGCCCTTTCGCAGATTAAAAGTTCGAACTCCATCACAACAATACAGTGGTCACTTGTCGAGACTTGCTTCACTTCAAAACCTAACAATGAAAAACTCAATTTGGCAGTTAGAAAAATATGATCAATAGTGGACTTACAGCCTCTTGCATTCCATGTACATTGGTCATTAGAAATACGCTTTAATCCCGACAATTCTGTGTATTTATGCCATAGGAATCCTCTGAGTTTCTGGCTACCAATTACACAGGTTGTCATCTTGAGGTGCAAGGATTCTCCCATCAAACTGTCCACATCACAGTCAGCGTTTAAATCGCCTGCTATTATTATTTGACCAGAAGTGTTGTTGGTAGACCACTGATCTATTTGTTTACCTAAATCAATGAAGTTGATTTCCAGCTGTTGATCGGATAAGACATTCGCGTTCCAATACACGTTAATTATCTGTAGTGAGAAGAGATTCAAACCATCTCCCACCGAATAATCAGTTAAGAGAAACGATTGACCTTGTTTCCAAGTGTTTATTTTTTGCAGACCTGGGGACTCCTTTGAAGCCGTGATTATACCCCCCTTCGATCTGCCTCTCGCACCTTTTGTGGCACATAGGTCCTCCACTATGAAATCTTCCCAGCCCACATGAGTGGTCAGCCAGGTTTCTTGTATCAAAATTAGATCAAAGCCATGTAAATCTAACATGAGAGATTCGTTGTTAAAAAGATTGAAATTGACACGAGAATTCCAGCATAGCAATTTCAAAGCATGATTAGTAACTATGCAGGTTTACCCAATTCCTTTAGATTGGAGATTGCGTCTCGCAAAGAAAGAGCCAACCATCTCAAATCCTGTTTCTCTGATACATCATCAGTTTTTTGATTGGTGTGATGGAATCTTTGTTCCTCACTTTCTTGCCTTGTTATCCCACCTCTATCAGGGATTTGTGTTGGAATAGACTGGTCCTTAAATGGGAAGATGTCAAAACCCATACGATGAAGAGCTTCTGCCTCCTTCAGTATCATTGACCGAACCAAGGGGAATGGAATCACCAATCTGACAAAATCCCATCATCCCTTATCGATAAAATCGACCATATGAATATCTGCAGAGGTAATAAGTTTGAGTTCAGATATCTCCGCAAATAACGAGAGAATGTAGGGTCTATTTAGCGATTGCATTCTATCATCTTTAAATAAGGAGCATAAAATCAGACTCGGCATATGTGGAAGTGCCACAGGTCTGAGCTCCTGCAGATATTTAATATCGTTAGATGTTTTATCATTATGCCACCTACCATCCCCCCTTACATATGAGCGATAGTCCTGTTCATTCCTCTCTTCTTCTGATAAGCCCTCATCTTGTTTTTGACAGTTCAACAGAGTATCTTTATTTCTAAGCCTCTTATTTTCTTCTACAATGTTATTCACATTTTTTAGGAGTTCACCAATTTGATCATGGTCATTGGCCTTCCGATTTATGCTAGTATCTGTGATCACTGTCTGTATGGTATCATATTGTGTACGCCCTGCATTCTGCATCTCAGTAGGAAGTGCAGCTTCCTTCTCATTTGTACGCAAACTCGTATTCGTGTGTTCCATTACTCTATCTTGTTCTTTCAATCTTTTATTTTCATTCATCAAATCCTGGACATTTCTGAGTATTTCCTCCATATTTGTCTCAATATCTGTGGGCGCAAGGTGAGGGTTAAGTGCTGCATCTGCACCTTGCAGGACTGATCTCTCATCCTGTTTACTACAAGAGTCTACCATTGTTGTATTTGTAAAAGGTAATGTATTGATATTCGTAGTGTCTTTATGGTATAATCCTGTGTTTACTGATTGTACAATTGGTCTTATTCGTCGCTTCACTACCTCCCCAGAGGCCAAGAGTGTATGATTGTTTTTAACCTGTTCTATACCACTCATGTTTTTACCAGATCTAATAGGCTCCTTTGTACTTAGGCAGTCAGTTTCCTTATTTGACGTACTTATTGGACCTTTAAAGATTTTAAAGATGTCATTCAAACCATTTTCCAGTCTACTCGTGTTATCCGTAAGGGAAGCTCTTTTTTTTTTCTTCATAACCTCATACATTCCCTCCACTCCTTCTTCATATTCACTCTGAGTTGCCTGATCAGCGGATGTTTTCACAGTTGCAGCTGCATTCATCTGTGTGTTCCACAATTCGATATCACACAGACAACTGCATCCGAAGCATCCTCATCAATCATGTGTTTCATATCAAGGTCTCTCATAAATTTTCTAGATGATTTGTTTCTTTGTTCTGTTTTTTTTACTTTGTTATTATTTTTTTCGCTTGTTTTTTTCTGCTCTAGAAGGCATAGTATCCCTAATAGGACCTTCAGTTAAGTTGTTGCCCTTAGAAATAATGTAGGGCGTGACAGTGTCCTTTTTCGCAGAGTTGGCAACAATTTCCAAAAATTTAGGGGCCACCATGTTGTTTCTAGATGTTTTATTTTTAAGCGGAGAGGGCACATCAGGCTGACCATTCCCAATTTCCACCCCATTTGTGTGGCATATAGATTTCAGATCAGCATTCCATGTTACCATTGTTTCCTTCACTATGGGGACTAACATGTCAGCTAGTCCTATAGGCAAAGTCTCTATACATTTAACAATAGATATGAGTAAGCTCGGTAGGACTTTGGGAAAATTGTCAATAGCTGTTACCGTAGAAGTCAACAAGTCATTATGTTTTCTAAGTTCAACCAAAATAGCTCGGTTGAAAATACCTACCATCGTCGTCATGTCATCAGCTGGTGGAAAATCATTTATGCCATCCGATAGGATATCGTATATGGGATCAGACATATTATCGTCAGTAATAAAGATAGCCGGAGTATCAGAGTCAAGAGCGTCATTTCCAGCAAACTTATCTCCCTGATGTGGATCATTGAGTACCCTTTCTATCTCATAGTCACCAAACATTGGTTGGGAAGAGTCCATGACTACCTCCTGATTCCTAATTTCAACTGAACAATCCTGCGCACATTGTAACAATTCCTCTTCATCTGCACACGGTGTAGGCAAAGGAAGTGCCGCCGCACGAGCCAGACTAGCCCTGCGGGTACTTACTGCAGTGAAGAAGTCCGCCCTATGGTCTTTACGTAGGGCGGCTAATTTTACTTTACCCATGTTGTAATTAGTTAAGATCACTCAATACTACCGCCAAAGGACTAAGGTGTTGATATATACAACACCCAACTTCAGCGGTTATGAGGTGTATTTGGATTGTACCAAAAATTTAAATACCTGTTAAAGAAGTATATTTCTGGTACTTGCTTTATCTTATGTTGCCCTCGCATCCAAAGCACATAATCGACGGGTCAGTTCCCCCTGCGCACACAAGATAGATTGGTGGTTAACCGCACCCGATCACCCGCAACACCGAGCACGAACCGCGAACAGCAAACATTGTGCTTTCGAGTGCTTCCGTGTGCGCGCGCGGGTGCGCTACACACACTGCTTTTGGGCTTTAGGGGGGCGGGCACAAGGGTGAGCTTGGCGTTGCGAGCCCAATCAGAAAACAGCTATAAGTGAGTAAAAAAGAAAGATTTAGGTCAAGAAAGATTAGGAGGGATAGCAGTGTGTCCTAAACTTACAATGTCAATGTCAATTGAGAGTGTATATTTACTTTCCGCCCAGATAGGTCAGGCAGCTTCCTGTGTGCCTGTAAAGGACGTCCGCTTCACCGTGGATTCAGCGCTCAGCAAGCGGCGTCCAGTCTGGCAGAATGAAAAGAAAACGTCCGTGTCAGCATACAGTTCCAAAAAGACAAGTCCTTCCCAGCAAACAGCGTGCTTTCGAGTGCTTCCGTGTGCGCGCGCGGGTGCGCTACACACACTGCTTTTGGGCTTTAGGGGGGTGGGCACAAGGGTGAGCTTAGCGTTGCGAGCCCAATCAGAAAACAGCTAGAAGTGAGTAAAAAAGAAAGATTTAGGTCAAGAAAGATTAGGAGGGATAGCAGTGTGTCCTAAACTTACAATTTCAATGTCAATTGAGAGTGTATATTTACTTTCCGCCCAGATAGGTCAGGCAGCTTCCTGTGTGCCTGTAAAGGACGTCCGCTTCACCGTGGATTCAGCGCTCAGCAAGCGGCGTCCAGTCTGGCAGAATGAAAAGAAAACGTCCGTGTCAGCATACAGTTCCAAAAAGACAAGTCCTTCCCAGCAAACAGCGTGCTTTCGAGTGCTTCCGTTTGCATGCGTGGGTGCGCTACACAGACTGCTTTTGGGCTTTAGGGGGGCGGGCACAAGGGTGAGCTTAGCGTTGCGAGCCCAATCAGAAAACAGTTTCCGCCCAGATAGGTCAGGCAGCTTCCTGTGTGCCTGTAAAGGACGTCCGCTTCACCGTGGATTCAGCGCTCAGCAAGCGGCGTCCAGTATGCATTGGCATACCCACTGGTGCATTATCTTGGAGCTATGGTGTGTTATCACGTTAATTATGCATTGAGGACACAACAGAGATTAGTAAATAGTTGGTTGTTATATGAAAGGAAAGATGTGTTACATAGTATTTTGGAACACCTTTATGAAGGTGAATGGAGACATTTTTGTCATGTTGTTTCCATTGAACATTTCTTCCATTTTGAAGTTGTTGTGAATTGTACTCTGATGTTATGTGTAGAGTATGTGTGGTATTAATTAAGAAATGTACAGTAATATGGGATTACTGTATTATTGATTAGGTTTGGTAGGTAGCTTTATGGCGCTGTCCAGGGCACTTGGCCATTCAAAGCCTAGTAATAGTGGGAAGGGTAGTGGAGGGAGGATGTACATAATAATATGTTTTGCTGAGTAGCTGTTTTTCATGGTCGCTGTCATACGAAAAGGGACCTAGTCTGTTTTTGAGTAAAATGGTGGTTCAATTTTGTTTTCTGATCATAGATGTGCTCCACTTGAGCACATTTCCTGTGAGGAATAACAAGTAAAAAAAAATATTCGCATCTCATGCAGATTCCGAGTTGTGAATAACTATTATGTCTGGGCTGGCAAGTGGCCACAGGGTTTTACGTCACGCAGCCTTGACTGAGGCGCTTGTTTTGCTTGGCCCTACAAAGCACAGTCTGGCAGTCCATTAAACCCTGTCTAAGCCTGTCAGCCTGGGCATAGAAGTTATATTACATATTGAAAATATAAAGAAACACAATGCTTGACCTTGACTATACCAATTATTTATTTTTATACTGTTATTTTGTAAGATGCCATCAACAAGCTACATGAAAGGATTGGCTGCAGGGAAGTACATTTCTACAGTGTAAAATATCAAAAAGTAGCGTTGTTAAATCTGTAGATACAAATCCTGTAGATAATACAATACCTATTGTCGATGATACTTTTGAAACTTTGCAATTACTAATAGGAGATGTGCCAATAGAATATAATCATGGAACTGAGAATGTTTTTCTTGAAAGAAAAAACGAAAAAAAATGTATCAAATGTGTTACTATCTAGTAAAAAAAGAAAGATTTCTAGAAGAAAAGGTAGCGAATGTGCTATCAATTTGAAACAGATGAATATTTATTTATTTATTTATTTATTCACATTTGTAGAGTGCGCAGCAGCCCAGGGCATTGTGACACTGGTTACACACATTTTTCTTAGTTACAGAATATTGTTCTTGGTTATAGTTACGTTACATTGTGGAGCTGGTTACAGACATGTTTCTTAGTTACAAATCAATGTCCTTAGTTACAGTTGCATTGACAGTTGCAAGCGATAGAGTGGGATTAAGTGAAGAGGGTAGTTTTTAGTTTTTTATGGAATGAGAAGAGGGATTTTTCAGCTCTGATGTCAGCAGGTTAAGAGTTCAATAACTTGGGGCCTGGTTTATAGTCATAATGTAGAAAGTCAAAATGTAGAAAGTCAAAATGTCGAAAAATAAATGTAGAAAAAAAAATGTAGAATTTTATTTTATGACGTTTTTTATTCGAAATGGGGGGGTTCCACCCCAAAACCCCTTTTTTTTTCTTTTTTTTTTCTTTTACCCATTTTTTTTTATTCCCGGACCCCAAAATAAATATATAATTAAAAAAGAGGGAATTCGACATTTTTTTTTCTACATTTATTTTTCGACATTATTGTCATTGTACATTTTATTTTCGACATTTTGACTGACCACCTTGGGGCCTATGTAGGGGAAGCCTAACCCTCGAGCTCTCGCTTTGTTTATGTGGGGGGTGTGAATTTGGTTGGTGTAGCGAGTTCTGTCTGGTCGTGGGGAGGTGGATTTGGTTATGGTGTCCAATAGATATGAGGGTACCGTGCGGGTGAGCCATTTGTGGGTGAGACTGAGGATTTTGAACGTGATGCGTTCTTTTACTGGGAGCCAGAGAGCTTCCTGTCTGGCATGGGTAATGCAGTCTATTTTTGGGATGCTGTGTGCTGCTCTTAGTGCATTGTTCTGTGTGATTTGGAGTCAATTTATGTTTTTTGCGGAAGTACCTGCTTGGAGGGCATTACAATAGTCCAGTTTAGCACCAATGGTTGCTCTGGCTATGGAGAGACGATTGGGTTTGGAGAGTTATGGCTTTATTGCATTTATAAGTTTGGTGGTGTGAGCTGAGGCGGAGGAGATGGCACTGACCTGCTTTGTCATGGATAGTGTAGAGTCTATGTGAACTCCTAGGGTCTTCACAGAGGTAGACACAGGGATGATGGTTTTATCAATGGTGAAATTGGAGTACAGTTTGTGGAGTTTGGCTAGAGTAGTTTCTAGACCTAGTAGGATGATTTTGGTCTTCTCCCCATTGAGGTACAGGCCATTGGTGCCCATCCAAGCCTGGATGGTAGAATAGATTGTGTGGAGTGCTTCGGCATCTTTGTGGTATACTCCAGAGAGTGGTAGTCAGCGTAGTTGGTGTACGCTATACCCAAGGCATCAAGCTTGTCAAAGAGGGGCTTTGTAAACAGATTGTATAGAGTGGGCGCTGTGCAGGAGCCCTGTGGGACTCCACAGTGGATGGTGGTGGGGGCTGCGTTGGCAATGTTGGAGAAGACCTTCATAGCCCTACCCTCCAAGAAGGAGGTGACCCAGAGCGCTGCTTCTTCGGTGAAGTTGGCTGATTGGGTGCGGTGTGAAGTGAGAGTCTTGTGATCCACCAGATCGAACGCAGCCAAGAGGTCTAGGAGTAGTAGGAGGGCTGGTTTTCCTTTATCCATGATTTGTGTGATCTGTTTTTTTTAAATCTACTAGGGCAGTTTCAGTACCGTGTCCTCTGCGGAAGCCGGATTTTCTAGTTCAGAGGATGGAACTGTCTTCAAGGAATTGTTGGATTTGGCAATGGGCAGCTTTGTCCAGGAACTTGATGAGGAAGGGCACAGTAGTTATTTGTTGGTAGATGTTAGGTTGGAGGGGGGTCTAGTGTGGGTTTTTTGAGAAGGGGGCAGACCCATGCCTCTTTGAGGATGATGCTGGTTCTGAAAGAGGCATTGATGAAGGCTGTTAGTAGAGGAGCAAGGCTGTTGGTGCAGTCCTTGTTGAACTTCGGGGGACAAATGTCCCCATTACACATTGAGGTTTTTAAGTTTTTGAGGATGTTAATGACTTCAAGTTCCAAGATGTCTCTGAAGGAGAAGAGGGGTTTGTTGGGAGAAGGAGTGGATTGCGGCTGATTGACCCCTGAATGAGTGGGTAGTGCATTGTGGTGGTCCTTTTTTTGCAGAAGATTGATTTTATTCAGCATGGTTGCTTGAATACTGGCACACCAGGCTTCATCTTTGATGATCTCGTCTGGTGTGTTGGGGGAGGTGGGGAGTTCCTTGAATATAGTAACGATGTTTTTCGATTGTGAATTAGCATTCATGATTCGAGTGTTAAAGGCGTTGGCTTTGCCTTTAGTGATGGCATCTTTATATTGGTGAGAGATTAGATTGAAGCGGTTCATGGTGTTATCACAGGGGTTGATTTGCCAGTTTTTTAATTATTCTCTCTTGCAAGAGCGCATGGATTGTAATTCATCCGTGAACCAGGTGTTTGAGTAAAGAGTCTTTTTTCTTTTTTTGTTCTTCTAGCGGCTCTATGGCGTTGATAGGATTGGAGAGAGTATCTTTGTAGATGTTTGCTAGGGTGTTGGGATCATCCGAGAAGGGGTGAGCAAGTGCTGGGATGTTAAGGTACAGGCATAGATTGTCTGTGGGGTGAGTTTTTTGGAAATTCTAGCTTGTGAGGGAGGTGCGGGTGTGGGCTTTTTTGAACTGGAAGCAAGCAAGGTGAATTCAATATAGTTGTGATCAGTCCATGGTAGAGCTGTTTTAGAGGTAATGGTGGTGAGACAGTTATGGTCAGCGACCCAGTCGAGGGTGCAGCCTTTGTTATGTGTTGAGGTGGAGATTATTTGTGTGAATCCTAGGTCATTAAGTTCTTTGGCAAGGGTGGCAGCAGCTTTGTCCTTGGGGTCTCCAAGAAGGAGAGTCTTGGTATATCCTTTGATGTTATTGCTAAGTAGGTGAGTGATGTGTCCCTGGATGTCTGATGGGAAGCCTGGGGGAGATATAGCGTGTGTATGACAGAGAGTTTAACAGAGAGCATATCAGAGTTGCTCTGCCAAGGGTGGCAAATGGATCTGAGGGAGGGAGTTTCTTTGAATATGAGGGCTACTCCTCCTCCTAAGCGAGTTGGTCTGTCTTGTCTGAGAATGGTGTAGCCTTCTGGGAGTGCAAGGGTGATGGCAGGGCCGGATGCCTCATGCAGCCATGTTTCAGTGGTGGCTAGTAGGTCAACGTTGTTATTTGTTAGGAGATCACTTATTTCTAGGGCGTGAGCAGTGAGTGATCTAACATTGAAGAGGGCACATTTTAGGTGAGGAGGCGGTGTGGTTGTGGTTTTGGTGGTGGTGAGGAGGCTGGATGTGTGGACAGTGGTGGTGAGGAAGTGTGTTTGGATGGGCCTGGATGTATGAATGGGAGTGAGAGGTTGTTTGCGGTGTGGAATGCATGTGTGTGTGAATTGGGAACCTAGGTGAAGATTACAAAAGGTGGTGGATGAGGGATGGCATGTGGGTTCTAGTGTAAGAGTTTGTGCTCGAATTCTGGTGCATCTGCTGGTAGTGGAGGAGTGGTTCTGTATAGTATATGCATTGGTTGTGTGTGGGCATTGGGGTTCTTGCATGGCAGTGTAGATGGGTTAGGTGGTGTATTGGGGCGAGTATGGGTGGTATGGTGCTGTGAGGCTGGGCATGTGAGGATGGAGTAGGTTTCAGTAAGATCCAGTATAGTGAGAGAGAGAGTGTGAGGGCCAAAACTATAGTTGCAATGGGCTGGTAGCAGTTAAGAAACTTGTAGAGGATCTTACTAGTGGGCTGCATGGTGTGTGCAGATAAAGATATATATAGGAAAATGTATCACTCTCGAGTTTTTACAAATTCTTGAAAAGTGTGATATCAAAATCTAGATATGGGTTAAAGCGGTTTTTGCAAAAGAAAAAAGTAGAAGTAATAATTAATGAAGCTTTTGATATGCAAAGAAAATGTTTCGTGTTCGTATTGAATAAACTTAAGAAAATACTTAAAGTGACTATACCATTCTATACAAATGTAGAAACAGTTGATGTACTTACACGTGTCAACTTTTGTGATGTGTTTGGTCGAGAGTGGAAACACACTTCTCATAATGAAGGATATTTTAATGAGGAGAGTTTCATTCAGGGAAAGAATGTTCCCCCAGCTATTGATGAGAGTGGACGTAGCTATGAAGTCTGAAATGGTGTGATTTTAAAAAAAAACTATGAAATCGTTCAATGTGATAATACAGAAATGGAAAGTGTAGGTCAGTTTAAGAATTGCAATCAAAGATTGATTGTGAGGTATGGACATGCAATGTTTTTTGCAATATCAATACGTTTTCTTGTAAAGTGTTAAATAAATTTTTTTTGCACAAAAATTATAATGTTCAAAGACAGATCAAGATGTAACAAAGAATAGATGACTGTGAAGTTAGTGAAAAAACAGTACTTTTAGGTCATTCGCTAGCTTGTATTGATAAAAGTAGATGTAAGAGTCAGTTTCATCATATATGGATGCGGGATGGAAATCATACTAAATCAAGATACCTTATAGTTAAACGGTATGAGTGCAAAACACCAAGTATGCCTCTTGCAGTTTTAAATCAAATGCCTTTGACTGGAAATGTAGAAAGTTTAGTTTCTACAATGCAAATGATAAATATGATGCATTTAAAAGAGTATGTGTATGAAACACTTACATGGAGTCGAAATGATGATCCTATTCTTTCTAAGGATCAGATTTTTCAACAGTATAAATGTTGAGTTGTGTTCTACTGAAAGACCTGACATTGTTTGTGTATCTTGTCGGCACACTTATTATAAGTCTCAAGTGCAACTAGTGTACATTGAGGAGACAACTAAACACACTGTAGAAGATGTTTGAAATAACTTTATTTTCATGTGTTTGTTGAAGCATGATTTGACACAAGAGAGGAACTTTGTTTGTAGACACTGGGTTGGGCTTTAAATAAATAATCCTACAAGAAGTGTTTTGAATGACATGATAGTGCCTGATACCGCTTCTGTGCTTCAAAAACTGAACATGTTTGAAGTGATTGCATTGCAAACTGTTCATCTTTTCCAAGTTATTGTTAGATTTCAAACAAAGATGTCCAATCTGCCTAGGAAATCATTAGTGCAAGGTGTCAGAGGCAGAATTGTGTACTTACTGCTTAATTTGGAAGAAAATATGAACAGTGTAGGAGTGAAGCGTTACATTGTAGATTCTTTATTTGTTTTATTAAATGGTGTAGCCATAAAACATAGGAGCATTTTGCAACAGCTAAAAGATATTGGAAAAGTGAAAAACGCATTGGCATTTCTAATGGAGCACAATGATTCATACAAAGGCAGTCTGACTGTACCAGACTTATCTATGCTTGATGTTGAGTCAACTAATAAAATCAGTGAAGGTCAGTTTCAGCATCTATCTGTTGCAGAAGGGAATAGTTTGTATGAATATTACACTATTCATCCTCTACACTCACGAGTAATGGGTGATAGTTTAGAATTGTATCAAATGAAAACAATGAAAGGTACACCAACAAGTATCTGGGAAAAGACATTAGAAGCCCATTGTTTCCGAAGGCTTTTTCCAACAGGTACAGGAGGGAGATTGGATGATTTGAAGGTGAAATCTCTGCTTCAGAATATCATTGTGCAAGAATGTATTCTGAAGATTCACGATTCCGCACCAATGTTGAATGTATTTTTTACTTATTGTATGAAAGTGAATTTTTTAACATTATGTTATGCTGTTACTCATACACTTCAGACTGGAACACGATTTCAAAATCATTCTACATGTGGGATACTGCAACAGGTGAAAGAAGAAAATGAAATGTTAGAGGGTAAACTTACAAATATTCTTGTTGCAATGAGAGGAACTAAAGAATATTGGTATAGGAGAAAGTCTGAGGTTAGATGCATGATCAGAAACTTGGGATCCCCAACTTGGTTTGTGACTGAGTTGCGCTGAGCATTGCTGGGATGATCTTGCAGAGGGATTTGTGAAAGTAATACACAGAAAGAAAATATAGAACATATGACACCAGGGGAATTGTGTTCTTTGGATCCTGTAAGTGCATCACAGTTTTTTCATCACACATTTTTAGCCATGTTACACTTTACATGTAATAAAGAAAATTATCCATTAGGTGCTGTGGAACATTGATTTTGGAGGAAATGGTACCAGGCACTTGGGGCACCACATATACATATGCTGGTGTGGATTAAAGATGCTCCGGAGTTTGGTAAGGAAAGTGATGGTTGTGTGATGGAGTTCATTGAAAAATATGTTACTTGTTCCATTCCAGCTCAGCACGTAAATGCTGATCTACGGAAACAGGTGGAAATATTTCAAAGGCACTCAGTGGAAAGTACTGTCAGAGAAAATAGAAAAGTAAAGACATGTACTATATTCAGTGCATATTTGGCTTTCCAAGGCCTGTATGGATATTGATATTTTATTTCTCTCACGCTCGTACATAAGTGTTTCAGAGCGCGACAAGGCAAGGGAAGGGAACAGGGGAGAACAAAACAGCGATCTTACTAGGCCCAGTGACATTGAGAAGACGCAAGTGCATGGGAGAGGGGGAGGGGAAAAGTGCATGGAAGGGGGGAGAAGTGGAAAGTGCGAAGTAGAGGAGAAACAGATAAATAACAATAAATAAATAATAAAGGCAACAAACAGTTTTAGTGCATAGGATATTTTAATGAGGAGAGTTTCATTCAAGGAAAGAATGTTCCCCCAGCTATTGATGAGAGTGGACGTAGCTTTGAAGTCTGAAATGGTGTGATTTTAAAAAAAAATATGAAATCTTTCAGTGTGATAATACAGACATGGAAAGTGTAGGTCAGTTTAAGAATTGCAATCAAAGATTGATTGTGAGGTATGGACATGCAATGTTTTTTAATATCAGAGCGCGACAAGGCAAGGGAAGGGAACAGGGGAGAACAAAACAGCGATCTTACTAGGCCCAGTGACATTGAGAATGCGCAAGTGCATGGGAGAGGGAGAGGGGAAAAGTGCATGGAAGGGGGGAGAAGTGGAAAGTGCGAAGTAGAGGAGAAACAGATAAATAACAATAAATAAATAATAAAGGCAACAAACAGTTTTAGTGCATAGGATATTTTAATGAGGAGAGTTTCATTCAAGGAAAGAATGTTCCCCCAGCTATTGATGAGAGTGGAGGTAGCTATGAAGTCTGAAATGGTGTGATTTAAAAAAAAAATATGAAATCTTTCAGTGTGATAATACAGAAATGGAAAGTGTAGGTCAGTTTAAGAATTGCAATCAAAGATTGATTGTGAGGTATGGACATGCAATGTTTTTTGTAATATCAATACGTTTTCTTGTAAAGTGTTAAATAATTTTTTTTTGCACAAAAATTATAATGTTCAAAGACAGATCAAGATGTAACAAAGAATAGATGACTGTGAAGTTAGTGAAAAAACAGTAATTTTAGGTCATTCACTAGCTTGTATGGATAAAAGTAGATGTAAGAGTCAGTTTCATCATATATGGATGCGGGATGGAAATCATACTAAATCAAGATACCTTATAGTTAAACGGTATGAGTGCAAAACACCAAGTATGCCTCTTGCAGAGGGGAGGGGAAAAGTGCACGGAAGGGGGGAGAAGTGGAAAGTGCGAAGTAGAGGAGAAACAGATAAATAACAATAAATAAATAATAAAGGCAACAAACAGTTTTAGTGCAGCCAGCAATTTGCAAGTGCTAGGTTTAAGGCAGCAGACAGGGTAGGTCTGATAAGTGCAGGAAGAAAAAGGGGGGGGCTGTATGGGTACAGATACAGACCCCAGTGCAAGGGGTGGACCGGAGGCAGTACAGGAGGGTGGCAGGGTAAGCAGGTACCTGGGCCCGGAGGACAGAGTGTGGCCAGGTGCATGGTGCCAAGAGAGAACAGATCAGCAGGGGAAAGGGGGAGCCAAGGCAGAAGAAAAGAGGAAGGTCTTGAGGTGCTTCCGGAACCAGAGATGGTTCTCCTCAGGTTTTAGAATGGCAGGGAGGCTGTTCCAGAGGGAGGCACCAGCCGAAGACAAAGATCTACCCCCCAGCTCGTTTCTTTAATCCTGTTCTGGATTAAACTATTCACTTGATCAACTGAGACACCAGTTGGTCAAGTGAATAGTTTAATGTCATCTGTTCGACACCATGTTATCGGAAAGTCACCAAGAAATACTTATAATTTAAAAAGAAGTAAGTATGCCAATCCATTAATGATTACAATCCTGTCATTGCTCTGCTATGGAATGCAAATACTGATGTACAGTTTATTGCTTGTGACTGAACAGCTGTTTCTTGTTATGTTACTGAATACATGCCAAAAGCTTAAAAGTGCAATGCAACTGAAGTATGGGCAGATTTATTAGCAGATAAAAGTCTTATTCAGAAACTTTTAAGCATCAAGTTTGAAGATGCTTTCACATAGTGTGGTAGCTACGCAGCTGCAGATCGGCTCACTACTTTGCCTCTGTATGGACATAGCATTACTGTAGTTTGGTTAAGCCTTGGACCAGCTAGTAATAGAAATCAGGTATCGAAGCCTTTGAGTGAAATTGAGCAGTTAGCTGAAGCAGTACCTGACAGTACAACGATTTTGAAAAAGAACTTGATTAATACATATTATCCCAACCAATCTGAAATGTTGGAGGATCTTTGTTTATATGAAGTAGCACAACAATACTCATATCAAAATGTTGAGGCGAGCAGTGACAGAGGACGGTTTAAAGTACATCAACGTAGTGATTGTCTAGTGAGACATGAGAAGGCAGGTCCCATCAACCACATGAATCTGTCTTGCCAAACTGCAGAGAAAAAGGAGTTATTTTATTTTTGTATTTTGCAGTTTTTCTTCACATGGTGTGCAGAGAGTGATTTGCTTGAAAGTTTTGAAACCTTTGAAAAATCATGTTTTTCTAAAAAAAAACTTAATTAAATATCCAAAATGTGAGCAGCACTTGGAGTTACTGGAGAAAAAATGACTCCAAGTAGATCTTTTGGAAGCTGAATTGGCAAAAGATACTCCCGAGAGAAGTCAAGATTCTGCATTAGGAAGTCAAAACATGCTTTGTGGGAACATTATTTAAACTGATGTTGAGCTTGCCATGGATGAAGCAGAAAGGTCAATGAAACAAACTAAAGTTACAGATGTGAATTGTGAGGAAATTGTTGGTAAAATTAATCAAACTTTATTATAATATTAAAGATAGTTTCTTACATTATTTACACATGACAAGCGTGAATGTTCTTGTGTGCAATACAAACCTGTATTGCTGTATGTCAGTGGACAAGCAGGAACAGGTAAATCTTTTTTTAATTCATGCAATAAGAGCTATGATCCAAAATGAAACAGATTCTTCATTGTCATGCATTTTAACTGCTCCAACAGGTTTAACAGCATTTAATGTATGAGGTGTTACTTTACATCATCTGTTGATGCTACTAGTGGAGCATGACAAAAAACTAGAGTATCAAAAACTTGTATCAAGTGCAGCACAATAAGTAGGAAAAGCTCTTAGAAAATTAACTTCCTTGATTATAGATGAAGTAAGTATGGTATCCAACTTGATGTTAGCTTTCATTCACTTGCGAATGCAAGACGTTTTGACAACTGACAACAACGTTCTCTTTGGTGGTAAACATGTACTTGTTTTTGGAGACTTGTTAAAATTAACTCCTGTGAAAGGTTAACCAGTTTTCAAAATGCTGCAATCTAAGGATAGACAAAATAATATAGGAAGTATCGGTCATTTTAACCTTTGGAATTGTATTGAATTCCAGGAACTTATGAATAATATGAGGCAATCTGCAGACTTAGAGTATGCAGACATGTTTAATAAGATTTGTATATGTATTCTTAAAAGCAGTCTTAAAGGGAAGACTGATTTCCAACATGTTTCATGCAGATTGCAGTCTGTCTGATGTCATGTTGACTCTTAAGGAAATAACTATTTCTTGTGTTGCTTTGATGTGCACACTTGCAGAGTGTAACAAGTCTAACTCTATAATGCTACGGTCAGAGAAGCAAAATATTGTGAAGATAAAATTGTGTGATGTTTTATACAGTCATGTTATGCCTTTAGAGTTGCATAAGAGAGCAAAAGCTTGATTAGGTCAACTAGAGATTTCAATTTCTAAAACAGCAGGTCTGGAAGGAGTTTTAAAACTGTGCATCATTGCACGAGTAATGCTGAAGAGGAACTTGAATGTAGGAATTGGTCTAATCAATGGAGCCATGGGAAGAGAAATTGCATTTCACACTTTTTCTACAGTACAAATATTGAATATGTTGAAGTTAAGTTTGATCGTGTAGAAGGAACTCATTTGATTTCTCTGACCTCTGCCGATTTCATGCTTTTTAAGGATACCTTTGTGAAAAGAGCACATTTCCATTGTGCTCTGCTTATGCAATAACTATTCATAAATCACAAGGGTTGACTTTAGAAGCAGCACTTATGACATTGGTCATACAGTGTTTAAAGAAGGAATGTCATGTGTAGCTTCGTCTCATGTAAAAAATATAGAAGGTGTATTTTTTAATAAACTTTGATGAAAGAAAAGTGACAGCGGACATGTCTTGAATTGAAGAATATAATAGTGTGGGTGTACTGTATTATCCTCACCTGAACCGTATACCTGTACTTCCAAAGCACTCATCGAGAAAACATAAGGAGTCAGTGAGAGCACATTCAAATGAAATCAGCCTTTGTAAGATGGAAAAACAACAGAATTTAACAGAGTTGGAGAGTTGTTCAACTATAACATGCTCTCCTTGCAGATTTAGTAATGAAACACGAGTGAATGCTATTGTAATACAGCATTGCGTATGTTGTGTCAAATGACTCAATTGCTGCAAGAAATAGCTTCCACAGCAGAGTAGCAGTTATGTGTGCAACTTTAATTTCTTACAATATCTGTAGATGAAAAAACACACAGTTTAAATTTGGTAATGTCAATCTGAAATGTGGTAGCTGCTGCAAGTGGAATCTACAATGGTCTCAAAAATCACAGGAATAATTTGTAATGACAGTCTTTGAAGTATTATGAATCGTGCATCCGACCTCCCCATTCCCATACGGCCCTATGGGGCAGAATAGGAATGGGGAGCATCTTTTTTCCGGCGCCCGCAAAAGGGCAATTACTGGGTCCGGCAGGGCCATAATGACCCGGTAATTGCCCATTCACATGCGCCAGGAATTTTCAGAGGTTTGGAGGCAGCCTGCCGGTTTTACTGGCAAGGCTACCGTCAAACATCTAATGAGGCCCACTGTGTTTATTTATTATGTGTATAGGTGATGAAAAAAAGTATGCACCCAATGTTTTTTAAAACATATTCTAAATGAAATAAAATAATTAAAATACCTTACTGAAAGGTTTAGTTTGTTAAATGTGTAAATAACATCTCTAAGCACAATTTCAAAAGAAGGGGCTTTGTAAAGGGTGTGCGCTGACCTAGAGATCAATATTAATAAACTCAGAAAATCAATGTTGCTTGCACTGAATACCTGCTCTCATATATGTATTCGTAGGAGTAGTACGTTTCCAAGATGTTCAGTAAGAGGTCACGCCTCCACCAGGTGGTAATGGTTAGGTTGTGCCAAGGACCATTAATTAGAGGAGGGGGTTCCCTTAGGTTGTCATGGCGAGGTAGTTCCTACCTCCATGTGTCCCATTTATACAGAGGTGAGGTGAGAGGTCTTGCCTCCATTGGGTGATGATTGGGTCGCACCTGAGCCATCGTAGTTCTTAATTTGGTAGTGGGGTTAATCTCACTATGTGTTCTAGAGTAGCACACCCTTTTGTAAAGGAGCAAGATGCTGTGTGAATGTGTGTTGTGTTTCTGTGAGTAAAGGAGATGTGTTGTGAGGTAGAATTTTTATGTGTGTGTATCTGAAGTAACAGAGGGAGATATGTTGTATGGTGCTTATCTGGGAATGCATGAGCTGTGAGAATGTTGGAGTCTTGCCATAGAATGTTGTCCTGTGAGTGTGTGTGAAGGTTCCACCTTATGGCAGTTAGAGCTGGGCCTGCCTGGGTGAGGGGACTCAGTGATGTTCCTCTAAGGTTCTTAACGTAACCATCTTATGTAACTTAGAATAAAGCATAAGAGTTTGACAACAACGAGTACCGAGACTGCTTTACATCAAGTAGATTTAAGAACATTGTCTTTAGCTTCTTAAGTGTGTAGGTGGCCAAAAAAGAACGTTATCAAATGGCAATTCTTAGTTTTTAAGAAATTTAAATATTATGTGTACAATATAGATTTGTCATTATCTCCTTCTCATGTGTGGACAAACATAGGATGCACACAGATTTTATAAGACGTATGGAGATGGCATTTGTTGGGGCATTAGTGTAGATTTTGCTATGTGTTTATATGTTTTCACAAAACAGTTTGTATTGTCTACCTAGTATTTGAAATATAGTTATGACTATAGTTTAAAAAGATTAATAATCAAAATAATGTTACACTGTTGGCATGTCTTCCTTTATTTATTAGTAAAGGTTAAGACATAGTTAGGTTGTATGTTTTGGTTTCCTGGTTAAGGTTGCATAAATTAATCTGTGATATTACATAATGTTTGTACACTATTTTAAAATATCTTCATTGTATTGAAATGGCTTTATTGGTGTGCGAACTGTTGAAGTTGTGGGCAAATCTTTTTAGAATTTGCTGATGCAAAACACAGTTTGTAGTTGCCTAAATGTTTAGTGTAGTTGAAGTGATAATACTGCACTGTAGCAGCTCTTAGTTTTTCAAAGTGTTATTTTCTGAAGGGTGTTTTTTTGTTTCAATGTTTATTTTATAAAATTATTTACATTTTTATTTCACATGTTAATATATACATATACTTGTAGAAAGTTTTTTTTTCTCTCCAACAAGAAGGTTTTTTCCCCTGTAGTATGATTCATGAATACAACCTGGCAATGGTATCATTATGAAAACAAAACATACTAATTTTGTTTTTATTTTGTTATAAACTACATTTCATTTTGTTTCCGAGTTACTAATATGGGAGAAAGAAGAGAACATGAATACAGTTATTTGGTAAGTTATTTGAACAATATGCTATGTAAATCTATAATGTAGATATGTACAGACAGATAGTTACATATTATTTATTATATCATTTTTTCTAGCCGCGGTTACATCATTAGCCAATCAATTGCCAGATTTTGCTTACACGGCTATATCGAGCAATGACTGAGCTCCTTTTATTCAAGGCTAAACTGCTTCACCTGTTAGCAGTGTAACCATGGATACAAAAAAACTATTGGGGTTTTTGGTTACTGCAACTGCATAAAATACATTACAATAGATATTGTAATATATTTTTGCAGTCAGTGTTCAATTTTATCTATTTTTGTAGCATAGAATGTGGCCCTTAAAAGGGCTGTTTTTGGAGATGAAAAGGGGGGTGGAATAGGGGAGGAAAACACACAAGGATGAAACATATAGCAAAGGGAATTAAAATAAAATGCAACATATTTATTTTTAGTATTTTGTTATTTTTTTTTAAAAAAAAGAGGGGAAGAAATTGCCACTTAAAAAACAAACTAATCATGACAGGTAATCTGAGGTTCAGTGATTAACTTTTTCCATTGCTCAATTGTGACGTCTCCTTTGGCTACCCTTTCAAGGCATCGTTTGCACATGATAGACAGTCTCTACAGTTGTCACTGCTGTTGAAGATGAGGCTTTTTTTCCGGTGGGTGACGTTGTTGCACTGGTGGATGGAGGTTCTGTAGGTGCTGATTTCGCCTATGCAAGGAATGGGAGGCATGCATTTTTTTTAAGATGTTTGTGCGCTTTTCTATGCTCATCATCAACATCATCCCAGTGGACTCGCACTAGATGGTTAATCATTATAGATGTTCCTAGGCTTTTAGATGGAACATTGGAAGGTGCAAAGTGCATCCTCTGCCTCTTTTCTAGAACAGTGTTGTTTGTCTTTTAAGAAGGGCCATCTTCAGCAGTGGTTTTCATTCCAGTTGCCTTCTTCCTGGATTTGGAACATAAACGATAACGTCATCATCACTGCTGTTACTGTCATGGTTGGACATGTTGGAATGTCCAAAGAGAAATGAATATGTAAGATAATAAAAATGACACCACAAAAAGATAGTGGGCCTCATTACATGTTAAACAAGGGGGGAGATGCCAACTAGGCTGAAACACGAGGCGTATGGGGTTGCTGTGGTACTCTTATTCAGAGGAGGATTGCCTAGCATTTCAGTGCTGGACTGCGCCTGGGCAGGACAAAGACCAATATGCAGGGACATTTCTTCTCTATGAAAAGGACAGTGAGCTAAACACTTGGTTGAGACTCTTCCAGTGGCCATCCACCCAAGAACAAGTCAATGGGCTGTGTTTGTGCTGGTAGAGAGTTTCCCAGACTCCCCTCTGTTTCTCATTACGTGTTAGCCAGTCTGGATTTAATGGTGCCGGTAAAACCGTACCAGCACCATTTTCTGGACCGGCTAACTGCAAGTTCTTTGGCTGTTTGTTATTACACCCACCAGGTCTGACCTGATGGGCATAACGCGACCCGCCCCAGACAGACGCGGAAAAACTGGCACACGGTGCCGGTGTTTCCACCTCCCTATTCCCATGGAGTCCTATGGGATGCCACAGGAATTACCGGATCACCAGGGCTGTAATGCCATGGTAATTCCGGCAAGTCTGGACCCAGTAAATCCCCACGAGTCTGACGGCAGCCTGCCAGTTTTACTGGTACAGCTACTTCCGGAATCATAATGAGGCTCAATGTCTGAAAAAAAAACAGAAAATGTTTTTGAAAAAAAGAAGAAAAAAACATAAAATGAAATATAGATAAATTGAACAAATCACAAGACAATGGAAAATAGGATTAGGGGAAAACTGGATAAAAAAGATGTAGAATGTAAGGGGTAAAGTGCCAAAAGTGCTTGCAGTTACTCAGAAACCCTTTCACTAGCAAGTACAGAAAGCAATGATAAATGAACACTTATTTTTTGTGGATGTGGTGATAATTTGCAGCTATAGACTGCCGCACGGGCTGATTGGACAGTCTCGTACGCGCAGATGTCATCAAACGGCGTGGGCGTACCCGTGTAAATACATTGCAACATGTGATTGGATAGTTTGTTCACGTTGAAGGATGTTGACGTCCTATTGGCTCATTTCATGCATCTTTGGTACGTGCGGCTATAAAACCTTTAAAGAAAACAAAACCAATGAAATTCAGCTAAAGCCACCTTAACTTTGCACCCCTGTTGCGCAGCCTATGACCACAATGTTTATAGCACAGTCACATCACTGATGACATCCCTACTTGCATGATGTATGAGAACACTGATGAGATTACAAATCACCTCACTGATGCCATCACTGGTGAGAACACTAATTACATTGTATATAACTGATTTTATATATGAACAAGTGAGTGATATTGCCAAACTGGTAGGCTAAAACTTAGGTCCTTAAGCTGCAAACAGTTTTCCAGCAGAGGTTAGTACATTCAGTTGTATCTAGCATTGTGATCAAGAAGCTGTAATTCATGTAAGCTTTGCTTTTCAAGCAGGCACTGCCAATTAGTTGGTTGTATTTCACCAATTGTCTGTTGGTATGGATAGAAGATGGACGTTTGTTAGACACAAGCACTACCTCCATCTAAGAGCGATATTGGTGTTCCAACAGTTATAGTCAATGATGTATTGTTAGTATGTTTCTTCCTTTTGTATCTTTTCTTATCTTAAATGATATAAATACCCTGAAGAGAAAGAGCAGGGATTGCTGTAGTGGATATCCCCGGTAGTTAAGGCTGGGACAAATTCCAACCTCTCTTTGCTCACTGCTTAAACCAAATACTCACATCGAAATTCAGAGATTTTCACAAGCTCAGGTGGGAAAATGATATATGCCCGAACCCATCCTGTTCATTTCAGGCAGAAAGGCTTCTGTTTGGCGGGCTAATCAATGCCAACAAATCACTACTCGCAAATCGTTGTGCTCTCAAAGGTTTTGGTGCCCTGCAAAATACCCAAATCACGTTCATGTACTATTTTTGTATTGTGTTAAGGTATAGGAGCATGAGTTTCCAGGGCAGCCCACAGCATGTTCTTGGAAGAAACTTTGGTAAATATTGGAGGAGATTGGTGGTCTTTCCTAACAATACTATATTTGCATGCTTGTTATCCCTTGTTGCCTGCCTGTTTGAGTTTGTTAGGTCTGTTAATCCCACCATGCCATATTTCCTGTTATCCTTTACCTTTCCTCAATACAAAAATATTTCATTCTACAGCCCCCCAATCCCTTGGGCCTTCCCAAAAAGTTGTTATAAAGCAAACAAAAACCCTTTCTATTTTGTATTCCTAATCCTATCTGGATGTGTTATTTCCTACTAGGCAGCCTAAAATATGTTCCCTTTTTTATGCTGCATGTTTTTGAAACCTACAAAACCTTTAAATTTGTGTGAACAATAGAGCCCTTCCTGTTTTACTAACATTCATTTGTATATTCTGCGAACCATGTGCAAATCCATTTGTTTCCCTAGTCAGACAACTTTTTGTTTTTGTTATTGTTCATTAGCTCTTAATCAAAAGAAAGAATTGAAATTATAAAGTGGTCAAAGATTTGGTGAAAGTGGAGTTGCCTTCTCATATGTCGAGGATTATAGGATTGTATAAGGAACCTGGAAGAACCAACATACTACTAAACTATAAGAAGAATAGCACAATATAGACATATAGCAATTATAGCATAACTATAGTAGATTTACATGAAGCCACATGACTCGAACGAAAGGTAAAGCAAAACAGAATTAGGCTGCATGTAGCACCAAGGCAGGGCGTGCAGGCAAGGTCAGAGACAAACAGCACATTCCTAAGCTTAGAGATAAGGAGCCATCTTTAGAAAAGCAGAACAAATCCTCACTAATTGCAGGCCAAGACGGCTCCATTTTTGGTCCTCAGCCATGTGGTGCACTTGAGCCGAACAATGGCCATTTACCCGTGGTGAGAAGAGGAGCAGTTCCCAGCGAAGCAGACACAAAATGATACGTACAGTGTTTTACAACGTTGCAACCCTGAAGGCACGTTCAAGGGCAAATTGGTAATACTGACGGCTACAATGGGAACACATAGGGCCTCATCACGAGTTGGGCGCTAACCCCGGCGGTATTAAAGCCGGGGCTATTAGCCCTACTGCCAAACCACCCGGCGCTATTAGTGCCAGATCACAGGCTTGGCGGAACGGTAAATCCCCATTCTCCATTGGGCCCATTCTGGAATTTCCCATTCCCCATTGGGCCCAATGGGGAATTTTCGGTGCTATTACCAATGGCGGTATTACCACCGGCAGTAATAGTGCCGAAAATTGGCAAATTCGTGGCGGATTTGCCCACAGCTCAGAGTATATCTTCATATACTCTGTTGAGGTCATATACTCATCTGAGTATATGAACTTTACCTCTATTTAGATATGACCAGCAGTGAGGTACTTAGAATTACTCCTGATGTAAAGAATCTTATGAGGCTAACAGAATTTGGAACTACAGATCCTTAACTTCCACCTAAGCACCCACACTAAGGTTAGCTGGTTTTACCTTTTCCTTAGACGATAGTAGCCTGACTTTAGTACATTGTAAGTTGAACAAACCACCAATTAGTTTTTGTTTTCATTTCCGTCAACGTTTAGAAATACAGTTATTCTTAAGTAGGCAGAAACCAATTAATCACTAAGTAGCCCCTCATTTGATAAAAATATAGTCAGAATTCTAATTGGTCCAAAACAGCCTGAGATTTTATTTAGGCCGAGTGGAATAAACTGGAATAAAGTCATTAGTAAATAATGTAATGATTGCACCACTAAGCTGTAGAGTCAATGAATTGACATGTTATCTATGTAGAGGAATTCCCAATATAGGATGTTTTTTACATTCTTAATGACAGGACTGAGTGTTGCGAATTCAACAATAATACCATATGTCTATAAGTGCATCAGGATATATGTCTGAAAGATGGTTTAAAATCTGCTGTTATCTATGTAGATGAGTCATGAGTATATGATGTTTTTTGCATTCTTAATGCAATGACTAATTGTTGTGGATTTAACAATAATAACACATGTCTATAAGTGCACTAATATATATGTTTGAATGACGGTTTAAAATCTGTTGTCTACTTAAGTAAATTTTTTTCAATGTCTTCAGAAAATACTTCTTGCCCCTGATGTTGAGTGACATACTCGAAATGCGTTGGACCATTAGAATAATAAATACTTTTTATATTTGAACAAATAAACTTGTCAATTGAATACTTCATGTCATACGTTACTTTTCATTGAATACCACCTGTAATTACCCAGATTGTAACTATATTAGCCATACCTACTACCTTTATATTAGGTTAGCAAGACCTAGTCTCCAAAAAACTCTTTTAGCAATTCTTTGGCCTCAGATAGTGTGCAGGGGATGCAGGTTCCCTATTTGGGAACTCATTCTTGTTGCTTTTCTTACCTGCCTAGTTGCTAAGGTTGTGATTCTCTCCCTGCACCTAAAATCTCCTTTAAAACTAAATACCTTAGGGGAACTGAATGAATAATATGCCCCAGATACCAAACGCATACCCGCAGACACAACAGCCCATGACACAGACACCACCAGTGCAACGGTATTCACAGACACCACAGATACTGCAGATGCAGAACAACACACAGCCATCATTCACGGCACAGCCAAACAATGGGACACTGGCGTGCACAAACTCCATGACAAAGACTAAACTAGGAGGGGTCACTGTAGTGGGGTGCAACCGAGTCTTGATAAACGGAATGTGATTATACCCTCACTAGGACAGCCCACAGGCAGACCTAATGTCTTCCATCCTATCGATTACACTGAACCCTGCAGAGGAACCATGCATGGGGTGATGATAGTTGACACAACTTTTTCCTTTCTTGTAGACACAGGGGCGACTAAATCATGCATCGGGAAGGGAAAGTATAGTATGTCAGGTGATGGCATGAATGCTCAAGGATTCACTGTGGCATTGGAATTGGTTCCATTTATAGATGATACTACACTTTCTATAGGAGAACATGATTTAGCTCTACCCTTACTGTATTCACGACAGACACCAGTAAACATAATGGAGGGGGATATCATGAGCAAACTCAACATGACCATCTTGTTCACTAACAAGGTAGTGTGTTCCACTCCAAGGATACACCTTCTTAATGTAAGAGAGATTATTCAAGCTTACTGTGGATACAAGGTACAGAGGGTGTGTCAGCAGATGAGGAGCTATTTCTATGTGGGACTGAAATAATGATAGCATGGCTCCAGGGGTTCAGGCAAGAATATGGCACATTCCAAATGAGTACTTGTTCAGACCAGAAATACCATTAGATCAGAAGGAAGGGATGATAGTGTCACTAGAATTAGAGGCAGTATTAGTGGTGGATGACTGGATAGCAGTGCATGGGACAGACGACACAGGACAACCATGGAGATCAGTAATCACCGTAGCAGAAGGGTATAAACTGAACAGTTACAGACGAAGAATTGTTCAAAGACAACAGATCAGACCACAAGATAGTATTTGAAATCAGCATCACATACTGGGTGAAAATACTTTACAGAGAGGTACCATAGAGACTGGCGATGATGCAACAAGCACCAGCGACATTTCTCGAGGAAGATTTGGCAAAGGTCCCCAGCATTTTATGGACCACAAGTCCTTATGATGTGGGGCTTCTGAAAGGGATAGGAGCAGTAAAAATAATAAAAGCCAGGAGCCATTTTACAAAGAGCTAGGCAATATCCCCTGTCGAGGGAGGCAGATGAGGGCCTCTGTGAGACAATTGCAGCACTAGTGAAGCAGGGCATCCTAGTACCATCAGAATCACTGTTCAACACTACAGTGTACCCTGTCAAAAAGGTGACAGGGGGGGTAGTGGAATTTTATACAGGATTTGGCCCTATGAACTACATTGTAGAAGCAGAGTTTCCATTAGTTCCAAATCCAATGACAACTTTCTGTAACATTGCCATGGAAGCTATCTACTTAACGGTCATAGATTTGAAGAATGTGATCTTCTCTATACCATAACACCCAGACTCACAAGACTCATTTCGATATAGAAAATAAGAAGTGGAAACATACAAGACTTCCTCAAGGATACTGTGAATCACCTTCTATATTCAACAGAGTACTTCAAATGGACTTGGGAAATGTAATTAGAGAGCACTGTAATACAGTACGTAGACAGCATATTAATTTGCAGCAAGACAAAGACACAGTATAAATATGACCCTGTGCCCATGTTGACAGTACTGGCAGACAAAGGATACATGGTAGACAAGGCCAAATTACAATATTGCCAGAAAGAAGTGTTGTACATTGGACAAATGATATCCTATGATGGGCAATAATTGACACCAGAAAGAGCGGAAGCAATACGCAGGACAGCCAAACCCACAACTATAAAACAAATGCAGCAGTTTCTAGCACCATGTAACTACTGCAGGACATGGGCCTTTGACTACAGCACTTACACTAGGCCCTTATTGAGTCAACTAAAGGAAGCACAAAGAGGGAAGAGTGCATTACAGAAAGGACTCAGGCATTTGAGGAGCTGAACGAAGCAATATGTGACTTTTTGTTATTTTCGCTCTCAAATGGAGTGCTTGTGACTGCAGCACTGAATGACAAGCATGGGGTGCAGACCTTTAGCCTATTACAGTGCACAATTAGACCCACTAATGAGAGGACACTATGCATGCGAACAGGCATTGATGGGCTGCCGCCGCATTTGCAGTAAGAAAATCAGCGAGTATTACCATGGGATGCAGCACCACTCTTTATGTGGACCATGCTCTCTTTGCAATACTGGAAAGACCGTAAAGTATATTGACAATACAGAGAGCTTCAGGTTATGAGGTGTTACTGTCAAACCCAGCACTCAACATAGTGAGATGCAGATTTATCAACCCGGCAACTTTCTTCGCTGACCCTGTTAAAGTGGGAGTTTATGTGCACAACTGCACAGCCAGCATAGAACAATTCAGTGACACTAGAAAAGTATAGGAGAACACACTTGAGGGGGAGATGTGCTTTACATTGACGGGTCATCAAAAATTGACCCAACAACTGTGGAAAGACTGGGGCAGCAGTAGTGCGATTGAGAGATGACAGGACGAGCAAGGTGTTGAAAGCACACATCTACCGTCACATTTATCAGCATAAGCAGCAGAATTAGTGGCTTTAATATTGGCATTGGAGCACAGCAAAGGAACAGAAGTGACAGTGTATTCGGATGCAGTCCACGTGACATCCACACTGCATACTGGGCTGTCACGTTGGCTGAGGAGGGTGTCAGATGTGCTGATGGATAACTGGTGCATCACGCAATCCTATTGGGTAGACTGATAGAGGCAATCAAGTACCCACAGCTCATAGCAGTGGCAAAGTGCCAAGCACACACTAGGGAGGAGGACGCCATCTCCAGGGGTAACAAGGCAGCAGACACAGAAGCAAAATTGACCACCTACTTTGGGGAAATTTTAGAAATAGATACTTCATACCTAGTGCGCAATTCTGCATGAGCAATGATACTAAAAGAAGGATACGACACACTATCAGAGACACAGATTATGGAATTGCAGGGAGCTGCACCCCGGGAAGAAAAAGGGCTATGGGTTAAGAGGGGATGTACAGTGTCTCCTACAGAAGCCTTACAGCAGCAAAATAGCACAGGAAAAGTGGTAATGCTATTAACATTATTGCACACTGCTCTGACACAATTACACCATCTTACCCATCTAGGAAAGGAGGTGCTCGCTGCTCATATAGGAGAGTAATGGTTCTGTCCAAACTTGGCTGAACACGTGGCTGAATTAATGACTAGCTGTCTAGTGCGTAAACAATTTACAGCAGGTAATATATTAAGGGTAGTGGGAGGAGCCATACCTCGCCAATGGCTACAGTGGTGAAATGACTGGTTTGAGAGATATTGCCACTATGGGGCGTGTGTGAGGTCTTGCAGTCTGACAATGGCCCTCACTTCACCAATAAGATGTTCCAACACATCACAACATTGTTAGGAATACAACAATCTTGTGCTTATCACCCGCAAGTGAATGGAATGTGTGAGCAACTCAACAGCCTGCTCAAGGAAAGCATAGCTAAGATTAAAAAACGCATTATTCACATTGTGCAATAAACCAAGGTCCGACCACCATTTAACACCAAATGAGGTGCAACTTCCCCTGGCTACTCCCACTAGGGCACTCAAAGACACTGAAAAAATGTCTGACATATTGGGTCAGGAAAAATATGAATAAACCGCTTCCTTTATGGCTAGTGCCTCTTTTATTTCTCGTCAACTGCATGGACAATGGGAGAGGCTTGAAGCAAGAGAAGAGAACAACAACCCTAAAGCAATTGAGGATCTCTGAAAGCAGCCATCGGTGTATCCGAGGGACATCGTCTTGTTACGAAACTTCAACAGAAAATGGGACAAGCCACGCTTTACTGCACCACACATTGTCAAACTAGTCACTGAGCGAGCTGTGAAACTTGCAGGAGAAACAACTTGGAATCATCTAGGGAACATCAAGCCCTAAAAAGCAGTGCCCTCTCCTATCACGAATATCGAAAGGGCCAATGATTTACAAGCAGAAGAAAACAATTGCCTCGAACAATCACAACCCAGCAGAGGACGCCCTATGATTACTCATTCCAGAGCAGGAGGGATAGGGAAAGGATGTCCTACACATCCAGAGTCAGGGAACACTGTCTGTTCTCTTTCTTTTTGCACACTGACAGCATTCATCGTGAAAGTGCAACTAATATTATTGATTACTTAGTATTGCATTGTTTCATGACTTCCTGTGACCCTCATGCCGAAAACTTCCAAGGCCAATTTGTTCAATTTGTTAGGAGGTCCAACAGCACAAGGAGAGGCCATCGCATGTATATTTATGTGTCTTCATAACTTATTTGTCCCAAGTATATCCACACCTGGAAAGCGGAATTCCTGGAGTACTTTCGGTACTGAGTGACTCCAGAATAAAAGCTGTGTGGAACAGCTATTTCTTCTTGCTATAGCAGATTATGTTGTTCGCAGAGCTAAAATTAATAAAATACTGACACATTAACTCTCATTATTTTTGCGCATTTCTCTTCAGACTACGCAATGATCCAAGAGGTGTAAGTGATGGAGTGCATTGTTAAAAGAATGATTATTGTGTTGTGTGTCTTATTCTCATGTAGTATTTTTGCCCTCATCATTTGGTCAGTATCGTTTGTTGCTAGCAGTACTGCTGTATCCTCTACTAACACAACCCCAACTGCAGCAGGCGGAACAACCGTGTCAGGTGGACATGTATGCACTGTAAGTACACTAAAGCAAGGTAGATGCAGTACAGATGCACACATGGGGGTGGAACTCTATCTTACTGATACTGCTGGAGTATCCAATAACATGTGGTACAAGCACATTACTAAAGTAGGTAAAGACACCACTGTGTATTCTGCTATGTCTGCTCACTAATCCCCTCTGCTATGAGTCCCTCCAGAACGCTTGTAACAGCCACAATACCAGCAGCAAGAGCACAATGCCTTATGTACCTGTCTATGGTTACAACCTGAGGAAGATTCCAAGAGAGAACAGAAACATTGAGATGAATGTCCAAGGCAACATTTCCCTATGAAGATATATATATATAAAGACACTTGACATGATGAACAATTATTGGCAACTAGACCAGACTATAAAATACGTAACTGACGGCCGACAGAAAGGAGAGACAAAAACCATAACACTGAAAGGATTACCGTCCCCTAAGAATGGACCCATCGAAATAGGCGGAGAACCAGGATTTTGGGAACGACCACAGATGCTTGTCTATGGCCAAGTGTGCACAGCAGAAGGATGGAAGGAGGTAGTAGTAGGTAGCAAATTACATACATGCCTACAGGCTCCAATGAACACAGTACAGAGAGAAAATGATAAGTGCCTGAAAGAATGGGATGGAAGTACGTAGTTACTGACCGTGGTGGACAATGAAGCTTGACCAAGTCCCATAATACCACTGAAGAAACCAGCAATATGTTTCCAAAACAATGGTGCAGTAAATGTTGGAGAAAACAAAGTGCAAGTACACAGAGAAGCATCCAGCAATGAAGGTTGGGATGTTTGTGCTAATGGATCGTTATTGAACTTGCGGATCCAAGGTGTATGAGAAGCTGACAGCCAACTGGGGAGCAATATGTTGTTGGTACACATTGATACACCAGCATTAGTAGTACAGAAGAACGACATTAAGACTTCCCTAAGATGAACAATAGAAAGAAAAAGAAGAGTAGAGTAGAAGTGAGTAGTACGAAAAAAGAGAGCACTACATTTCATCAGTATAAGAAACACCACTGGACAACGTACCACCTGAACGTAGATTGTTCAGTAGGATGCAGATGTTCTTTGCATCAGTAGTTCCAGCTATACAGACATACACAAATGTAAAATGGCTCCAGATTATGAGATGGGAGCTACTGCAGACAATAAACTCCACAGTAAATGGCTTCAAGGTGATAAAAAAAGAGAAGGTTGATGGCACTCCAGAACAGTTATGTTTTAGAAATTGAAGATTGGAAGTTCCTGTTGTACATTCGTGCCCACAAACGATGAAGCAAATGGAACACTGACTGACACAGTGACACGATTGTCGAAAATGCATGCCAAAATGGAGGAAGAAGCAAAAGGAACAAAGACCAAAGCTGACTGTCATTTATATTCTTCTGGATGCCAACATGGATGGCCGATGGACAAAAGGTAATACTAGGAGCACTGATATTAGTACTTGTAGGATTATGTGTGATAAAGATCTGCATCACATAATGCTGCAAGACAACAGAGAAAACAATAGGGATGAAGGTGCTAGGAGACATAAATACAAATGGTGAAGAAGACAAGATTGTAGAGGAAAGAAATAAAATAAGGACATAGTTAAAGGAATTCCCATAGTTCCTGACCAAGATGATAACATTGGATGATTCCATGGTATAACCCAGAAGGAAACTGCATTTAATTGACATTGAATTTCGATGCCCATGCAAATTACTATGGACATCTTGGAGGAATAACGAAGATATGGCTACCAAAGGCAATGGTGACTAAGTTTGGTGGCTTGTCAACAAGTCAACCAGAGGGGGGACTGAAGAGAGGATCCCTGGAATGCCCCTCGTGAGCCCTATAAGCCGAACAGTCAGAGATGCAAGATGCCAGTCTCTGTTTGTACAGCCCCCAGGAAGGCCAGTGACAAATACATATGCATAGAGATACTCTCTCAGACAGCCATTGCAACCTTATCCAGCTAACTTCATCATGGATATGATATGATATGATATGATATGATATGATATGATATGATATGATATGTTATTTATAACATGCTTAATACCCTGAGGTTTCTAAGCGTGGACCCAGGGACGAACGTGTATTGCTCCGTGTTGTCTTGCTTCCAAGGGGAGCACATTGCCCCTGAGCTATCCTCCCGATACAGGTGCCCCAACACTGATTATGAATCCAGACACCTCAATGGAGATGATCGACTAATGACAAATATCCTGCGGTGCTGACCTCATTGGAGACACCACTACATAGCAACATTAGCCATGAAGCACACTTGTATCCATGCACGAAGTTACATGGACACACATGTTGTCATGATTCCTGCCCCTCATGTCCCCAGCCCACCAAGATGTCAGGCTGGAGCCAGGCCACAATCACCTACATGGCCCTCAAGGGCCTCTCCATCCCTCCAAAGACCCACTTGGAGTCAGACTTGGCGCTTGTGGCACAGACTCTCTTGCTCCCATAGGATAACATTGGGGATTGGACTTGTAGTGCATTGGTGGGGACAAGATGGATGCCCCCACATATTTCGGTTCCCAGAACTGCATGTGCAATCTAGTCTTTTGGGTGTGGTTCAGCCCAGAGACAACTGGGATACCCAGAGACTATTTAAGCCACGCCCAGGCTGAGAAGCATGCTTTGCGTTTTCTGCACCTGCAGAGTGACACTCACCGTGTTCTGATCGGTCTCTAGTAGGCCTGCATCTTTCTTCTGCGCTCAGCTCCTGCAAGAACAAGAACACCGTTAGGAACAGCCTTACCTTGCGGCACTTCTGCCCAGCATTCATCACTCCTTCTGTTCTGCGGGCATCTTCGGTGGTGTCATTCCCATCCCGGCACGCCGCTTCCTAAGGAAAAGGGAAAAGAACAGAAACAAGGCATTAGTAAGCATTCAGCAACTCTTCGCTTATTTTTAAAGACTGTACGAGCTTCAAACGTTTTCCTGAATCCCAGTCGCTCTGGGGGAACTCTCTCTCTGGAACTTCTCATCCATCTTCAAGAGAGAAAAGACACTCCAGGTTAGCGTGGAAACATCTAGAGGGACCGCATACTGCGCTTACTCACCGTATTTCTTCTTCATAACCGGCATCCACGCTGAAAACATTGCGGCACCTAAAAGACACAGAAAAAGAACTCAGTTCAATACAAATACAAAAGGGTTGCATCGCGCATCGCGCTCTCACTCACCTTCAGCGCTGCTCATTTCAGCAGCACGTCGCCATCCCCGGATGCCGGCCATCATCGAAGGAAGGAAAGGAACAAAGTTAGAGAACTGTTCAAAAGACTCATTATACTTACCTGTCGGACTCTTGCCAGTGAAGTAACTAGGCAGCAACAAGCCTGCATCAATCAACGCGCTTCTGCGCTGAAAGCAGGACGGTGAGTACACAATCCAAGAAAACAAGGCCCAGTCTCCAGTCGTGTAGACTCCAGGGAAGGGTTCGAGATCTTAAGAGGTCAGACATGCTGAGTGACGTCCCCGTGGATACCAGGTGAGCGTTACAGAACGCAAAGCCTCACATCAAAATCCACCTGGGCGCCATGGAAATGACAGAAACCGACCAGTTAGCCCACATGTTGGGGCAGCTACGTTCCGAAGTACATGCAGCCAGGCAGGAGACCAACACCCTGAGGAGAGAGCTGATAGTAGCCAAAGAATGCACTGATGATTTAAGCTGGCAACTTCTCCAGTCACAAGCAGGACATGCACCATTGACAGGAAGCGTGCCCTTGATGCCAGCACCATCAGCCAATCCCGTTCAGATAACCCTTCCTGGGGCAGTTCCTTTGGCCCCGCCCGAACGATTTACGGGGGATCCCAAGAGGTTTGCAACGTTCATGAACCAGTGCTGCCTGCACTTCCTCTGTAGACCAGGGGCCTTTCCAAATGACCAATCACGGGTAGCTTTTGTGCTATCCTACCTGAGTGGTAGCACCGCGGACTGGTCTGTACCCTTTGTGGCCCAAGACGATCCTTTGCTGCAAGACTTTAGGGGCTTTCAGCAGGAGATGGAAAAGCTGTTTGCCCGTCGTATTCATGGGCAGGCATTAGACAACAAACATCTGTCCCTATGCCAAGGGAATCAAGACCTATTAACATACAAAGCCACGTTCGATAGACTCGTAGTTGAAGCAGAATGGCCAGTGGAGAAGAGAACCACATTATTTCATCGGGGGAGGCAAGGGGAGCTCAAGGATGTTCTCGCTCAAGTAGTGAACCCCCCGAAAGTCTGCTCAGAATTCATTGACCTTGTTGTTCAACTGGATCATAGGTTGCAGGACCGAAGAGCAGATCGAACCAGACTGGACCCTTGCCCTATGTATGTGCGTTCAAAGGACAATATTACCCGCACAACGGAAGGCTCAGGAGAACCAATGCAAATCGGGGGGGTCAGATCCCCCTTGACTAAAGCGGAAAGGGATAAAAGGAGACATCGGCAGTTATGTCTCTACTGTGGAAGGTCAGGTCATTTCCTTAAAGAGTGCCCTGTGAAGCCACCAAGGATGACGGTAGGGGCCACGGAAAAGGAAGATACCATCAAGGAATCGGAAAACTCCCCAGCCCGGCAAGTGTAGGTGTCTACTTGTCGAGCGAAGAAAGTGAACTACAGACCTCCCATTTTGCACTATCTGTGGTCTTCATCAATCACCAACAACCATCTCGGATGCACACAGTAAAAGCGTACATTGACAGTGGAGCCGTTGGGAATTACATCGACCAGGAACTTGCGGCAAAGATGGGGCTTCCGTTACGCCCTAAATCAACCACCGACACTGTTACCACTGTAGACGGCACGGAAATAGCTTCTGGTCCAGTATCCCAATGCACTGCAGCTTTAACCCAAGTTTCTATCGTTTTCAACCTCATTAAGGCACCACAGTTCTGGTTGATTTTGGGAATGCCATGGTTGGTAGCTCACAATCCTCGAATTGATTGGCGAGCAAAAGAATTGGCCTTTCCCGAGACTTGCGCCCACACATGTTATCGCCAAGAGAAACAACCAATAGACACCAGAACCTCCACGCTTGCAACTGTGGCAATCGGCACCTGTCATGATCTCTGCTTCCAAAAGGTCAGGGTTTTCCCAACTCCCTTGGAAGCAGATCCATAACCCAGGTTCCGAGTGCCAACCAGTCCCAATTGGGACCTTTTGGACCCAGTCCTGGCGCCAGTGGCACCAGGCTCATAAATATGCCCAGTCCCAGCGCTGGAAGCGCCGGGCTCATAATGCTTGGGTGGACTTACCTGCAGCAGACCATGCTGCTTACTTGCCTGCCAGTTGAGCCTCTGATCCTCTTCTGTTTGGAACTACTTTTCCTGTTGGGTGGGGCTGGAGCCACTCCCTAGATTCAGAACACTGGAACTCTTCTGGAAGGCAGGAACTCTTTTCTTACCAGGAACTCTTTTCTTACTTAGGCGTGGCTGTGGAAGGAGACACCTAAGCACTACAGGAGGCTATTTAAACCACACCCGGTGGATGAATCTTGCTTTGCGTTATTCTGCACCCTCTGCAGCAGAACGTTCATCGTGTCTTCTGCATCCGGTCCTGGGCCTAAGGAAAAAGGCTTACCATCCTGAATCCAGTCTTCAGCAACACCTATAAAGACAAGAAAGAACAGGTTAGCATTCCGGCATCTGAAAGGCAAAGGCTTGCCTACTCTTCGTGCGCTCCGGAGGTCTTCACACTGCATTCCGGCATCTGAAAGACAAAAGCTTAACAACTCTTCGCACGCTCCGGAGGCCGTCAGCGCTGCATCCCGTATCTGAAAGACAAAACAAGGTGGGTTTAAAGACATTGGGGAACTTTAATACTCACGTGCCATTACTCCTTTCCACATCTAACCCAGTGGGTATCCCGGCACCCTGCAGCCGCTCCGAACTTGTACCTGCAAAATAAAAAGACAGTTAGAGCGCATCGTGAAGCTGGCAACAAGCGCTTACTTACGTGCTTCCAGGCGCTTCTATTCATCACACGGGCTCCATCTTCAACTCACTTCAGCCCGTCATCCGCCATCGCCGGAACCCTGCAAAACAAGAGACATCATTATTAAAGACTTTAAAGACATTTGAGTTACTCGAAACTTACCGTTCGTGCAGTAAACGACGGACAGCAGTCCTCTGGAGTCAAGAGGCCTGCGCTACCTATCCAGTGAAGAAACTGGTTACAGCACCCTGCCCCGAGGCAGATGGAGAGCTCGGCATTCACTTACCTAAGGTGAGAGCGTTAACCTGTGGGGGTCTACAGGAGAGGAGAAGAGGAAAGAGATAGGGACACCCCAATAACCCCAGTTCATTAACCCCGTATTTTCTATCTGCAGACATCTTACTCTGCACGTCAGGCATACAGGGCACAGAGGTCCAGCCCAAAGAGCCAACCGGGTGCTGCACATCACCTTTGAAGATACGGTAGTCGCGCAGTCAAGACCGGCGCCTCTGCGAGAATCAGGTGAGCGTTACAGAACGCAAAGCCTACCGCAAAACTCTCGCCCAGGCGCTATGGAAACCTCGGATACTGACCACCTAGCCCGGTTACTTGGGGAACTAAGGGCAGAAGTGCATGCAGCTCGTCAGGAAACGAACGCTCTAAGAAGGGAACTAATTATTTCCAAGGAGAGAACAGATGATCTTGCTAGACAATTGCTACAGTAACAAGCCGGACAGACCCCGCTACCCGCATCAGGGGCAAATCTTCCTTCAACATCCTCTATGAATCCAGTGCAGATCAACCTACCTGGGAATGTACCTCTGGCTCCGCCCGAACGATTTTCTGGTGACCCAAAGAGGTTTGCGGTATTTATCAATCAGTGCCGGTTGCACTTCTTATGCCGGCCAGCAGCCTTTCCAACTGATCAAGCTAAAGTAGCTTTTGTACTTTCGTACCTTAGTGGCAATGCGGCAGACTGGTCGATCCCTCTAGTTAATCAAGATGATCCGGTTCTCCATGATTTTCAAGCCTTTCAGCTTAGTATGGAAAAACTGTTCGCAAGACATGCACAGGGGCAGGCCTTGGACAATGAGCTTCTTTCGTTGCGACAGGGTAATCAAGACCTTTTGGCTTATATTGCATCTTTCAATAGACTAATAGTGGAAACTCAATGGCCTGAGGACAAAAGGATTACGCTGTTTTATAGAGGTCTACGTGGAGAGCTCAAAGACGTTTTAGCCCAAGTAGTGAATCCCCCACAAGACTGTTCGGATTATATAGACTTGGTCGTTCAAATAGATCACAGACTGCAGAACAGGAAGGCCGATCGTTCCAAGTTTGATGCCCGAGTATTTTCCAAACCGCCAACTCCTTCCAAAGGAGTAGACTCCGGGGAACCCATGCAAATAGGGGGTCTGAAAGGTCCTCTAACACAAAGGGAGCGGGAAAGGAGAAAACAGTTGCAATTATGCCTATATTGCGGAAACTCAGGGCACTTTCTTCAAGACTGTCCGGTGAAACCTGCCAAGAAGGCAGTAGGAGCTGCAGTTACCACAGTTACAAACTCTGAGCAGGGAAACGACCTCGCCCGACAAGAATAGAGGTCCTCTTGCCGAGCGTGAAAACCAGTTCCGTGACCTCGCATTTCGTGATACCTATGGTCCTCATTAGCCCTGATAATCCGGATCGATTACATGCAATTGAAGCTTACGTCGACAGCGGTGCCATCGGCAATTATGTGGATCATGACATGGTTTTGAGGATGAATCTAACTCTCTGTCTCAAGGCTGTAAAGGACGTCATTACTACGGTGGATGGTACGGAGATAGCCGCCGGGCCAGTAACGCATACCACTCAAGAGGTGACGCTAGTAAGTCAAGATGGACACCATGAGAAGATCGTGTTCGATGTGATCAAGGCCCCTCAGTTCCAGATTATTCTAGGAATACCTTGGTTAGAGAAACACAATCCTCTGATCGATTGGCGAGCAAGAACCGTCCAGTTTCCAGAATGTGTCTCTACTTGTCACCCTCCACCTGGTGTTGCACTGGCAGCAATTTCTTCAGAGACTCCCCAGTTACCTCCCGAATACCTAGAATACCAAGATGTTTTCCGGAAGGAGCAGGCTAACTCTCTACCTCCTCATAGGTCTTATGACTGCCAGATAGACCTGATACCTGGATCTACTCCTCCTTGTAGTAGAATTTATGCCCTCACCGAGCCTGAGAACCTTCACCTTCGACAATACCTGGATCAATACCTGGCAAATGGGTTTATTCGTCCTTCCAAGTCCCCTGCCTCTTCAGCTTTGTTCTTCGTTCCAAAAAAGGAAGGAGACCTTAGGACTTGTATCGATTATCGCTCCCTGAACCAGATCACCGTTAAGAATAGATATCCGTTACCTTTGATCCCTGAACTCCTGGACCAAGTCAGAAAAGCATGCATATACACAAAGCTGGATCTTAGAGGAGCTTACCACTTGGTACGAGTAAAAGAGGGCGATGAATGGAAGACGGCCTTCCGCACCAAGTATGGGCTATTTGAATATCAGGTCATGCCCTTCGGACTTTGCAATGCCCCGGCCGCCTTTCAATATTTTATGAACGATGTCCTCAGAGAGCTCATAGATGTGTGTGTTGTTGTTTACATCGGCGACATTCTCGTTTATTCTTCATCAGAATCTGAACATCGGAAACACGTGAAAATGGTCCTCGAAAGATTGCGTCAACACAAACTTTTCGCTAAGTTGGAAAAATGTGTTTTCAACGTGACTGAAGTTGAATTCTTGGGATTCATATTATCACCTGGCGGAGTGCGTATGGATTCAAAGAAGGTCGATGCAGTTCTCAAATGGCCATCACCATCCTCCGTAAAAGGTGTGCAAAGCATGTTAGGCTTCGCTAACTTTTACCGCAGGTTTATCCCCGAGTTCTCTCTAATAGTCCAGCCCATCACTGCCTTGTTAAAGAAAAACAAACGTTTTGAATGGTCTACCGAGGCGGAACAAGCTTTCCAGGATTTGAAGACTAAATTTATCTCTGCACCAATCTTAAAACACCCTCGCCCCGAACTCCCCTACATCGTGGAAACTGATGCTTCAAGCCTTGCCATGGGGGCAGTTCTATCACAAAAGGACCCGGTAACCAATCAGTTGCATCCCGTGGCATTTTGGTCCCGCAAATTCTCGCCTCCTGAAGTCAATTACACGATTACTGACAAGGAACTTCTGGCTATCAAGTCTGCCTTTAAGGCTTGGCGGCATTATCTGCTGGGGGCCCGACACACCGTTACTGTGATTACGGATCACCGAAACCTGCAATATTTGAAAACCGCAAAAGCCCAATCCTCTAGACAACTCCGTTGGGCATTATTCTTTGCCGAGTTTGACTTCATAATTACCTATTGAGCTGCTACAAAGAACGGTAAAGCCGATGCCCTTTCTCGGATGGGAGTGGAAGAACACTTGATCAACCCTAAACCTGTACCAATCATTCCCGAACAAAGAATTCTGGGTGTAATCGCCACAGAATCCATAGAGGAAGTTAAGGATAAAGCCAGGCAACTTGTAACTCCAGCAGACATACAGAATTGGCATCTGCAGGGAAAGGACTTTGCAGTAAAGGACAACTTATTGTATTTCCAAGAACGATTATACCTACCCAGCACAGATTTACAGAAAAAAGTAATCTCTTGTTATCAGGACTCTTTAATGGAAGGTCATCCCGGTATAGCCAAGACCTCAGAAAAGATCAAGCGCTACTTCTGGTGGCCGTCTTGGAAAAAAGATATCAGAGACTTTATAATGTCCTGTGGAGTATGCGCCCAAAACAAGAGTCAAAAGGAAAGACCAGCAGGCCTCTTACGCCCTATTGACATCCCACCTCGCCTTTGGCATACGCTTTCTATGGACTTCATCACTGATCTACCTCCATGCTCCGGATACAATACGATTCTAGTAATCGTGGACTTATTCTCCAAGATGGCGCATTTCATTCCGCTCAAAGGCTTGCCAACAGCAGCAACTCTGGCCCGGGAATTTCTCGAAAACATCGTCCGACTGCACGGTTTTCCTTCGGTTCTAATTTCGGATCGAGGTAGTCAATTTATTTCTCATTTTTGGCGAAGTTGCTGTCGGTCGGCTCAAATTGATGTGAGGCTATCGACCAGTCACCACCCTCAGACCGACGGACAAACCGAGAGGACCAATCAAACTCTGGAACAGTATTTACGCTGCATGCTGCAACAAACTGAAAAAACTTGGAAAGATATCCTTTGGATAGCCGAGTATGCCTACAATAACTCTGTCCATTCGGGAACTGGGAAAACCCCATTTTTTCTTTTGTACGGCAGTCACCCTCGAACCTCGGAGTTGGATCCCCTCCAAGATCTTGAAACACCAGCAGTAGACTACCTGCATTCTACAATCACCCAAGCCTTTAAGGAAGCTGTTTCTCACCTTCAAAGGGCTAAAGAACAATACAAGAAAGGAGCAGATCAACATCGGAAGGAAGCCCCTCACTATCAAGTAGGGGATCAAGTCTGGTTATCCACCAAATATCTATCTCTAAAAGGGCCACGCACATTCAACCCAAGATACCTTGGTCCCTATTCCATCACTACCATAGTAAACCCAGTAGCGGTCAAGTTGGACTTGCCCCCGCACATGAAGATACATCCGGTCTTCCACGTCTCTCTATTAAAACCCGTGCAACCTCAAACCCGACTAACCAAATCTCCAAAACCTATCCTAGTTGATGGAGAACTCGAGTTTGAAGTCAAAAGCATTCTGGACTCCAAGATCTCCAAATCTAAACTATTCTACCTAATTGACTGGAAAGGCTACGGCCCCCAAGAGAGATCCTGGGAACCTGCTGAATATGTCCACGCTCCTCGCCTAATCAAAAGATTTCACCGAACATTTCCTGACAAGCCAAAACCCCCGGAGAAGCCCGGTTTGGGAGGGGCCTTGTGGGGGGGTACTGTCATGATCTCTGCTTCCAAAAGGTCAGGGTTTTCCCAACTCCCTTGGAAGCAGATCCATAACCCAGGTTCCGAGTGCCAACCAGTCCCAATTGGGACCTTTTGGACCCAGTCCTGGCGCCAGTGGCACCAGGCTCATAAATATGCCCAGTCCCAGCGCTGGAAGCGCCGGGCTCATAATGCTTGGGTGGACTTACCTGCAGCAGACCATGCTGCTTACTTGCCTGCCAGTTGAGCCTCTGATCCTCTTCTGTTTGGAACTACTTTTCCTGTTGGGTGGGGCTGGAGCCACTCCCTAGATTCAGAACACTGGAACTCTTCTGGAAGGCAGGAACTCTTTTCTTACCAGGAACTCTTTTCTTACTTAGGCGTGGCTGTGGAAGGAGACACCTAAGCACTACAGGAGGCTATTTAAACCACACCCGGTGGATGAATCTTGCTTTGCGTTATTCTGCACCCTCTGCAGCAGAACGCTCATCGTGTCTTCTGCATCCGGTCCTGGGCCTAAGGAAAAAGGCTTACCATCCTGAATCCAGTCTTCAGCAACACCTATAAAGACAAGAAAGAACAGGTTAGCATTCCGGCATCTGAAAGGCAAAGGCTTACCTACTCTTCGTGTAGCATAGACCATAGGATTGCCAAATCGACCTGATACCCAGCGCACAAATCCCTTGTGGGCAAATTTATGCACTCACGGAACCAGAATACCAGCACCTGAAGGCCTATCTTGACCAATACCTGTGCAACGGGTTTATCCGTCCCTCGAAGTCTCCAGCAGCCAGTCATCTATTCTTCGTACCGAAAAAGGAGGGGGACTTGAGAACGTGCATCAATTATTGCGCACTGAACCAGATTACCGTAAAAAATTGCTACTCCCTGCCACTGATCCCTGAATTGCTTAATCAAGTCAAAGATGCCCAAATCTACACAAAACTAGAGCTGAGGGGGGCATATCACCTTGTTCGCGTAAAACAGGGGGACGAATGGAAAACCGCTTTCTGCACCAAATACGGCTTGTACGAATATCAAGTAATGCCCTTTGGCCTTTGCAACATGCCTGCAGCATTTCAATACTTCATGAACGATGTCCTACGGGAATTGATTGATGTCTGTGTTCTAGTGTACATTGACGATATTCTAGTATATTCTGCATCAAAGCAGGACCACGTTAAACACGTCCGATCCGTATTGGAGAAACTCTGTCAACACCAGCTCTACGCCAAGCTCGAAAAGTGCTCATTCCATGTCTCCGAGGTGGAATTCCTGGGCTTTATTCTCAACCCGAATGGAATCAGAATGGATGTACACAAGGTAGATGCTATCCTGAACTGGCCATCCCCAAATTCATTCAAGGGGGTTCAAAGTATGCTGGGTTTTGCAAACTTCTACCGCCGGTTCATCCCAGGATTTTCGCAAACCGTGCATCCCATCACGTCACTGCTAAGGAAAAGCAACAAAAAGTTCCAGTGGACAACAGAAGCCGAGGAAGCTTTCCAGGAACTCAAAGCAAGATTCACATCTGCCCCAATATTACGCCACCCTCGCCCTGATCTCCCATACCTGGTGGAAACGGATGCCTCAAGCATGGCTATGGGAGCAGTCCTCTCACAAAAGGACCCCGAAATGGGCCAGTTACCAATTACACCCTGTTGCCTTCTGGTTGCGTAAATTCACATCCCCTGAACTCAATTACGCTATCACAGAAAAAGAACTCTTGGCCTTTTAAGTCAGCCTTTAAGGCATGGTGGCACTACTTCTTGGGCGCCAGACACACAATCACCATAAAAACTGACCAGTGGAACCTCCAGTACCTAAAAACGGCAAATGCCCAATCCTCACGACAACTACGCTGGGCTCTTTTTTTTGCTGAATTGACTATGGGCCTCATTAGGACCCAGGCGGTAAGGGGTTTACGGCGGCGTAAACAGCGCCGACCCTTACCGCCTGATTCCGAGGTCCCTTAGCGCCATGGAGGATTTAACACCTGCTTTTAGCAGGTGTTAAAATCCATGGCGCTAAGGGACCATGTTATTAATTACGCCACCGTAATTTACGGTGGCGTAATTAACGCCTTCCCCACTCCCATTATGCCCTATGGGGCAAAAATGGGAATGGGGAAGGGTAAATGAGGATTGGGGACTTACCGCCCCGCCAACCTCGGAATGGGGCGGTAAGTCCACCAACCACCATGGCGTAAACGTAGTTTACGCCATGGTGGTAAAGGTACGACCTAGGCGGTAACTTACCGCCTGGGTCGTAATGAGGCCCATGTGATTACATTTGGACCAGGGGTGAAAAACAGGAAGGCCGATGCCCTTTCCTGTATGGGGGTGAAAGAGCAAGGATATCAGACCCCTGAACCAATAGCAATCATTGTAAAGACTGGTAGGGGGTGTCTGTACTTCCGCTCTCTATATGGTAGAGGAGAGGCACAGAGGACCCCAGCCAAGATTCTCTATTATTGGTACGTGGTCGAGCAATCAAGGCCTAGCTTCTCAGGAGGTGATGTAGTCTGGTTCTTAAGTACAGTGTAGTCCCCGAACCCCCACAAAGGAATGTCCACACACTGTATTACTGAAAACACAGTCTTTATATAATTAATATTCAAAGGCATGTACATGATCACAATAACGCACTTTGTACTCGGAAGTCAATAATGATAAATATATACAATTCTAAAGTGGTACCACTAGTGTTATCGAATCTCATTAAAGTGCATCAACTGTACGGTTAAAATGTTACACAGATTAATAACAAGGAAACCAGCAATGGAGATAGGAAGGAACGCAAGATGGTTGAAACAATAGGCAGAATACTGACCCCTACCACTAGGCACAGTTCTGTGTGGAGATCCCCCCACCTGGGCAACCTGTAAATAAAGATATATAGCACAAGCCCAGTCCATATAATGTTCGATAGTCTTACTTCTTCCTATTAAGGTTTTACCCCCCCAATGTACCTGGTGGAGTAGAGTTCTCCGACGATGCGTCGACCGATCCTTCTTGAGTACCTCCCTTTCAGGCGGGAGCCACGGATCGTCGAGAGGTGTCGGGGAACTTGGTGTTCGGTGTCGGGGAATCGACGGCCCTTATTGAGTGCGCTCGCTTTAAGGCAGGAGTCACGGGTCGTCGAACGTCCGACGGTGAACAGGGTGAACTACGGCAGGGAAGTGGCAGCTTGGTTCCTAGCTGTGCTCGTCGACGACAGAGCATTGGCGTCCTGCAAGGAAGAGGCGTGCGGGGCACCTCGGTGACGATAGTTCTGGACCGCAAAGAGATGATGAAGAACTGTGGCCCAGCAAGGGCGTCGAGTCGTCGGCGTCTCTGTGGTCTTTAGGTGGCGGGAAACCCACCGGTGGATGCTCCTCGGCGCGTCGACAGTCGGGCCTTCTCCAGCGGGAGACAAGCTGGTGATGATGCAGACGAGAGCATCCGATGATTAATTGAAGTTCTTAGGCAAACGGGAGCACGGCGGCTCCGGTCGGCGATGGCGGTTGTCGACAGTGACGGACAACAGTCCGGGTGCTTCTCCTTGGAGTTCCGCAGCAGTCCCCGTATTGGGTCGGCAGCCTGTCGAAGGTCTGTCTACCAGGGAGCGTTGGCAAAGATCAGCTGTGCACGATGGTCCCTCATAGCTCGGGAAGAGGGCGCCTTACCAGGTCCTCTCTGGGTCAGTCCTTGGAGGCACAACAGCTTTCAGATTGCGAAGGAGAGCAACAGCAATTCTTCTCGTCCAGAAGGGCTACAAGGTCAAGCATCATTTACTCCAGTTACTCGTCGTAGTGCAATTCAGCTTCTGAACACGATTCCTAGCAGTGAGAGGTCCCCAGATATACTGTTGATCTGCCATTCATTCCGCTGGGTCACACTCAAGCATCCAATCACGACTACGGGCATTCATGCAGGCAGGCAGCCAATCAGGCACACAAGGTATTCAGGCCATTCACTTCTCTCCAGACACTCACAACAAGTTATGTGTATTGGGACAAGTACTGAGCCATTCAACACTCCAAGGTGCATTCATACCGGTTTCGGGCAGGTTTGTCTCAGTCATTGTGTCAAACCACCAGATACTAGACAGCCACAACACAGAATGCATATTCATCACACTCTATTTACCCAGGTCTCACCCACAGGAGGTACCCACAACATATGTCACCGAGAAGGCTCCAGCTAGTCGGGCCGGGCCTTCACAACAACACCATATATGGCCTTTCCTCCCAACAGCCAGTCAGGGGGAAGGGACAGAGTCAGTGCTTCCCAGGACTTTGGGAAAACAAGGTAATGGGTAATTAAAAGCAGGAGGCCACCGGGGCCATCTTGTTTTCCATCAGGAATCAACTGATCCCAATGGCAGGGCCGGGGTATCCCAAAATGGAGCATACTCCGCGCACCTGTCAAATTCAGCATGGAGCTGCCACCAGCCCATACCCTGCTCTGCGGGCCACCCACAGGTGCCCAAAAACATACACTAGGGGCACAGGGTTGTACCCCCACCCATGGGTGCCATAAGGGTATCCCACGGGTCCGTTCACCAAACCAAAAGAGAGCTGCACCGCCAGGAGTCCCACATGAACTCCTGTGTGGAAAACAAGACAGAACACACGATAAAAAGCAGTAAAGGACAAGGATACGGAGGCCCTGTCCCTCCGATGCATTTCCAGCATCGCAGTCGCCCCCCCGAGACTGAGGTGGAGGGTGCCTAATCTCCCACGGGATAGACACCCTCATCCAGACGGTCAACATGCCTTCTGGAAAGGCCATCTGCATTATCGTGACTCTTCCCTGGTCTGTGCTCTATGGTGAAGTCTATCCCTTGTAGGCTAATGGACCACCTGAGCAGTTTCGGGTTTTCACCCTTCATCTGCATAAGCTACTTCAGGGGTTTATGATCTGTTTGGACCTTGAAGGTAGACCCCGTAAGGTAGGGCCTAAAACGCCTAAGGCTCCAAACTATACTAAAACATTTGTTTTCAACAGTAGCCCACCTAAGTTCTCTACCCTTGAGTTGTCTACTGATGAATATGATAGGATGTTCTCTCCCTTTGTCATCTAACTGGGACAAGACAGCTCCAATTCCGGTGTCGCAGGCATCCGTCTGGATGATAAAGGGTCGGTCGTAGTCAGGCGCACACAACACGGGTGCCCAACACAGACTTTCTTTCAAGCCATCAAAGGCCCTCTGACAGTCTTCAGTCCAATTGACCTTCCTAGGCTGCTTGGGTGAAGTCAGAGCTGGCAGTGGTGCAGCTATGGTTCCATAGTCTGCCATGAAATTGCGATAGTACCCAGTGAGGCCCAAAAAGGATCTCACCTGGGTTTGAGTAGTGGCAGTCTCCCAGTCCTGTACATCCTGTACCTTACTGGGGAGAGTTTGGATTTGACCCCCTCCTACCTTATGACCAAGATACGTGACTTTCCCCTGAGCCATCTGGCACTTGGTGGCCTTGATAGTGAGGTTAGCCCTCTTCAAGGCCTGCAACACTCTACCCAGATGTGTCAAGTGCTCTTCCCAAGTGGAACTGTAGACGGCAATGTCGTCTAAATAAGCCACACAAAAGGCTTCCAGCCCACTGAGAGCATGATTGACCAATCTCTGGAAGGTGGCAGGGGCATTCTTCAACCCAAAAGGCATGACCCTAAACTGGTAGAGTCCCTCTGGTGTTGAGAACGCCTTCTTTTCCTTGGCATGGTCTGTCAGAGCTATTTGCCAATAGCCTAAGGTGAGGTCAAAGGTGCTCACAAATTTGGCAGCACCTATGGTGTCCACGAGCTCATCAGCCCTGGGCAATGTGTGCGCGTCAGTTTTGGTGACAGCATTGACTCCTCGGTAGTCCACACCGAACCTCCAATCCTTGGTACCTGCCTGGGAACTTGCCTTGGGGACAAGGACCACTGGACTGGACCAGGGACTGGTTGAGGGTTCAATAACACCCAGATCCAACATCTTGGTGACCTCAGCCTGGATGTGGTTCTTAACCGTATCTGACATTCGGTAGCTCCTGCTCTTGACAGGCATGCTGTCACAAGTGTCAATCTCGTGCTTACACCACGGTGTAAGGCCTGGCATCAGCGAAAACAGAGAGGCATACTGCTGGAGTAAAGTCCTGCAGGCCCTCTGCTGCTCGGTTGTCAAATCTGGAGAAAGCTGCACTCCCTTCACTGAGCCATCCTGAGGGTTGCTATGCAGCAAATCAGGAAGGGGCTCACTCTCATCCTCTTCTTGCTCTGAAGCTCGCAAGGGACATGAGACTTCTGCTCGCCTGTGGAAAGGCTTGAGCCTATTAACATGGAATACCTGAGGGGCTACCCCTGGGATTCCCAAGTCAACCAGATAATTGACCTCGCCCATCTTGGAGATTATCTGGAAGGGTCCAGTCCATTTATCTGCCAATGCCCTAAGGCTTGGTAGGCTCCATCACGAGGACCTCCTGTCCCGGAGTCCAATCTACTTGCGATGCTTTAAGGTCATGCCAGTATTTGTTCAATTCCTGGCTGGCCTTGAGATTCGCCGTTGCTTGACCCATCATCTGTGTCATCCTCCGTCTGAGGCCTAATACATAGTCCTCCACTTTCTTGGCGGGACCGGGAGGGGTGGCTTCCAAACCTTCTCTAATCAAGGCGAGGGGCCCCCTCACGGGATGTCCAAAGAGTAACTCAAAGGGGCTGAAACCAACACCCTCTTGAGGAACCTCTCTGTAAGCAAACAGCAGGCATGGCAGGAGGAGATCCCATTTCCTCCTTTGGGGCTCTTCCAAAGCACCTAGCATGCCCTTGAGAGTTTTATTAAATCTCTCAACCAGACCATTGGTTTGGGGTGGTAAGAAGTGGAGAACTTGTAGGTTACCCCGCACTCTTTCCACATGGTTTTCATGTAACTAGACATGAAGTTGGATCCTCGGTCAGAGACAACCTCCTTGGGGAATCCAACACGGGTGAAAATGCCCAGGAGGGCCCGGGCAACCACCTTGGCAGTAACAGTCCGAAGGGGTATAGCCTCAGGGTACCTGGTGGCATGATCTACCAAAACCAGGATAAACCGATGTCCACCTGACGTGGGAGGGTCAAGGGGACCGACGATGTCGATGTCCACCCTCTCAAATGGTGTGCCAACCACTGGCAATGGCTGCAGTGGGTCAATGACACTGCCTCCAGTCTTGCCAGACAACTGACAAGTTGGGCAAGTCCTGCAGTGGGACTCCACTTCTACTCCCATCCGTGGCCAGTAGAAATGGGCAGAGAGCCTCTGCTTAGTCTTCTTGGTACCAAGATGACCAGCCAAGGGCACCTCATGCACCAACTGCAGTAGGAAGGGTCGGTAAACCTGGGGTACCACCAACCTCTTGAGGGCACCAGGTTCAGGTTTAGTGGGCTCACTAACAAGGAGTTCACCCTCCCAATAAATCCAGAATGTCCTAGGCACTTCTCCATGTGCCTGGGACAGGGCCTGTTTCCTCAGACCCTCGAGAGATGGACACTCTCTCTGTCCTTTACAGAAGTCTGCCCGGGAGGGTCCCCCTTCAGCTAACAAGCATTGAAGATCGGGATAATCCCCCGGGTTGAGAACCTCTCCCACAGGAGAGTCTTCTGGCTCTTCTCCCACAGGAGTTGAGATAGGGTTTACCACTGGACCCAGCCCGTCCGGAGCATGGATCCCAATGGGTGTTGTAGGAACAGCAGGAAGAGAAGGAGCTCCCTCCACAAAGGTGCCTTCTTGCTCTTCCTTCGTCTTGTCTTAGGCCGCGCCTTCGTCTCGGGTACCTGACTCACAGCCAGACCCGGTGTCACCTGTGACATAGTGACCGCAGCAGCAGTCATGGGAAGACCATCCGCGATCAATCCCATTTCTACTAGATCATTACCTAATAGAATGTTAGCTGGGACATTGTCCTGAACCAGGATAGGAAGCTTTGCTGTCTTATCTCCAATTACGAGTGTGACTCGGGCTACAGGCGATAATTTGGGAGGCCCACCAGCTAAGCTGGTGTTTCTCAGAGGAGCATCTACATAGTCCTCTGGCTTGAGCAGGGTCCTGTCCACCACTGTCATGCTTGCCCCAGTGTCTCTCAAACCGGTAGAAGGCTGGCCATTCAGGAGGACACTTCTCAAAAATCTACGGGTGTTCTGGGGATAGTCGCCAGTACTTCCGTGTACTGGCCCCAGGCCCAAGGGACACTAAGGAAATCTCTACGGGAGCACCAAAAGTGATTCCTGTAGAGGAGGGGAGGACAGTGGCCTCCACCTCAGACATGGGGTAAGGGTAGGTCAGGCTGACAGCCTGTACTCCGAGTGCCTTACCTTTACACTTGGAGTCACCCCTTTTGTGATCCAGAGCCCCACAGTCCCAACAAGTGCCGGAAGTGCGGGTACGGTACTGGAACCACCGGGAGCCTGCTTTGCAGCAGGTGGACCACTACTCTTATTCCCACCCACAGATGACTTATCCCCACTAGATTTTTGGGTCTTATGAGAGGAGGGTTTAGGTTTATTCGACTGTGACTGCCTTTGGGACTCCTCAGCTTTCTGAGAGGCCCCCTTTTCTTTGTCCTTGTCCTTCCCACCGGAGTCCTTAGGGGACACCCAGTGGGAGACCCTCTTGTCAGCCAACCTAGCCAGCTTAAAGGGATCCAAAATGTTCTGGTCAGCAACATACTGACGCAGCTCCGGTGAACAGGCTTCAGAAAAATGCTCAAAAAACAACAGGTGGGACAATTCAACAAAAGTTTTCACCTTGTAACCATCAATCCACCCCATCATATTCATGAGCGCAGCACTCACCCAGTCGACCCAAGACACATTCTCTCTTTTCTTAAAATCCCTGAACCTTTTAAGGTATTGGGTAGGCGTCTTGCCAAACTTGGCAATCAAAGCAGATTTCATACACTCATACTGACCCCTTTCCTCCACACTCAGCTTCAGAATACAGTCATATCCAGTTTGAGGCACTCTGCTTAGCAAACACTTAGCCCAATCTCTTTTGTCAACATCATGAATTGCACACACCATTTCAAACGCTTCAATCCATTGGATGATATCAGAACCCTCTGAAAACACACCAACCAAATCCTTCATAAATTTAGTTGCTGGGGACCTGACACTCTCACTGGGTTTCCCTGAAGTCTCCACTCGAGCTTTCTCTAGCTGGATTCTCTGACATTCAGTGTCCTTGTCTTTGAGTTCAAGATCCCTATTCTTGTGTTCAACTTGTTGAGCCAGCTCCTCTTTCTTAAAATCAGCATCTGTCTCCAACTTGCGATATTCAAAGGCCAATTTCATCCTTAATAACTCAAGTTCCAAGGAATTGCTGGGGTTCGGAACAGAGGCAGCAGGAATGGCGGCATTCCCAGAAACAGATTCAGTAGAAACCCCAGGGGCAGAGTCCTCATTGGTTGCATTCCCCCCTTCATCAAGAGTTTCACCATCGGTCTGGTAGTCCACCAGGGCAGCTATCAGCTCAGCCCTAGACTTATCCACAAAGTCTAACTCCCTGGCTTCACAAGCACTCTGGAGAGCCTCTAAGCTCATCCGAGTCAATTTACCATTCGCAATAGACTCCATTGCTTGTAATGCAGTTATTTTGTACACACCCAAACCTTAATCGAATAAAGTGCAGATATTTTGTAAGTGGCACGGTTATACACTGATTCTTAAAACCATAAGCATCCCACCGCTGCCACCAGTGTAAAGACTGGTAGGGGGTGTCTGTACTTCCGCTCTCTATATGGTAGAGGAGAGGCACAGAGGACCCCAGCCAAGATTCTCTATTATTGGTACGTGGTCGAGCAATCAAGGCCTAGCATCTCAGGAGGTGATGCAGGCTGGTTCTTAAGTACAGTTTAGTCCCCGAAACCCCACAAAGGAATGTCCACACACTGTATTACTGAAAACACAGTCTTTATATAATGAATATTCAAAGGTATGTACATGATCACAATAACGCACTTTATACTCTGAAGTCAATAATGATGAATATATACAATTCTAAAGTGGTACCACTAGTGTTATCGAATCTCATTAAAGTGCATCAACTGATTAATAACGAGGAAACCAGCAATAGAGATAGGAAGGAACGCAAGATGGTTGAAACAATAGGCAGAATACTGACCCCTACCACTAGGCACAGTTCTGTGTGGAGATCCCCCCACCTGGGCAACCTGTAAATAAAGATATATAGCACAAGCCCAGTCCATATAATGTTTGATAGTCTCACTTCTTCCTGTTAAGGTTTTACCCCCCCAATGTACCTGGTGGAGTAGAGTTCTCCAACGATGCGCCGACCGATCCTTCTTGAGTGCCTCCCTTTCAGGCGGGAGCCACGGATCGTCGAGAGGTGTCGGGGAACTTGGCGTTCGGTGTCAGGGAATCAACGGCCCTTCTTGAGTGCCCTCCCTTTAAGGCAGGAGTCACGGGTCGTCGAACGTCTGACGGTGAACAGGGTGAACTACAGCAGGGAAGTGGCAGCTTCGTTCCTAGCAGTGATCGCGGACGACAGAGCGTTGGCGTCCTGCAAGGAAGAGGCGTGCGAGGCACCTCAGTGATGATAGTTCTGGACCGCAAAGAGATGATGAAGAGATGAATGAAATTGCGGTACCGTAATTAGCTCCCTGGTCCCTTTGCGGGTTGGTTTTTAACGCCTGCAAAAAGCAGGCTTTAAATTCCCCAACCCGCAAAGGGACCTCGTAGTAAGGCGGTAACGATTTACCGGTACCGGTAAAATACTGGTACCGGTAAACCCTTACCGCCATCCGTGTAATGAGGCCCCCTGAGTCTCCCAGGTGTACGCCATAATGATAGAGTAGCATTGTCTTACATAGTCACTATTGCATACTATTATTGTATACTATTGTGTATTACTAAGTGATGGAAGACGGACGGATGGGGCTGAGGCCAATGCCAGTCTGGTATCCCCTATGGAGCAACCCGCCCATGTATAGGGTATCACCAACCAGCCACGTGGTTTTTTACTGTATATGGGTGAGTCATTGATGACAATGTTTTTCCCTACAACTTTCTGTGTGTACCATTTTTCGGCAGAACATTTGTGAGGAGCAGAATTCTTTGCTGCCATACTTATTTTTGTGTGATTAAAACTTGTTATCCTTGCAAGAATTTCTTGGCCTTTTTTCCCTGGAGGGTTGTATTTTTTTGTCGGGGCGTGCCTTCAAACTTCCAGGTAAGAAAGCAACAAACAGAGTGGATTGCCGGACTGCAATCACACACAGCAGACAACTTGCGTGTCCTCCAAGTTTTAAAGCTGTACAGGGCAGAACCTCTGATACTGTATCAGGAACAATCAGATATACAACTTCCAGGTAAGGAACCTTCTAATACAGCATCAGAGACAATCAGGTAAAACCTCCAGGTCAGAAAGTCCCAAACAGAGTGGATATGTGGACTGCAATCACACACGCTGCACACCTGCTTTTCCTTCATCATTATAAAGCAGGTGAAGTCTGTAGACATCATTTGGCTATGCTTGTTGGGATGACAGCTTGTTTGTACTCACCAATTCTGACCAAAACTGGCCTGTTTGTGTGTGTTTTGAACATGTGTGGCACAAATTGCCACATTGACTCTGTTGGTTAGTAATACCAATAATAATTAAAAAAAACACATGCACTAAAAACTCAAAGACTGGACTATGACTTAACATTAAGAAACAGGCAAAACTGCCTGTTTTTGGACCCACGGATCTAGCCTGCGCCCACAACTATACAAAGGTTTGTCATCCCAACAAGCATCAAAATGACTTGGGAACCTCGGAGTTGGTCCCCAGACAAACCATGATCCAGGCTGCAGGCTAAAGCTTACCCACTATTAGGAGGTGCGCAGGGGACCGGTAGTCCCGACCCCAATAACTCCAACCTTTCTGAAACATCATTTGGCTATGACAGTCATCAAGTTTGCCCTGGTGCCCAATATCACAGATGTCTGATGCCTTTCACTGCACAGAAGTGGTGATTGCCAGATCTCTCTCCGCCTTGAGCATTGATGGATCAGAATGCGAGTGAAAGTACCTGGCCACATATACGTACTTTCAGTCAGGCTCTCTTACAGGCTTAAACTGGAATTTTCTTGTGTGGAAATAGCTGCCAGTAAGATAGCTCTGTGCCTTAAGTGTTTGCTGCTGCGATGTGTGTGATCTACAGGTCGCAGACATGAATCTCAGCAAAGACCAACTCAGCCTTTCACCACCCGGGGTTGTTAAATGAGTGTCTATTTCACTTGGTTAATAATGTGTATAGACATGTTCAATATCAAGTGCTTTGCCTAAAGTGCCATGTAACTGACACTGCGCCTCATTACACGGATGGCGGAGAACCATGGCGCTATTAGCGCCATGGATCATGCCGGTAAAATACCGGCACCGCCTTAGCGGAAAGGGGAATTACCGCCCCATTCCAAGGTTGGCGGGGCGGCAATTCCCCCTTCCACCATTGCCCTTCCCCATTCCCATTTTTGCCCCATAGGGCATAATGGGAATGGGGAAGGCGCTAATTACGGTACCGTAATTAGCTCCCTGGGTCCCTTTGCGGGTTTGTTTTTAACGCCTGCAAAAAGCTGGCGTTAAATCCCCAAACCCGCAAAGGGACCTCGTAGTAAGGCGGTAAGGATTTACCGGTACCGGTATTTTACCGGTACCGGTAAATCCTTACCGCCATCCGTGTAATGAGGCCCACTGTATTACTATTCCAACCAGCTGCAAAGAATCTGAAAAATTCAAGGTAAGGAATCTTTCAATGAACGTCACCAGTCCCCCACCGCCCTGCAAGGAAGATTTATCAATGTTGTACTGTATTCAAAAATATGTTCTTAACTCCACATTAAAAAAAAAAGAACATATATAGCAAATATGTTAAATACAAGGTTTAAATTTTGTCGATATTCAAAAATATGTTCTTAACTCCACATTAAAAAAAAAAAGAACATATATAGCAAATATGTTAAATACAAGGTTTACATTTTGTCGAAAGATAAGCTGCCCCTATGCCAAAATACAGAGTCAAATATTACATACTAGGAAAGCTAAATCACACCGAGTGTCATTCTCCAGTTATCATGTGTGTTTCATGTTTTAATAACAATTCTAATGTGCACAATCCTATCCCTGTAATTGTGCAGCAGCTCAACGGAAGGGACATGCTACCTCTGCTAAACACACACTAACACTTTATTGTGTAAATATGCAGGGCGTGTGAACCTGCGAACCCAGTCACGCACCATTTTTTTAAATTTTATTTTGTTTGCATTTTTAAAGCGCTCACACAGCCCGCGGGCATCGAGGCACTGTTACAGGAATTGTTTGCTTTTTAGTTGTGTAAGTTATTTTTTTTTTGTTTTTTTTTGTCTTAGTTGCTTATTTATAATGCGCTTAAATACCCAGAGGTTTCTAAGCGCGGACCCGTGGGCCAATTACATTGACGATGATTTTTCCACGGAAAGAGCTCCGCAACATGTACTTCACATCATGCCAACATGATCTGCAAGCTGAGGCGGTGGCATGAAGGTTTACCGAGCAGTTGGATGCGGGGAATGTCATTCAGCCATCACGTGGACCCCCTTTGTGTCAGTTGCATTATAACACGTGAAACTGACCCCTGCTACCACGTTCCAAGCACAGGCAAACAGGACAATGGGACACATATCCTGCCTTGAAATCAAAGAAACCCACTTTTACGCACTGAAGTCTGCACGTATTATCTTCAAAGAACTGTCCTTTCCAGGCAGTCTAACGTCTCCGACAAAGCCCTCCAAGGAACTTTGCATCATGCAGCAAAATTGCCCTCACAGTGGCTGGTCTGGTTTATTGCTTAATTTGTTCCCGTTACTTTGACAAAAGCTGTGGGGGCAAAAGTTTAGATCATCAATCCAGCAGGGCTGTAATGTCAGACATCTTAACTAAGCCTGAGGCTGCAAGCGGGGGCACAGCATTTCTATGTAAACTTTCATTAACTTGATATCAAGCCAAGCAGTTTGGTTAAAAAAAAAAAATAGTGCGTCACTTTGCTCGGCTGCTTTGAAAGTGTTTCCTGACATATGAGCCCGATCTTCTGCACAATAACTTACAATATGTATCAGTAAATTATGAACATAGTATCGAATTTCTTACTTAGATACAGGGATGAAGTTGTGTGCCACGTCATTTACTTTCAAGCAAAATAAAGCTACTTATCCATTTCATATTTTTTGAGACATTACCTTATTTACAGAATAAGAGATGTCCGACATCACTAAGATATAAGCCCTTACCTGTTGTTCTAGTTTTTCTGTGTGAGGAAGCAATGCAATAGTTTCATAATGTGAGAGAAGTGTAAGCTCAAACAAAGGATATTATCTTTGAAATGTTAATTTACACTCTTATGTAGCTATGAAAAGAGCCTGGCAATTCCCCGAACGGGTCACAAATGCTAGCCCTGTCTTAATGTGTGCCACTGTCCGGGCTATTCTGAATTGTGCACCTCTGTCAAGTGGAAACACATGCAAATGTCCAGCATGCCGTTTGGCTCATTTGCTTAATCCACACATACAAGTCCTTTGGTGGAACTTGCCAGGAGAACCCCCGCGTGACCTGCTCAGTGCACCCATGCCATACATCTGCTGACAAACCACACGTGATCCCAGTACCCATGCCGCTTCTGCACCTGCTGTGGGTTCCTTGTAATACTGCTATTGTCTCACTACCACATGCATACTCATGCCTGCTCTGTACCCGCGGATGAAATTTCTTCTCAGCCAATGTAGCTTGGTTGAAGGAGATCACTGTCCTCATCTGCACTGATGTGCCGTCACCTTCAGAATAACAACTCACGTGCACAAAATGTTCTTCATTGGCACCCTTTGCCATTCCCTCAGATGGGAACCACTGCCAGCTTGCCCACTTCTGCAGCGTGCAAGGCTTACCTGTGGTTGACACCAGCAAACACTTCTTGCCACTTCCTTCCTGTGGCCCACCAAGTTGAGCCGTCAATGTAAATTACAGTTCCCAGTAGTTGACATTCCTATTGGATGTGAAGAAGCTGGACCCCTTCCATGTCCAAGACATCATGAGAGACCTACAGGAGGCTGTCTAAGGCCATACCCTTGTTGATCAATTTGATGCTCTAACGCCCGCCCCTAAACTGAATGACATACAAATGCACTGAAATTACCCAAAAGAAAGGGGATGGAACAACGCTCGTGGCACACTCCATGACAAAGGAGGTGGCATTGAAAAGGGAATTGCCTGCATTGTGAAAAGATGCGAGGGGGAGTACCTGATAACTTTCACAATAATATTGAAAATATGAGTGTCTGTAAATGTTAGCCAACATGTGTTCAGCAGGGTAAGAGCATGCTCCCTGCTCCCTTGGTCATGCATGACACAGACCATCCGGAGCACAGTAAGCAATGTGATGACCCTGAACCTTTGCCTCCCAGGGCACACTACGGTGAAATATATGAACCCACCCTGAAACGGAACCTTGAGTTACCATTGCACTACAGAGTCACACCATGATCACCCTCTTACCATTCTCCATTTTGACATTGGTGTCGCCCAGAGGTGCAGTATATTTCAGGCTGCGTTAGCAGAGGAAAAAGCCTGGTAGAAAGAGATGGGTCTGTAATGTACACAGGGCAGTAAGATCGGACATACGGGCCAGTAGATACAACAACATTAGGATGGCATTTTGGTTTTCGTCAAAACATCTACTTTCCTAGAGCTCCTACGACTTGAGAAAGTCACATGTGCAAAAAATATAGCTACCACTTCATTTGCATTTCATTGGCCGGCAGGGAAAACGATATGCTAGCCTAAATCGCCCTCTCTTTCCCCTCTCTTACACACTCTGTCAACGGCTAGATCACTGGCCTAACCCTCCCCTATCCAGCACCGACAGAACTGACATCTGCTACCAGGTGCTCAAACCAGTCTAGCCACGGTTAGTTACTCTCCCTAATCCATAATTCTAAACATGTTCTCCTCCCCCTTCCTACACTGGGCACGAAACCTTGTGACAAATCAACTTCCGGGGCACCAATGGTCCAGGGATGAATATTGGTTTCTAAACCATCAATCAACCCCACCCCTCTGGTATACCAGAAGGTATCCAAACAGATTGGAATACAAGTAAATTAGAAGACCTCCTTATCCAACTTTGGTACCGTAGATGCAAATGCAGGATTATCTCCGCAAGGTCGTGGATCGTTGGTAAGTTGCAACACAGCGAAAATACAATTATTACCCAATGATAAAAGGGACTGCCCAGTTAAGGTTGTATAACAATATCTACTTTATTATCACTACAACCGACAGTTCTAGCACACTACAATTACAACCCACACTGTAAAGGAACACAGAGGACAGACAGTTTCACAAAGAAAAGGGATGCACTCTGGATACTGTCAAGTCAGACTGTTCAAGGTTTTTTGGTTTCAAAGGGGCAAAAAGTCATAACGGCCTCTAGGGACCTTGGGAAAAGGACCAGGTGGGCACAACCACAATGTACCTGGTGCTGAAGAAGTTCTTAGTGCTCAACAGCATTGAGGCAGTTCCAGGGCACTTTGCAGCCCATGAGACAGAGTTAGTGGTGGGAAACAGCTGCAGGTACAAGGGGCAGGCAGTTCGGCAAGTGAGGCTGGACTGATGTCTGCAGGGTGTCCGGCGCATTGGCTCTGGGGTAAGAATCGTTTACTCTGTGCTGGTTGGTGGATCTGGAATGCTGGTTGAGGCATCTCGGATGGCTCTGGTGACTGCTGTGTGACAACAGTCAGTGGTGCAAACAGATGTGGTTGGTGGACTCAACTGTCTCGAAATTGTCCTTAAAAAGGTGGACGTTGGATGATGCTTGTGTGGCACTTCTATTAGAATCTTTGCAGGACTCGTGTCCTTTCAAGGCTGATGGCCCAAAGTGCAGGAGGATGTTTAGCAGGCAACTGCCTTTTCCTTTATCCAGAGACTCTCTGGCACTTCCCACCTAGGATGCTTGCAGTTAGAACCTAGCAGGGCACGCTGTGTGGTAATGGCTATGTTTATTTATAAAGCGCCTATACAGAAAGCAAGTGTTTCAAAGCGCTGTGCTGGCTGGGTACCAGTTCTGGAGCTGCTGGACGGGTCCTCTGAGTCCGGTATCTCCCTCTGTTCCCTGGGAGATGTTTTGGGGAGGCATTGTGCTTCCCTCTTGGAACTCCTGGCCTTACTTCACTGTCGGAAGATGTACGGTAGACTGTACCTTCAGCTGGGGTCCAAATTAGTCATTCTTCTTACTCCTTGCAAAGTCTTCAGATAATCTGATCAATAAGGGGCTCATCCCTCTTATAAAGCCAGATGGGACACAGGCATTGGTGTAGGCCAAGCCTATCTTAAGTGAGTCAATCCTGGGTCTACACCATCAATCTTCAGTGATGCTTCAGGTCAGAACCAGCGCACTTGTCAACAGACAGGGAAGGATGACAACATATAATTCTAAGTCCCACCCATCTTCCTGTCTGCTGTAAATCAAAGTGCCTCCCTAATTAACTGAGCCCTATGGAGCGCTTGATCACAATATGGGCCACTTTTGAAGTAGGGGGTTGCAGGCAGACCTTCCTCTCCTACAATTCACATATTTCTCTGCTCTGAAAGGAGTGGTTCCAGACAGGACATTCACTTCCCTTTCATATGAAGGAGGGGTGTTAGCACCAAGTTGACACATTGTATTGCAAAAAGGTGCTGGCTTCTGGTCTCCATTGTCACTAACTGCACCCAGGCCTTCCCCGAGGCCTGCTAATAAAAAATGTTCAGTATTCGCCACCACCAGCAAGGTTTGACAATGGAGATGCAAATCCATGGGGCCTTGAAATTCTAATCAGGCTGCCTAGGACCAAAGGCTTGTGATGTACCCATAGCTGTAAGCTGCCAGCTACAAATGACAGGGGTGGGCAGTGCTGGTAAGATATGTCCTCCCAGAGTACATGACTATTTTTCTGCTGTGCAGTGAGTGTGGAAAATGTCTGTGGTATGGCCCCATCATTCATTTTTTGAAACAAACAAAAAATGTCCAGGCGAGGACACACTTCCCATCTGGATGGTCGAATTCCTCACATGCCCCCCAGCCTCAACATGTGCACCACCTACTGAGGGTCTGTTTCGTCACCAAGGCAAAAGTACCGGCTGAGTCCATCTGCATATCCATGCTGGGAGCCTGGCTTGTGTTAGATGTCGATAGCTAATCCTTGTTGGGATATGGCCCAACACAAAAGTTTAGGGTTCTCCCCTTGCATGGCCATTAGCCATCGCTGAGGCATATGGTCCATCTGGATCATAAATTGAGACCCAAAGATGTAGGGTTTCATCTTCTTTACGGCCCACACAATGGCATATGTCTCTTTTTCAACGACAGACCAGTTCCTTTCCCTTTTTCTCGACCGCCTGCTATTGTAGGGAACAGGTTGCTCTACCCCTTCAGAGTTCACCTGCGCTAACACTGCTCCAATCCAAAAATCACAGGCATCTGTCTGGATAATGAATTCCTGACCATAGTCTGGCACTTTCAGAACTGGGACCCTGCACCATCCATCCTTTAAATCCTGAAAGGAGGTTTAACAGGAAGGGGTCCACATTACCTTCTTTGGCATCTTTTTGAATGTTACTCATTCAGGGCTATGGCAATGGTCCCATACCTTCTGATGAATGACCGGTAGTACCCGGTGAGACCTAGAAAGGCTATCACCTGCGTGTGTGTGTGTTGGGGATGTCCCAATTCTTCACAGCTTGTATCTTCATTTCAAGAGGTTGTTTCTTACCTCCACCGACCAGGTGGCCTAGGTAAGTCACGGTACCCTGTGCTATCTGGCACTTTGTGGCCTTCATAGTCAGGCATGCATTGTGCAGTGCTTGAAGCACTTGTTTCCGTTGGGATAGATGATCCTCCCAGGTGTGGCTGAACACAGCAATGTCGTCTAGATAGGGAAGCTGAAATGTCCCAGTCCAGACAAAACCTGGTAACCCATCCTCTCAAAAGTGGCAGGGGCATTCTTCAATCCGAACGGCATCACAGTGAACTGATTATGTCCTTCCGAAGTTGAGAATGCCAACCTCTCTTTCGCTCTATCTGTCAAGCAACCAGCCAATACCCCTCTGTGAAGTGAAAAGTACTCATGTACTTGGCAGTGCCAAGCTTGTCAATGAGCTCATCTGCCCAAGGAATGGGGTGAGCATTTGTCTTCGTGACAGACTTGAGCCCCTTGTAGTCCACACAAATGTGAACTTCAGTCTTCCCACTACTGGTCTTGTTAGGTACCAGTACCACTGGGCTAGCCCAGGGGCTGTGGGATGGCTCTATCACTCCTAGGGACACATTATTGGAAACTGTTTGATTGATGGTGTACCTGACCTTATCGGACATCCAGTGAATTCTACTCTTCACCGGCTTACTGTCTGCAGTGTCCACATCATAGGTGCACCAATATGTGTGACTGGTATTCAGCGAAAACAGACCGGCAAACTGTCTCAGTAAATAGCAAAAGTCTATCAGTGACTATTCTGACAGGTCCGTTGCAAGGTTGACACCTTCAACTGACCCATCTGTGGCTTCATTGTACAGGGCGGTCTGGGAGGGGATCAGCCTCCTACTCAGTCTCTCTGTCAGTCACTAATGTCATGATCAAGTCATCCCAGCTCAATGGGTTTTTCGCCGGTTGACGTGAAAGACCCTGCACATCTGTTTAGGTCCTTTCACATCAATGAGATAATTCACCTCACTGACCTTTTCCAGCACAAAGTAAGGCCCAGACCACTTGGTCTGAAGGGCACTAGGTTTGACAGGCTCCATTATCCACACCCACTGGCCTGGAGAATAAACTGTCACTGTTGCCTTTTGGTCGTGCCAGTTCTTCATCAGCTCCAGAACAGCCATTAGATTCTTTGTTGCCTGTTCCATGTACTTTCCTATTCTAGAATGAAGGCCAAGTACATAGTCCACCACATCTCATGAGGGGGATGAGGGTTTGCTTTCCCATCACTCCTTCACTAGACTGAGGGGACCTCCTACAGGGTGTCCAAACAGAAGCTCAAAGGGGCTAAACCCTACTGCATTCTGTGGCACCTCGCTATAGGCGAATAGAAGACATGGCAGGAGAATGTCCCATTTCCTCTGCAGGTGCTCTTCCAAGCCCCCTATCATGCCGTTCCAGGTCTTGTTGAACTGCTCAACAAGCCCATTGGTTTGTGGATGAAATGAGGTAAAGAACCGGTAGGTGACTCCACACTCTTCCCACATAGCCTTCCTATATGCTGATATGAAGTTTGATCCCCTGTCAGAAACAACTTCCTTGGGGAATCCAACACGGGAGACTAACCCAATCAGAGCCTTCACAACCAAGGGGGCTTTGATTATCCTCAGAGGAACTGCCTCAGGGTATCACATGGCGTGGTCTACCACCACCAAGATATATTGTTTCCCTGAGCTGGTTTGAGGCTCCAAAGGACCCGCGATATCCATGCCTATTCTCTTCAAAGGCCACCCAACCGTGGGTAGTGGAATTAAGGGGGCCTTTGTGGCACCCCCTGACTTGCCATAACCTTGAAAAGTCAAGCAGGACCGGACAAATTCCTTAACTTTTACACCGAATTGTGGCCAGTAAAAGTGTGCCGACAACCATTCCAATGTCTTAATCACTCCCAAGTGACCGACTAAAGGAATTTGGTGAGCCAAATCCAAAAGGGACTTTCTGTGACATTGGGGATTACCAACCTTCTAGTGTCCTCACACTCAGCATCCTTTGGCTAACTGTACAGGAGTCCATCCTCCCAGTACACTTTTAGCAGTCCAGGGGCCACGTCCTTAGCCTGCTCCTCTGCTTGCTAGCGCAAACCTGCCAGAGTAGAACACTCTTTCTGGGCTGTGTAGAAGTCAGTCTGATCTGGGCCCCCAGCTGATGCAAACTCATCTTGCTTGGGCAGACCCTTCAGATCTGTGCCCACTTGGTCCTCCACCTCAGGTTCTTGCGCTGTACCAGGCAACTCTGAAATCACATAGTGCCCTGCTATCAAAGTAGGGTCCTCTGTGGCTACTAGGCCCTTTCCCGCAGGAGTAGGTGACTCAGTAGTCTGAAGAACTGGACTAGGGCTACCACCCATACCGGTCCTTCCAACAAGCCCTCTGGAAGCACTACAAGCCCTAAGGCTTTCAGAGCATTAAATCTTGCCTTCTCTTTGGCCCTCGATCGTGTATCCGCTGAGACTATTTCAGGATTAGGAAGATCATTACCCAATAGACATGGGACGGGGTGGAGTCTTTCATCGCTACAAGGTGCTGGCTTGTTACACCTTGCCAGCTGAACTCTACTATCTCCAAGGGGCACTTACTCTTACCATCAAATACACTTACGTACAACTCAGGCCCATCAATATACTGGCCTGCTGTACCCACTGCCGGGTGACAGAGGTGACTCTAGCTGTGTTGACTCAGATCGCAGGAGTTTTTCATCCATTGATGTACACATGCTCTAGAGAGAGTTGAGTATTATTGGGAACTGGGGTCTCTTCTGGAGATCCGGAACCGTTCCCACTCAGTGTAACCAATTCACATTCAGCCACTCTCTGGCCTGCTGGGAAATCCTCCTCTAAGAGGCCCACACTAATGATAGCCTTCTTCATGAGTCCAACATTCACTATGGCTTGCTTGGGTAAGCCCTTGCAAGCAGGATCCCATTTCCTATGGCCCAGCACCTTAAACACAAAACAACTTTTGGGTGATGAGAACACAGATGTCCCAGTGTTAGGGGTGCCCATGCTATTCTTTTGGAGGTGCATGGCTGAACTAGTGGTTGGGGGTTTTCTCTTTGCTCTTTTGCAGACCTGACTTTGAAGAGGATTGGGTTGGACCTTTGTCTTTCCCATCCTTGTTTACTTTTTTGTCCGCTGAATTCACTTCCAGTTTGGGTGTGCTCATCTGAGCCTTTTTCTGGACTCGAGTACTCACAAACCTGTTGACAGCCTTTGCAAGCTCCCTAGGATCTGTGATAGTCTTGTTCACTAGATGCTGGTGTAGGTAAACCTCACAATATTTCAACACTTGCTCACACGCATTCAAATTGTGCATCCGTTCAAATGTGTCAACTTTGTTACTAGTCACCCACCCGCTCAGATATTTCAACAACAAGTGTGTGAATGCTTCAAATGTCTGCCCACTTTACTTTCCGAGCTCTCTGAAGCTCTTTAGATACTGTTCTGGGGTTTTACAAAAATTCCTGAGGAGGGCTGCCCTGCTGCTCTCATAAACAGGCCTTTCCTCAGGAGTTAACTGAAAAATTGCATCAGTCCCTGGTGTTGGTAAGTGAATCATCAGAGCTGCAAACCACAGTACCTCATTCTCCTCCTGAAGCTGGAATGCCAGCTTGAGTGCGTTTAAACCAGTCAAATATATCCTTCCCCACTTCATAAACCTGTACTAAGTCTTTTGGAATGTGCCATTGAGGCTTATAACGGGCACTCTGGTTTGAGTCACTACTGCTACCTTAGCTAGAGGTGGATCTGTTGGCACTTTCTTCTCTCCAAGTGCCAGGTTGCGTAGCTCTATGGTGGCCCTATCCCACTCAATGGCAACGTTGTCCCGCTGTTTTTGTTCCTCTAGTTGCACAGTGCCCCCTGGAGTGGCTGTGCTGTTGTATTAGTGATGAATATGTATTAGTGATATTAGTGTTAAACAACCAATTTTAGAGTAGAATAAGCATCCATTTCGAAGTATGGGGGTCATTACGACTATGAAGGTAGCCATGGTGCTATTAGCACCATGGCTGCCTCCAAAGTCGTGTCCGGGTCCGGGTAGTCGGAATGGGCACTTACCAGGTCAACCCGGTAAGTCCCCATTCTGAAAACCATTCCCCATTTCCATTCGAGCCCCCATAGGGCTCAATGGGAATGGGGAAGGAGCTAATAACTGGCCCACAAATAGTGGGCCCGTTATTAGCTCCCTTGTACCTTAGTGGCTCCCGCTAAGGGCAGCTGGTAAAACCAGCCGGCCTTAGTGGGACCCGCTAAGGGATCTCGGATTACCGCGGTAGGGGGTTAATGGCACCTGCATCCTTACCGGTGCCATTAACCCCTTACTGCCGTCCTCATAATGAGGCCCTATGTATTTTGCCTTTCGCAAGTTGCAGTAATAGCATGTTTTTTTTGTGCCGTTGTCTCGGTTATCATCACAAGACATTCCATCTCGGTGTCCTCAGTCACTTGACAAAATCCGTGTGCCTAAAAGCTTCGGTACAGTGTAGAAATATTTGACCATAGCTCATCAAGTGGCCATTGACTTCATTGTGTGACAATAAATGCTTTATTGTTGCGTCTATCTTTCCCATCTCCCTGGCATGTTGTTCAGAATTTTTTTTGCATGTATGATGTAAGAAGTGCTCAGAGTATGGGAAATCCTGTGAGTGTGCTGCTTTCCATTTTTGCCAACCTCTGAAGCCTGAAGGTAGATGCATGCAGGCTTGACATGCAGCCAACTTTGCACCAGACCTGCAGATGAACTTAACTGGTCTGCTGTTAAATCTCAGTTACCATTTTAATGGTATCCACTACAAAATAATTGCTAATTTTACTATAGCCAATATGATAGCTCAGTGGGTTGAGCGGTCGATGCTGCAATGTGTGTGTGATCTGCAGGTTCAAATCCCAGCAAAGCCATCTCAGCCTTTCATCCTTCTTGGGTCGATAAATGAGTACCAACACAGGTTGGGTTGTCAAAAGTGAAATTATATCGTACCTCCAATTGTAATAAATATATGCATACTGGCCTACGCCAAGCTGCTCGAAAGTCGCTTGCGAAAGAATCCGTGTTGCAAGGTCCTGACCTTAAGCCGCCATTTTAGGTCAATCCGCCATTTTAGGATTTGTTTTGTAAAAGTCACCCTGTGAGTTAAAATGGTGGACGATGTCAATCCAAAATACAACATGGCTGTCTTGACCTCTGTCCATAGCTAATATGTAGCTTGCCTGCAGGCCACGTTTTGAGGTTGTGAACTGAGACCTTGTCCTTCGTTGACTTGTGTGTAAGGGAGTACTCGTGTAAATTTAGGGGGCCCTGGTAGAGGTCAGTTTGCACAGGACCCTCAGCAACCTTTCTCGCAGGATAATCAGATTTCAAGTGTGGACACCAGGAACATATTTGATCATCCTTCCGCTGCATATTTATCTGAAGAACTTCCTTTTGATGACATTCTGTTTCGTTAGGATTACCCGAAGCAGGGTTTGGAACCTACGCCTATTCCCGTCAATCAGAAAGGTCCCTACGTTGAAATGATGGTGGGAAATAGGAAACATCAGTTTTTGATAGACACTGGAGCACAGAAGTGTTCCATTGATCATTCATGGGTTCCAAACATTCCACTGTCAGGGCAAACCAATGTTTCTGTAGGGTTTTCTGGCACACCAGTTGTTTGTCCGGTTTCTTTGCCGGTACCTATTTCTTTGGGTCCCTTTATGGACCACTGTCTATTTCTGTTGACTTCGAATTGTGGAGAGAACCTGCTGGGGTTGAATCTGTTAAAAGAATTAAATGCAGTGATTTATTGTTCTTCTGATGGAGTACGCTTGACGATTTCACCATAGCAATTTTCTGTCTCGCAATTCTTGACTAGACCTTTGATCCAGAATTCATTAATGTACCAGAAAGCTTGTGGGCTGTCGACGACAATGATGTCAGTGTTTTACAGATTGAACCTGTCAAGATAGTTTTGAGACATGGAACTGAGCTGCCACGCATTCCCCAGTATAAGATTTCAGTTGAGGGCGAGCGAGCTTTGAAATGCATTGTTTCCGATTTTGTGCATCGCGGGGTGATTGAGGAAATTTCAGGAAGTTTATGTAATAGTCCGATTTTACCCGTGTACAAGAAAGGCGATAATGCAATTCCATTCCGTTTCATAATTGATTTACGTGCCATTAATAAAGTCGTGGCTCCACAATTTACAATTGTGCCTGATGTAACGACAATCTTAACCATGATTCCAGCTACAGCTACTTACATTATTGTGGTGGATCTAAAGAATGCTTTCTTTAGTATTCCTATACACAAGGATAGTAGATACTTGTTTGCGTTCACCTTAGGGGGACGCTCGTTCACATTTACTTGTGCACCTCAAGGGTACACAGATAGTCGTAGTACTTATAGTAGGTCTTTGAAAGAACAACTTGATACCCTTGAATTGCCCTCTAACTGTACTTTGCTTCAGTACGTTGATGATTTGCTTTTAGCTGCTGACTCTGAGAGTGCCTGTAAGGAGGGCACTGTGTTATTGCTTATCCATCTAGCTAAGCATGGTCACAAAGCTTCGCTTAAAAAATGTCAATATTGTTGGCAGGAGGTCGCCTATTTAGGCTATCTCCTGTCAAAGGAGGGAAGAAGATTGACACCTGAAAGAATAAAACACATATCTGGCATGTCTGTCCCAAATACAAACAAGGAAGTTAGAGCCTTGATAGGTATGGCTTCTTACTGTAGGTTGTGGATCCCAAATTTTTCACTAGTGATTAAACCAATGTTGTCTTTGACGAAGAAGGGCATTTCTTCGCCATTGCCATGGAACGCGGAACACCAGAAATCGTTTGACTTGCTTAAGACTGCATTATGCTCTGCACCAGTTTTGGGCACACCAAACTATGAAAAGGGCTTTGTGTTGTTTGTACATGAATGTGATAGATGTGCTTTGGCTGTATTAACGCAGGAACATGGGGGGAAAAATAGGCTGTGCGGTTACTTTTCTTCCACCCTTGATCCAGTAGCATGCGCTTTGCCAAGATGTTTGCAAGCTGTCGCTGCTGCTGCTGCGTCTGTAAAACAGAGTGAGGGAATGGTCCTAGACCATGATTTAACCCTGATGGTGCCTCACTCTGTAGATGTTCTACTGAACCAAACTCAAACGCAACACCTCATTTCTGCACGGTTGGCAAGATATGAATTGATCTTATTTGCTCCTCACATTCAAATTAAGAGGTGTTGTGTTCTTAATCCGGCTGAACTCCTACCTTTCCCATAATATACTACTTGCAGCGATGAAGTGCCACATGATTGTTTGTATACGACCGAACAAGAGACAAAGGGTAGAATTGATTTGAAAGGTACTCCTTTGGATAATCCGCAAGGAGAGCTGTTTTGTGATGGCTCCTGCTTCAAACTTCCGTATGGTACATCCACAGCTGCTTATGCAATCACCACATTAAGCACGCTTGTGGAAACTAAGAGAATCACGGATAATTCTGCGCAGGCCGCAGAGATTATAACATTAACCCGGGCTTGTGAACTTTCCGAAGGGCTTGCAGTAAATATATATACTGATAGTCAGTATGCCTTTGGGGTGGTTCACAACTTTGGGAGACTTTGGTCAGAGAGAGGGTTCCTAACTTCACATGGCACCAAAATCCAACATGGCGCCCTAATAGTACAGCTACTCTCAGCGCTTGCGCTCCCTACTCAGTTAGCAGTTATGAAATGTGCAGCACATCGAAAGATTACAGATGATATAGGGAAAGGGAATGCTTTCGCTGATCAGATAGCTAGACAAACTGCTACCGATCTCCTTACGGAGATGTATGTTTCAAGGGAGACTGTAAATGCTTATGCAATGGATGAGGGTGTTGGGTCTGTACGGGATATCCAAGCTGATGCCACATTAGAAGAATCCAAAAGGTGGACTGAAGGCTTGGGGAAACTTGATGAAGACGGGTGTTGGGTGGATATAGTGGAAGGGAAATGGCTACTCCCTGACGCGTATGTAATGATGATGGTCATCATGGCCCATGGTCCTACGCATGTATGTGCCCAGAAGATGACAAAAATGTTAGATAAAGTTTGGGTAAATGACAAGATTTCGAAAATTACCCAGCGCTACGTCCAGGATTGCCTGATTTGCCAACAACACAATGTGGGATAGGGGACAGTAACTCCAAGGGGAAGTTTTGGGCCGCCCTCTGTCCCCTTCGAAGTGATCCACTTTGACTTTATTGAAATGGAACAATGTGATAATAAAAAATATGTGCTGGTGGTTATCTGCGCTTTTAGTAAATGGGTTGAGGCTTTCCCTGTTAAAGATGCTACAGCTATGACTACTGCAAAAATCATGTTAAGGGAATAGTTCCCGCGGTTTGGGCTACCAAGAGTTATCTGGTCGGACAATGGTCCACATTTTTTTGCTGCTGTTATTCTGCAGATATGTACGGCATTACGAATTTACAAACGGTTCCATTCAGCCAGACATGCTCAGAGCGCCGGACTAGTAGAAAGACACAACGGTATCATTAAGAACAAGCTCGCTAAGACGTGTGCCGGCACCAAACTAAAATGGCCGGACGCTTTACCGATCGTGTTGTTATCCATGCGTACAACCCCTCAAACTAAGACTGGGCTCTCTCCATTTGAGGTGGTAATGGGGAGACCTGCCAATATTTGGAACCTTCCTAAATGCAATTCATTGAGAAATGTTGAAAATGTATTGCTTTCAGATTATTGTAGCCAGTTGACTAAAAACCTGTATTTTATTTATCTCCAGGTACGAGATGCTTTACCTGTGCGATACGAGGATCCCGGGCATACAACTAGAAACTGGGTGCTCGTCAAATCAGTTGGGGCACTCTTCTTGCCTCGCGCCTCGCTGGCTTGGGTCGTTCCAAGTCCTGTTCATCACACAGACAGCGGTACGGGTCGCTGGGAGAAAGAACTGGATACACGCGTCCCACGTCAAGAAACTTCCTCACCCTGTGCCATACGTTACAGAAGAAACAGAACCCATTGCTAATGCTGCAACTAACAATCCCAAAGCAGTAAGAAGCACTGAGAGTGTGTCAGAGAATCTCTCTGAGCCCGTGAGGCTTGGTGAAGCTGCCATTTTGTCTCCACACTCTCCAAACGTTTTGCATCCGGAAACTGCTATTTCAAATTCGGCATTTTCACTTGCTTCTGACATGTTGCTTCCAGCAGGAAGTGACGACATATTGTTTCCGGATCAATCAGTACCGGGAAAAGTAAGGTACAATCTGCGTCCAAGAAAATAGACTTACGGCACGGTTTTTCTGTGCATCTGATAGACTTACGGCACAGTTCGGCTGTGCATGTGAAGAAGAAAAGGAACATTGAGGGCTTGTTTTTGCCGAATATTTGAGAAAGGGGATTCTGTTGGCTAGGGTTGTGGAAGGACTAAGAAGTCGCTCGACCGGGAGGTCGCCAGCAACAAACATTGGGGTATCCATTTGAAGACTACAATTCCTGCTACCGCTACCGCTCGTATGAGACTTGTAAATAAGGGTGACCAACCGGGACGATGGACAAAATGCCTGGGCCCCGAAAATGTATTGCTGTATTTTTATAATGATATTTGGGTTTTTAATAGTCGCTGCCTTAGGATTGTGGTACCTCGAGGAAACTCATTCTTTAGAACTTTTGTTGCCTACTGAAAGTACACCTATTGTTCCTACTCCCTTTGTACATTTGCATACTCTATCCCCTAGGGATTCTCAGCACAGTCAAAGGTACCACAATAACACTCTACTGCTTATCATGAATGCTACGCATGCCATTTTTAATAAATTTAACTGTTGGTTCTGCTCACATTTACCGCAACACGGGGATAAGGGGCTAGGTTGGTATATTCATTCTTTACCTTTGACAACTGCTTGCTATGCTTCTCTCAGATAGCATCTCAGGGAACTTTGATGGCACCAATTTGAATAGTTTTGAGAAACGTGTTTTAACTCCCCTGGGATGCTCGCTTTTCGCAAACAGGAGTAAACAGAATGTTGCTTCTATTAGGCCTTCTGATAAATTGTCTCGTCCTTTCCAATCTTTGATTTCCTTTAAAATGGCCCCAATAGGCAATAAGGATGCCATGCCTCCTTCTTACACTGTTAATCATAGCCCCGACTCAGTCTCCTTCTGCATACAGAGGAATGGAACTCAGTCAATGGGAAATTTTCTAGGTTTTGCCAACGTTGCAAATTTGACTGGGGAAAACAGACCTTTCTTATGTAGGCAAACCTGTCTACTTTGTCTGTGGTAATGTAGCATTCCTATGGTTGCCTAGGGATTGGCAGGGAACCTGTTATTTAGGGATCCTGATACCTGGGGTGTTTATAGCTAGTACAAGAGAAGTTTCAAAGGCTCGTCCACGGCGGGACGAGAATGGTGACACCCCAGCACAAATCTTGGGAGATATAGCAAAATCAGTTGTGCCATTTTGGGGGTAGATAGCGAATTCGGAAGACATTAGAAAGCTAGCGAGAGTACTGGAGAGAACCATCAACCGGACCATGGACATACTCTATAATATGACGTTAGAACAAAAGGTGATAAGACTAGTAGCGCTTCAAAACCGAATGGCATTAGATGTCATTCTGGCTGAGCGTGTGTAAATTAGTGGGGTCCGCTTGCTGTGTTTTCGTACCAGATTCCTCCCCAACTATCTTCAAGGCAATACAGAATCTGCGCGTCCTTAGTTCCGAAGTGCATGTTCCCGAGGGAAACTGGGATCTTAGCACTTGGTTCTGGGACTTCTTGCGATCTTGGGGTTGGAAGGTGCTTTCGGTCTTGCTAATTATTTTGGGAATCCTGTTGTTTCTTTGTTGCTGTATTCAGTGTCTACCTGGTATATGTTCGATGCTAGGGGGATAGTGCGCAAAGGCAATAGGTTTGATAGGACATAAAGTGTATGCCCCAGATAAAACTTCCAAAGAATATGTGTTGAAAGACATTTTAGCAAATTACCTAATGGCAATAGATGTTTCTGACAGTGATTCAGGGTGCATGGACGATGATGCATGGAGTTATTTGCAAGGAGATCCAAAGTAGTTTTAGCACTTGGCATAGGCCAAAAGGAGGGTTTGTCAAAAGTTAAATTATATCGTGCCTCCAATTGAATAAATATATGTATATTGGACTACGCCAAGCTGCTCTAAAGTCGCTTGCAAAAGAATCCGTGTTGCAAGGTCCTGACTTTAAAATCAATGTGAGCCGCCATTTTAGGTCAATCCGCAATTTTAGGATTCGCTTTGTAAAAGTCACCCTGTGAGTTAAAATGGTGGACGATGTAATTCCAAAATACAACATGGCCGTCTTGACCTCTGTACATAGCTAATATGTAACTTGCCTGCAGGCCACGTGTTGAGGTCGTGAACTGAGACCTTATCCTTCGTTGACTTGTTTGTAAGGGATTACTCGTGTAAAGAAACTAAGCCACGAGTATACTATAAAAACAATGTATCCAAATACTGAACATAGAACACTTGTTTAACCACATTGTAATAACGTTCAAGAAGACTAGCATGGAAAAATCCCATATCACACAGTTTTTGCATAGGCTTGTTGATAGATGTTTTAAAGGCAAACCAGTTATATGCGGTTGTTCGAGACTTGGCACAAACCCTAGATCGGTGATGTATTAAGTGGAATATTAACCCAAAGTGGGGCTGGACATTGTGCCCACCAAGTGTATAAAAAGCAAATGCATTCTAATGTACAACGTCTGTCACTGAACACACTGAACCACGCTGGAGTTCGTTGTGTTGTACTGAGGTCCGATAGCTATCTGATTTTGCTCTGTTTTTGTAACCGGATTCAGTATAAAATAAAGTACTTTGTATGTTCCGTTGTAACCCGTGTTCGGTGTATTTCCTTTTGGGGTACTCAGCCTCGATATTCTGAATTTTGTTTTCAAAGGGTGATATTGTATGCATATCTGTTCTATAAAAAAGAGGTTAGGCCTAAGTGATATACAATAACATATTATCATTTGGCCTTGGATGTCTGTTTGCATTCACAGTAATTTGACAATATGGATCTATAGACACATATATTAATGATACATATGGTGATCCATTCTTGTATGAATTGTATATAACATTTGTGAAATCATAACCACATTTTTTGTAGTGCACTTAGGAACAATGCTATTTGATGCCACTTCCTGTTTTGCCACGGAGTGAAATATCATGCTTCATCGCTTCCTGGGATGTCACTTTGGGTTGGGGTCAAATAACATCACTTCCGGGGATGTCATCGGAGGTCAGGGGTCGTGAGGCAAGTGGTGGGCCACTTTTATGAGGGGTAGGCCACTTTATTTTGGGTATCCAGGCCTATTTCTTCTCCCAGTCTGACCCTGACGAGGTGCTCTTTTAAAGCCAAAAAGGACCCAGGGATTGGTGTAGGCCAAAACTAACTTAAGTGAGCCAATCCTGTGTCCCCACCATCAGTGATGCTTCAGGTAAGAACCAGGGGGCTTGGCAAAATCCATGAGAAGGATGACAACATATACTTCTAAGTCTCACCCATCTTCCTGTCTGCTGTTCATCAAAGTGTCTCCCTAATTAACTGAGCCGTATGCAGTGCTTGATCACATCATGGGCCTCCTTTGAAATAGGGGGTTGCAGGCAGACTGTCCTCTCCTACAATTCGCATACATCTCTGCTCTGAAAGGAGTGGTGCCAGGCAGGACATTCACTGTCCCTTCATAACAAAGAGGGGTGTTAGTACCAAGGTCACACATTGCATTACAAAGAGGTGTTGGCGTCTGGTCTCCATTGTCACTTCCTGCACCCAGGCCTTCCCTGAGGCCTGCTAATTAACATTCTTCAGTATTTGCTGCCACCAGCAAGGTTTGACAGTGAAGATGCAAATCCATGGGGCCTTGACATTCCTATCAGACTGCCCATGGCCAAAGGCTTTTGATGTACCCACGGCTGTCAGGTGTCAGCTACACATGACTGAGGAGGGTGGCGCTGGAAAACTGTGTCCTCCCAGAGTATATGACTATTTTTCTGCTGTGCTGTGAGCATGAAAAATGTGCACTGGAATGGCTCCATCATTCATTCTTTTAAACAATCAAAAAAAGCTCAGGCGAGCGCACTGTTCCCGCACGGATGTTCGAATCCCTCACACACCTGTCCCCTCAAATCACAAACTAAGAGAAGTCCAAAACGGGAGGATGCATCTCTCCTTGTTCATCACTGTATCAATCTTTCTCAGACTTCCTAAAATCTGTAAACCCTCCACCCCCTGCACCCATTTCAGACACACCCTCATCGAAGTACAGTTATTTCAAAACAAATCCACCGTCCCACATTTAGCCCACAATTCCACATCATAAACTCCTCACCCATGTGAACATCCTCTATTGGGATGAAACATGGGGTCTTTGTGGAGACCCAGTGCAGAGATAGTCGTGAAATAGTAATAGCAACACATATGGAATTGATGGCAAGTCATTAAAGCACTGGAGGAACTCACACTAAAGCCTTGACATCCTTTGTCTTCGAATAAAGCGAGCAAAGAGGCCAGTTTCCATCCTCAATCAGAATGATGGTTAGTGCTCAAGTTATGGACCTAATTTCCCAGGTATCAGGTAATATTATCCCCACCAAAAATATTGCTGTATATATGGTCGTTTGGAACAGTCATAGGTGATATTTTTTGGGGGGGGTCCTTTTTAGGGTTTTTCCTTCAAAAAATAATGCAGGGATTGCAGGGGTGTCCCGCGCAGGTTCCATGCCTTAACATCGCAATATTCTTGTATGGCAATATTTTTACGGGGATATTAACACATGGAACCTGTTCCCAGCATTTTGGTGATGTCATTTTTCCAGATCCATTAAGCTAGTTCTTAAGCACATTCACGATGGGACTGTTTTTCAGGAATAATGGCATGCCATGTTGTACTCAAATCCCCTTTATGTTTTATCATCTATGGCAATATCTACTTAATATTCAGTCTTTGAGACAAACAATTCTCAACATAATTGAAGAAATTAGTGCCTTATTTTGAAAGTAATTTATATATCATATCTACAGTAGCACGACTAGTTAAGTCAGTATAAGATGCCCACCCAGGAAACAATTCCACCATCATCTACAAGGTTGATTAACCCTCCCACTAAAATCCCCTCCCACCTGGATGACAGACACATTTGTCACAATACACATTAATTAAGAACAACTACTGACTGGGTCATACCACCACTGAAATCCAAATTTGAGGCAACTATGCCTTCAAGTATTTGAAAATCAGTTGCCACCCTTTCCTGGACAGTTGAGGCTGCCCTGCCATCCATGCACCAGGAAGTCTACACCTTTAAGGTGCATTGCTTGGTGATCACACTACACATATTTGACCAACCTAATACATCCTTGCTCTCAAACCGCACAGTCAATGCCACCAGCCCCCTTCAGCCCACATAGAAAATGTCACAAGACGAGTAATCCGAATATATATTTCAAACTGCACATGAACAAAGTTATAAAATCTACTCAATTAAAGATGGCACTTTGTCAGAATGTTACCCGATTCTTGACACCCGAGTTCTTCAAATTCACAATACAATACTCATGTTGTCAATCTAAACGGTAACCCAGAACGACCTCATCATCAAGCCTTCTGACCAGAGCAAAAGGCTTTGATAACAACGTGCATATATAGATGTGTGGATGGCCCGGAGTTTAAGTACTCACCTCTGATAAAGGTGCACTTGGGAAGTGTGCACCACTGTGGGGCAGACTCAGCCCTGGAATCTGTTAATATTGCACATCTTTAAAGTGAGAGGAATCTGGCAAGCGGAGAGATATTAAGGAGCCTAGCATAAATCCAAACACATATATGGATTTTTAAAAAAATGACCTACTGTGGGAGTGCATTTAAGGCTCACAAATACAGACATAACAGGGACCAAGCACTGATAGTGCATAAAGGTTAACTCAGTGGATTGCTGGAGGCCATGCGGTCTCGGGAGGATAGCTCAGAGGCAACGTGCTCGCCTTGGCAGGAAGACGACACGGAGCAACACAGGTTCGATCCCCGGGTCCACGCTTAGAAACCTCTGGGTATTAAGCGCATTATAAATGACCTATCATATCATATCATACCACACACAGGCACGCACTACATTCAACAGCCCACCACCTAAGGCCACTGTGCACGTTTCATTAATCGGAGTGCTGGGTTTACATCATGCACAAACAACACAATCTACAGCTGAAGGGGACAAGTGGTGTTTGGTTTACCAGCATACACAGACCTACACCTTCATCTTCAGTGCTTGTCCACATAGGACCCACTAACTCACTGGATGTAATAATCTAGTTCCTCCTCCATCATTACTTTCATGCACAGCAACCACAGCACACACCAACTGAATACCATACCTTACACGAGTTCTCTAGTAACCAGCACTGCACTTCTGAAATGGATCCACACACTGCACTGTGCAAACAGGAAGCACATTCACAAACCACCCCCCCACCACCTGCAACATTTGACATCAACATATACCAAACTCACCAAAGAGCCTTCCTCACCAAAAGATACTACACGAATGCACACAGCATCCATAAACACAGGTTAGCGACACATCAGTCTAAAAATACCACTCCACCATATGATAACAGAAGATATAGCCAAACTGATACAATTGCAAGCAAACACTAACTAGTACTACAGAGTGGAGATCCCAACAGTGCGACAAATGCCAGGGGCATGAATCTGCTCAAATCAAAACAATAACCCCTAAACAATACAGGCAGATGTGAGTGCCATGGCCGTGTCAGTAGCAAACGTTGCTTTCTCAGTTACACACCAGAGAACATGCATTCATTTGGATAATCATAACTCAGCAAGCACAGCTAATCACATCAGTAAGTACATGGCAAATGTGCCACTTAAGAAGTCACAGGCAGTGCCCACATTCCCCTCAGACTTCACCATCAGAAGAATATGGGACACTCCATCATCCTTTGTTCCAGCGCCACACAGTGACACTTTCTGAATACAGTTCATGATGGCCAGTCACTGTCACCCTCCATTGTTCAACCAACACGGACCAATGAGGCCGACTGTGTTCATTTTCTGGAGTTAGTAACAAACATGTCTTTTTCAAGACTATATTTTTTTTTTACAAAATAGGAAAATAAAATTAAAAGCAAACACAGATCCAAATGACACACCTCCTTACAACTAAGATTGAGCGTACGTCCCACCATCCTAAATCCTGTGCCACACAGATATCAGCACCTCCATCTGGGGCAGAATCTCACGTGGTGTTGGTTGCCAATGACATGACGGACTGCACCAGTATATTGACCAGACTAAATAAGCATGTATTATGTTTAAAGGACAGAATCAGTGAAGAAGAGTTCTAACTTGGGACGAATATTTTGAAAGATGCATTATTACTATTGAGTGGGTGGATTAAAATAAAAAGCCACCTGTTACTAATAGTACAACTTAACACATGGCCCTTTGAAATGGTTGGCGCTGCAGCCAATCAGATTGCTCGGATTGTGGGCTGAATCTCACGATTCAAGCCCGTGCAAGCTGAAAGCTGCTGGCTCTGCCATCTTGCCGCACGCACCCCATTGCCTGTTACCACCTCCCGTCACCTTCTGCCTCCCGCCACTTAACTTTTCATCTCTGGACCTCTGCACGGCTCCACCTTCACTCACGGGCTGCCATGGAAACAGAATGGGGCTCCACACAGAGCCCCACCTTCCATTGGCCCTCATTACGACCTTGGCGGAGAACCATGGTGCTATTAGCACCATGGTCCATGGAGCTAAGTTGCCAACTCCGCCATGGTGGTTGGTGGACTTACCGCCCCATTCCGACCTTGGCGGGGCGGTAAGTCCCCAATCCCCATTTACCCTTCCCCATTCCCATTTTTGCCCCATAGGGCATAATGGGAATGGGGAAGGCGTTAATTACGCCACCGTAAATTACGGTGGCGTAATTAACAACAAGGTCCCTTAGCGCCATGGATTTTAACACCTGCTAAAAGCAGGTGTTAAATCCGCCATGGCGCTACGGGAACTCGTACTCAGGCGGTAAGGGTCGGCGAAGTTTACGCCGGCGTAAACCCCTTACCGCCTGGGTCGTAATGAGGGCCATTGTCATTGCCATCTTGAGTGAGTATTTGATTCAATGAACAGGTCATAGCTAGCACACGACCTGTTCATTGAACCAAATACATTGCTATCAGCACCCTGGTTCTTAACCCCGGCTGCTGGTAGAAATAATTCCTGAGCGGGCGGGCTACTTTGGCTCGGTAACAGCACCAGCTCCATCCTTAGGGCTGATCCAGCCTGTTGGCATCGTATTATTGATACATTTCCAGTGTGGCCCATTCATAGTTTTTTTTGTTTTTTTTCAGTCTGGTTTATAAACGGTTTCTGTCCACATGAAGTAAGATTGTAAGTGTGGCTTTTGATAAGTGGCTGAACTTTTAAACTGGGAGCATAGGTGACGTTTTTCAAACTCAGCGTCTTGCTGGGTCGCTTCCCCTCTGGCAAGTGCCTAACCATTTGTCCACCAATGGTGGTGCTGACACAATGTGACGAAACTTTCCAGAATGCTTATGTATCTGAAATCTCCTGTGGACAGTGCAATCACGTGTAGGATCTTGAGCCCCTACTGAAAAACAGTGAGAAACCAATTGCCAAAAGGATGCACAACATATTGCACGGCTGTATCGGTTGTGTACCACAGGAACTTTGGGGCTGAAACAGTAGTCAGAAGTGCTGATGAAATGGCTTTTGTTGATAAACAGAGCAAATTATGTGTTGCTCTCAAATACTTGTGCAAAACAATAATACTTACCAATACGCAGGCACGCTGTATTAAAAGTTAGACATTCAGTATACATATGATGTGTTTAATAGAACCTCATAAAACAAAGCTACTATCCAAAAAAGTTCAACACATGGTAAAGAGAGGATGTTAGCAGGGTGACTTCATATAATCATTTATGTTTCACATTTCATATTGTAAATCTTCAACAAAAGAACCCACCAACTACATTGCCACACGTTTCACTCTCCAGGGCTTTATCAAGGCAAACAAGCAATCCAAATTAAATCTAAATTGCGAATTGCAGTTCCCAACTTGACTGATGAGAAGAAAAGGAGAAATAGTGGAACGTTGACGAGAGAGAGAGACAACTGTAGGTACACGAAAAAGGGAAAGCAAACATACATGTAAAATACAAAAAAGGCTATTAATATCAGTCTGTGTATTGCGACAGGGAATATATATGTGTGGCAAATTCACTAGTACGAAGTAACCCAATCTATATTCCAATGCATCTTCTTTCAGATGGTTAGTAGGTCTCTGTCTCACGTTAATCTATTGAGTACCAGTTCCAGTAACTGTAAATATATCCAAAGAATATTTAAAGGTCACAAGGAAGTGCTATTCGGGATTTAAGAATACGTATCAGATAATATGTCAGTACTAAAGGCAATCAAGACCCAAGATTTCCCCTGGCACACATTGGAACAAGTCCCATCAGATGGCTATGAGGTGCCAGGAATGAGTTGCGGACACAGAGGATTCAAGATTCTGGCCATAAACCTTTACCAAAGTAAAAGGGGTTTGAAAAATGCCTCACTATCCCTACTCTCTAAGAGGTATTTATCTACCTAAAAACAATACTAAGGGTGTGTCCTTTGTCAAGATGCCCAAAGCAAAATGTCCTGTGTCCAAAGTACTATTCTGGGCTTCACATTGTAAATATCAACTATAAGGCGGAAAGGGTAACGTCTTTGTGCTTGAAAAGTGTATAATTGTTCAAAAAGGAAATGTGTTACACCAACACAAAAGTTCCAGAAGGATACAGTTCACAGTTCCAGAGGGCGGTTCCCTTCTCCTGGCTTTCTCTGTACTCTGCTTAGTAGTTTTTAAGCATGTCAATTCCTTGGGTTTCTTTTGATCAATAACACAACTGGCATGCAAAACAACTTAGCTGTTAGCCTGATACAGACTCTTTAACTATTAATACAGAGTGCCTGCACAGGGGCTATGTATTTCATTTTGTGCAAGTACTTATGGTATGTGTCAGGTCACGCATATGCCCAGTCATCAGGTCAACCAGGAGGTCACTCAGGTCAAGTGTGTTGTGAAAGTTACCCTTAACTATTCTTATGCAGGATTAGAATCTGTCCCAAGCTAAGATGGACGAAAAATGATTATGATTGGCCAAGAGCCTAGATTGATGGCAAGGCTGTCAACTTTCTAAACTGTCTTTCATCACAGAGTTCATGTTCCTGTTTTGCATGAGCTCTGTTTTAGGGCCAACTACGTATTTCCAGTTACGCTATTTAATCGTTGGAGAGGTCAGCTCAGAAAGTTGCGATGGCTTGGGACATCAGGAAGAAAACGGGTGGGACACAGCGTTTCATGCAATAAGCTTTCATGCTTTGTATTTATTCAATTAATTCTTAGAAGTTTGTTTAAATAAGGAGCTGGGTAAGGATACATACCTCAGTAAGGTTACAGCCGCCTTATCAAGTTCCGTTCCTTCTGTTGAGATGACGCGAAGAAGCGAGCCATTGTGATTAAAGTATGTAGAATAACATCTCCTCATGGTGCCTGTGGCACACTCAGTGGTGAAAATGGCAAAAATGAAGGGGGGCCCCACAAGAGCCAGGTTGGGGACAGAGTTTGGAGGAAGGGGCAAAGTTCTGAGGAGGCAGAGTTTAGAGGGTGCGGGACTGGCTGTTGACCTCCACTCAAAAGAAATGTTCAAAATAATAGTTTAAAAAAAGGTGTAATTTCTTTCATGCCATTTCTCTCCAAACTACACAATGTACATCAATTCCACTTTAAATTCCTTCTGTTTGGGAGTAAGGGTGGAATCACACGGCCCCTCCGAGCTTTAGCACAAAGTTATTGTAGAAGGAGGCACTGTAGGGGAGCCAAGAGAACGGTGGTCGGAGGAGAGTCGCCCATAGGAGTTTGATTTTGATGGCAACATAGTGAATTCTGGTATTAGTCAGTGGTCGAAGTGGGCAGGAGAGGTCGGGAGCGGTGCTCCTCTACTTCTTTTAATTAGGTTTTACCGTTCCTATACCTTTAATTGAAAAAGAAACTGTTCCGGAACGGTTTCACTTAAAAATAAAAGTGTAGGAAGAAGTTGAAACTTGCACTTTCAGTGCACTGCACTGGACGTTCCCTTAAACAGCAGGCACTTGTGTTTTGGGGTTTGTATTGTGCATGGGAGGGGACGTGGCGATGGGGTTTGTGGGGAGCGGTGCAGACCAGTAGGCAACATAGTTACACTACTTCTTTTCATACACTTCGACCACTGGTATTAGTATCATATGTGAAATGAAACTCAATTTTAGAAGTTAGACGCCATTTTGAAATTGTGGCCTAGTCTTATAGTTATGCCAGTTCACTTGCACTTTTTCCCGAGGGGTAAAAGGGTGTGCGTATGTTTTTATTCACAGCCCAGGCAGCCCAGCAGAAGGTCATTTTTTGAAAGAACACAGATCCTCATTGTGTTTTATCATTAGTGCATGTAACCTAGAAGGACTGTACCCTGCTGTGCGAGACAGGACCAGAATGGATCTTTGAAGAGCTATCCCATGAGAAGGGAAGTTATAGCGGCCCTAGACCCCCATAGACCGGGACACAAACATTCAAGTACAATGACCAGCAAGACCCCTGGCCATAAAACTGTACATTGGCCAATTGATCAGGAAGATCAGAGAGTGGTGATGGGATGCCCCCACCATCAGTTCATGTAATTTGTGCTGCAAGGTGTCAGGGGAGAAGGTAGAAGGTAAAAAATGTAAACCGTGGGTGCGAAAGATGCGGAGGCACTGCATGTCTGATTTGAGAAGGGGTTCACATAGTTCTAAGAAGTTATCAAAACCCCACAAGCCTCCGCCTCGCTCATGTCCTTGGTACTAGGTGCACTGTAGAAGCTATGAAATAATTAATTGTGTAACTAAATTGCCAATTAGAGCCCTTGTACCCGATGACGAAATACGAAGACCTGCATGAGGAAGAAGATGGACAGAAGATTCTGGGACCAAACGCCTGGCATCTTGTATGGAGCAGGCTATGTGGCTCTAGGTTCACATCAACCAGGATTTTTAACGTATGTGCTATACGTCAGTTGTGATGTTGTTTACCTTTATAACCCATTGCTTATGCTGTTTTTGTCAGACCTCTGTGGATTCCCATGGGTGTCCTCTTTTCAGAAATGTATAGGGTTCCCCGTGTTCCTTGCTGGCGTTGACACCCTAGACCCAAATCTGTAGGTTGCCCACATGAACAAAATGTGCTGTGCCGTAAGGCTTGGGGTTACCAGTGGGTTAACCTTTTTCTTTTGCACCCCCGGTAGGTGCACCCACACATGTGAGGTACTGTTTTCATTGGGACACGTGTGGGGATGTGGGAAGATAGGCCATGTGATGTTGGTGGTGTGTTTCGGTGGGTGGGCAGAGCGAAATGTCTGAATTGTCTTTGTTTACAGCCAATTTCAGAAACATTTCCCTCTGTCCACTCACCGAAACACATCTGCATCAACAGATGTCATACCTTCCCGGGCTCCCACAGGTGTCCCGACAAAAGCAGTACCTCACATGTGTGGGTGCACCTCCCGGGGCGCAAAAGGAAAAGGTTAACCCACTGGTAACCCCAAGCCTTTCGGCACAGCACATTTTGTTCATGTGGGCAACCTATAGATTTGGGCCTAGGGTGTCAAAGCCAGCAAGGAAAACAGGGAACCCCGTGCATTTCCCAAAAGAATACACCCGTGGGAATGCACACAGATCTGACTTTCGCGAAGCGGCCCAGAATGTATTACCCAGAACCCAGACAAAGTGAATATTGTGTTTTTTCCCCACCAAATGTCAAACATTGTCGGGGACTGTGGCTAATAAAAACTGGGGCAATTTGCACCAGCAGACCTCTGTGGATTTCCACGGGTGTCCTCTTTTCGTAAATGCATGGGGTTCCCGTTTTCCTTGCTGGCTTCGACACCCTAGGCCCAAATATGTAGGTTGCCCACATGAACAAAATGTGCCGTGCCGAAAAGCTAGGGGTTACCAGTGGTTTACCCTTTTCCTTTTGCTGCCCCGGTAGGTGCACACACACATGTTAGGTAGCGTGTTCATCGGGACACCTGTGGGAATGCAGGACAGTAGGCCATGTGTTGTTGGTGGCGTGTTTCCGTGTGTGAGCCGAGTAAAATGTGCAGAAAATAGTTTTTTTTGGGTACATTTCGGACTTTGCCAGGGTTTCTGGGTAATAAATTCTGGGCCGATGTTCGCAAGTCAGTCAGACCTCTGCGGATTCCCATAGGTGTCCTCTTTTCGGAAATGCATGGGGATCCCTGTTTTCCTTGGTGGCTTGGACACCCGAGGCCCATATCTGTATGTGTGCCCGACTGGAAAAATCGTGAAATTCAGCTGTCTGAAAAGACTTGGGGCTGGGGGTGTTTTCGGCTTTCCCCTTGTCGCCCAGGTAGGTGCACCCACACATGTGAGGTACATTTTTAATCGGGACACCTGTGGGAACGCAGGACGGTAGGCCATGTGTTGTTGGCGGCGTGTTTCGGTGGGTGAGCCGAGTGAAATGTGTGAAAAACTGTTTTATTTGGGCACATTTATGACTTTATCGGGGCTTCTGGGTAATACATTCTGGGCCGATTTGCGCACGTCAGGCCTCTGCGGATTCCCACAGGTGTCCTCTTTTCGGAAATGCATGGGGTTCCCTGTATTCCTTGGTGACTTGGACACCCAAGACCCAAATCTGTATGGTGTGCCCGTCTGGAAAAATTGTGAAATTCAGCTGTCTGAAAAGACTTGGGGTTGGGGGTGTTTTCGGCTTTCCCTTTGGCGCCCAGGTAGGTGCACCCACATATGTGAGGTACTGTTTTCATCGGGACACGTGTGGGAACACAGGACGGTAGGCCATGTGTTGTTGGCGGTGTGTTTCGGTGGGTGAGCCGAGTAAAATGTGCAGAAAATAGTTTTTTTTGGGTACATTTCGGACTTTGCCAGGGTTTCTGGGTAATACATTCTGGGCAGGTGTGCGCAAGTCAGACCTCTGCGGATTCCCACAGGTGTCCTCTTTTCAGAAATGCATGGGGATCCCTGTTTTCCTTGGTGGCTTGACACCCGAGGCCCATATCTGTATGGTTTGCCTGTCTGGAAAAATCGTGAAATTCAGCTGTCTGAAAAGACTTGGGGTTGGGGATGTTTTCGGCTTTCCCCTTGTCGCCCAGGTAGGTGCACCCAGACATGTGAGGTACCGTTTTCATCGGGACACCAGGGGGAAAGCAGGACGGTAGGCCATGTGTTGTTGGCGGCATGTTTCGGTGGGTGATCCGAGTGAAATGTGCAGAAAACATATTTTTTTGGCTACATTTCGGACTTTGCCAGGGTTTCTGGGTAATAAATTCTGGGCCGATGTGCGCAAGTCAGTCAGACCTCTGCGGATTCCCACAGGTGTCCTCTTTTCAGAAATCCATGGGGATCCCTGTTTTCCTTGGTGGCTTGGACACCCGAGGCCCATATCTGTATGGTGTTCCCGACTGGAAAAATCGTGAAATTCAGCTGTCTGAAAAGACTTGGGGTTGGGGGTGTTTTCGGCTTTCCCCTTGTCGCCCAGGTAGGTGCACCCACACATGTGAGGTACATTTTTCATCGGGACACCTGTGGGAACGCAGGACGGTAGGCCATGTGTTGTTGGCGGCGTGTTTCGGTGGGTGAGCCGAGTGAAATGTGTGAAAAACTGTTTTATTTGGGCACATTTATGACTTTACCGGGGCTTCTGGGTAATAAATTCTGGGCCGATTTGCGCACGTCAGGCCTCTGCGGATTCCCACAGGTGTCCTCCTTTCGGAAATGCATGGGGCTCCCTGTATTCCTTGGTGACTTGGACACCCAAGACCCAAATCTGTATGGTGTGCCCGTCTGGAAAAATTGTGAAATTCAGCTGTCTGAAAAGACTTGGGGTTGGGGGTGTTTTCGGCTTTGCCTTTGGCGCCCAGGGAGGTGCACCCACACATGTGAGGTACCGTTTTCATCGGGACACGTGTGGGAACACAGGACGGTAGGCCATGTGTTGTTGGCGGTGTGTTTCGGTGGGTGAGCCGAGTGAATTGTGCGGAAAAGGGGTTATTTTGGCCACATTTTGGAATTTGCTGGGGTTTCTGGGTAATAAGTTCTGTGCCGATTTGCCCAAGGCAGACCTCTGCAGATTCCCACGGGACACCTATTTTCAGAAATGCATGGGTTTCCCTGTTTTCCTTGGTGGCTTGGACACCCAAGGACAATATCTGTATGGTGTGCCCGTCTGAAAGAAACTTGAAATTCAGCTGTCTGAAAAGGCTTGCGGTTGGGGGTGTTTTTGGCTTTCCCCTTGGTTTCCAGGTAGGTGCACCCACACATGTGAGGTACCGTTTTCATCGGGACACCTCTGGGAACGTGGGAAGGTATGACATTTGTTGTTTGTGTGTGGTTTTCATAACGTTTCGACCCATTTGCTGGTGCCCTTTGTCATACAACCCTTTCATCTCCCAAATGTGCCCTACATTTAGTCGCTGCTTTATGCACTATACACTTTTGTAACCTGCCCAAGTCGCCTACCCCTGAAAAGGTCTGCCTGTGCTCTTTCAAAAAATGTATGCTTGCGATTCCTCACCACATTGGTTTTCCTGATTTACACATGCTAAGTACGTCTGATCAGTCCATAAGCATAACACTCTTGTGTACCATGGCTCAGTGTTTGGCTTGTGGTAGTGCTTGTTTTGTGAAACAATACGAAAATGTGTGCTTTCCTAACTTCAAGAGTAAGGGGAATGTAGCAGAGCATTGTTTTTCTCAAAATTCATAGAAGCCATTTCCGTACCAAGCCAACCATGTCCACCACATACCTTTTTTTCGGCCATTTTCCCGCTTTTTCCCCAAACTATGGCATTTCCCCTACCTAGTTTTTACCCGATGTTAGGCAGAATCCAGTGCAGTTCCCTTGGAGAGCACTACACTAGATTAGGACTAAAGGTGACAGCAATAAATCCCCTCTGGTATCAGTCTCTATCACAAAGATTTAGTTTGTAGCTGTGGCTGAGCAGTCAGACTTATCTCAAGAGGGTGATGAGCAGTTTTCAGGGTTTACACAATAGGTATCACAGTACCATGGAACAAGGAAACACTGGCCAAAGCTTTGTATCAAAACGAGAATATATATTTATTTTATACACTTCTAAGTCAACACATAAACACAGTTGGTAAAGTACGTTAAAATTCAGTCAAGGAAAAGTATATACAACTCCCTATTCAATTGTAGACAAGTTTGCGGTAGAGTGAAAACTGAGCAAAACGGCCAGTGTAAACCAACTGCAAATGGCACTCTAACAATTTACCAAAAGGGAGGGAAAGCACAAGTTAAACCGAAATCTCTTCAGACACCCCCTAGTAACACTTCCCTGAAGTTTTGTGAACAAATAATGCACAGTAACACTTTAGCATGAAGATAAGTGAATGAAAACTGAGCAAAATGGCACTCCACAAGTTAAAACAGTAGGAAGGAAGAGGGGTTGAGAATATTTAGGGGCATCAACACATTTCTCATTGAAAACCAATCTAGTGAGAGCAGATCTAACAAATCAGCCAGAGTCAATAGGCCTGAGCCAGAGTCAGTGGTACAGGACCAAGAACTGAGGAGCAAAAATGTTCTTGTAGCTGCAGTCAAGTCTTTAGTAGAAAAATATTGAACAGGTAGATGCTAGGCAAAAGGCAATGTTAATAGAGCGGGCAGCCGACCCCACAAGTAGATAAAGGATTTAAAACCCCTTTAGGCTACCACGGAAAAAGGGCGGCCTGGCGGAACAATGTACCTTAAACGTGAAGAAGTGGCTCCTGCGGTGGCAGTTGTTCTTGGTAGTTCCTACAGGTTGAGGGGTCCAGCAGAGGAAGAGAGGCTGTCATCATGGAGGAAGGTTCGAGTCGCTGCACTACACAGGGATGAAACCAGCCGCGGTGCTGCCAAATGAAGTTTAAAAGGTACGCTCCTTTTAATCGCGGTCCAGGTCGATAGCTGCCTGGCTATCCGGTCTCCAAGTGCGGGGCACTGTCGATTCGACCAAGGCAGGTCCGAGGAAGCGATAGGTGAACTGGTTGACCCCACCAGCTCAAGGGAAGGAGGCTCTTCCACTGAAGATCTCCTTTCGTCGTGTGGAAGAAAAGTGGTGAGACGATCCGGCAGGGCTTCACCGGTGGTGTAGATGCTGAAGATGTCTGTGGCTTCTCTCCCCTTCGGTTCCATATTTCCAGTGGTGACGTCTTGCTCTTCCAGTCCTCAGGACCCTACTTTTATGCAGAAAGAGACCCATTCATGCAGCCTAGCTGTCACTCACACAGTGGACTGGTCTTCTTGGCGGGAGACCCTCCAGCCTATTAGGTTAGAGTGTGACCTGAGCTGCTATGGCAACTCTGTCCAGGGGTTCTACTCCCCCCTCCCAAACAACAGACCCACCCCAGACTCAGAGACACAGAAAGGAGGGCTACTTGGCAGAAGCCCGCCAAAAGAGCGAACAAAGGATCCCCAACCTGGGTTAGGAGTATGGAGTAAGACTCGAGAAAGAAGTTATATTAAAGTTCTGGCAATTAAAACCTACCGGAGTAAAGTTAATAATAAAATAACCCAGCGGTATGTTAGAGGCTGTCAGTAAAAGTATTAGCCTCGAACAATGGGAAAACCCATAGGGAAATGTTTGCGGTTGAATATTTTCGGTAGTAACCACTGCCACCAGCCAGAAACTTTAGAGAGCTGGACTTTAAGGTACCCCATCGAAAATGAACCTAAGGGAAAAACTATTAACCCTTTCCAGTACCTCCATAGTAAGATGGGTGGTACTGGTTAAGTTTGTACGATTTGACTAGTAAAGTCAATGGAGAGTTGACATGCTCTTGGAGACAGTAGTCAGTCCCAGGGTATGGAGTCTATGTTTGGGGGTCGCTACAACACCCCTGTGTCACTGCATGGAGGGTGCTGTGTAACACATGTGCATAAAGATGGTTCCTATTGTTGAGAGAAAAGAATCCCATAGGCATTAAACACAAAAATAGCCTAGAACACACATAGCAAAAATGCCTAAGAGTGGGAAAAAGAGCCTCACTCTTAGCAGGTAAAAAGAAATAAACCCTTCAGATCCAGCAAAGCTGCTGGGGGACTCTATAGGTAAGGGAAACTAGCCATAAGTGAGAATTCTCCCTAACACTCGCCCCCCCCCCCACACTAAGGGACAGGAGGATCTAATCCACTCCTGGATGAGTCTCATACCTCTAGTAGGTTATAAACATCCTAGAGAGACCATCAGCATTTTGGTGGTGACATCCTGACCTATGCTCAATGGTACAATCAAAGGTTTTCCTTTGTAAGCTATATGACCTACAAACCTTTGAGAAACATCTTTCTTTTTAAATTCATAGGGGATCTGGTTGACCAGTCCCTCAGAAGTTGGTACAACTCCTGAACCTGTGTTAGGCTTTTTCAAGGGGTCCTTATAAAGGATTCCCTTAGGTCTAGAGGGGCCTCCAGGGTTCCTCACCACCTCTCTGTTGGGAGCTAGTTGGGTCTTAGGCCTCTTGGTTGGAGGGGTTGGGGTTAGGTAATGTACCTGCTTCCCCTTCCTCTTAGATCTAACCTCCCCTACTTTAGGAGCTTCCCTCCTAATACTAGGATTTGTGGTGGAGTCTTCTGTAGAAGGTCCAACAGTCTGAAAGCTTTAGACTTTTCTTTTCTGGTTTTCCACCAGCACTGAGAATTACCAGTTCTCTTAGGCCTAGAGAGGGCCCCAGTTGGTCTATCCACCTCTTCCTCAGAAGCAGGGGGAGTCAGAGACTGTAAAACTGTGGGGCAATGATGGAGCTTGGTTGGGGTTCCCATTTCCTTAACATACTAGCCTGAAATTTGCCTGGGTTAGAGGTCAACTTAATAACACCAGGGCTTGTAGTGGGGCTCTCTGTAGAGGTTCCCACATGCTTAGAGTGGTCCCTTAAGGTGGCCTCTCTAGCCAATTTGGTTAGGTTCTGCTTCTCCATACTGGGAGGCCTGGGGTACTGGATACTACTCCTAGAGTTTTTAGATCATTCCCCAACAGGACTATCCCAGGCACCTCAGTCTGAACACTGACAGGAATCCTCACTGTCATGTTATTACACTGAATGAGGGCTGGTAGAATAGGAACCAATTGGACAGGACCTCCAGAAAATTTAGTGGAACCTTTGGGCGCCTTAGCAACATCCTCAGGCTTGAAAAAGCTTTCATTCACTACTGTTCTGCTGGCCCCAGTGTCTCTTCTGGCAGGGGTGTCCTGGCCATTGACAAGAACATTGTCCATGTAATATACTTAAGAGTTTTCTGGCAGGGAATCATACACACCCCTATTCTGTTTGCTAACCAGACCCATGGACTCTAAGGATACAGTTGATTGAAGACTCAAGGGTTCTTCAGCAAAAAATTAGAAGTGAGCACTAGCCATTTGTGCTTCTTCCTCTGGGGAGAAGGCTAAGGAGACTGTGCTGATCCCTGCAGGTTTACCCTTGCACCTGGGATCTCCTCTGATATGGTCAGTTGCCACACAGACATAGCATATTCCAAATGCTCTCTGGAATGGGGGTTTCTGCTGACCTCTCTCTGGTTGAACACCATAGGACTCACTAGCCCTATTTGGTTTCCCCTGGGGCTTACCCTGGTTATTTTGTTGTTTGTGGCCCTCTTTGGTATGGGAAGTACTTGAATTCTCTTGGTTCTCTTTCTTAGGCTGCTTTCCCTCATCCTTTTTCTGAGTTACCCCTGAATCCTTGTGAGTAGACCTGTTGGCAACCCACAAGTCAGCAGCCTTAGCTAATTTCTTAGAATCTAATTCTTATGAATCAGCCAAGTGCTGTCTGAGCTCAGGAGAGTAGGCATCATAGATAGACTCCATCATAACAAGATTTATCATTCATCCCTCTAAGTTCTTTAAACATTCATTCACCCAAGTAGCCCAAGGGGTACTATCATGCTTTTTGAGGGTCCTAAACCTTTTAAGGTATTGAGAAGGAGTCTTCCCAAATCTAGCTATTAACGCTAGCTTTAGACATTCATAATCCATCCTATCCACCTCCCCCAACTCCATTACCACATCAGATGCAACAGGAGGGAGCCTAGAGAATAACCAGGGGATCAACTAATTCCCTGTGATATCCTGGAGCCCATGATTGTATTCAAACATAGCAAGCCAATTGCATACATCCAACTTAGGTTCATACATACCCACAATCTCTTTAGGCATCCGGGGTCTTTTTGGACTGGAAAATCTAGAGGATTTGGGGAGAGAAGCATTTTCGAAAGACAATTTCTTTATCTCTAGCTCATGGTTGAGCTCCATTTCTTTGAGCCTTAGTTCTTGATGTCTCTGTTCAGTTTGGGCACTAATTCTTTTGAATTCAAGTTCAAGTCTCATTTTTTCTAGAGATATAAATTCCGGACTTATTGTGGGACCTGGTAAGGGTCCAGTAGCTACAGGTTGAGGTCCTTGAGCAGGCAGAGGACCAGAGGGGGTGACATTGTTATCCTCCTCTTCCTCATCTGTCTCAACAATAACATTTTCAACATTATCCTCATTACTGTTTGCCACATTTGATGGAGTAGTAGGGCCTACAGCACCACTATCCAGACTTTGTTTCTCTAACAGTCTATCAATCATTTCTGTTTTCTTACCTTTGACAGGAAGACCTTTCTGTCTGCACAAATCTTTAAGATAATTAGCAGTTTTTGCAAGGAGGGTCTCCTGACTATAACGTTCCATACTTCACTGTGTTAAAATAACTTTTTGTGATTGTTAACCTTGTTACTAGTAGCACACTAAAATGTAAATCCAATACGTTTATCCTCACCGCTGTACACCAGTGTTAGGCAGAATCCAGTGCAGATCCCTTGGGGAGCAGTACACTAGATTAGGACTACAGGTGAGAGCAATAAATCCCCTTTGGTATCAGTCTGTATAACAAATATTTAGCAGCTGAGCAGTCAGACTTATCTCAAGAGGGAGATGAGCAGTGTTCAGGGTTTACACAATTGGTATCACAGTACCATGGAACAAGGAAACACTGACCAAAGCTTTGTATCAAAAAGAGAATATATATTTATTTTATACACTTCTAAGTCAACACATAATCACAGTGGGTAAAGTAAGTTAAAATTCAGTCAAGGAAAAGTATATACAACTCCCTATTCATTTGTAGACAAGTTTGCGGTAGAGTGAAAACTGAGCAAAACGGCATCGTGAAAACCAACTACAAATGGCACTCTAACAATTTACAGAAAGGGAGGGACAAGTTAAACCGAAATCTCCTCAGACACCCCCTAGTAACACTTCCCTGAAGTCTTGTGAACATGTAATGCACAGTAACACTTTAGCAGGAAGATAAGTGAATGAAAACTGAGCAAAATGGCACTCCACAAGTTAAAACAGTACTAAGGAATATGGAGTTTAGAAGATTTAGGGGCATCAACACATTTCTCATTAAAAACCAATCTAGTGAGAGCAGATCTAACAAATCAGCCAGAGTCAATAGGCCTGAGCCAGAGTCAGTGGTACAGGACCAAGAGTTTAGGAGAAGAAATGTTCTTGTAGCTGCAGTCAAGTCTTTAGGAGAAAAATATTGAAGAGGTAGATGCTAGGCGAAAGACAATGTTAAGAGAGCGGGCGGCCGACCCCACAGGTAGATAAAGGATTTAAAACACCTTTAGGGCTACCACGGAAAAGGGCGGCCAGGCAGAACAATGCACCTTCAACGTGAAGAAGTGGCTCCTGCGGTGGTGGTTGTTCCTGGTAGTTTCTGCAGGTCAAGGGGTCTAGCAGAGGAAGAAAGGCTGTCATCATGGAGGAAGGTTCGAGTCGCTGCACTACCCAGGGATGAAACCAGCCGCGGTGCTGCCAAATGAAGTTTAAAAGGTACGTTCCTTTTAATCTCGGTCCAGGTCGATAGCTGCCTGGCTATCCGGTCTCCAAGTGCGGGGCACTGTCGATTCGACAAAGGCAGGTCAGAGGAAGCAATAGGTTAACTGGTTGACCCCACCAGCTCAAGGGAAGGAGGCTCTTCCGCTGAAGATCTCCTCTAATCGAGGGGGAAGAAAAGTGGTGAGATGATCCGGCAGGGCTTCACCGGTGGTGTAGATGCTGACGATGTCTTTGGTTTCTCTTCCCTTCGGTTCCGTAGTTCCAGTGTCGACGTCTTGCCCTTCCAGTCCTCAGGACACTGCTTATATGTAGAAAGAGACCCATTCATACAGCCTAGCTGTCACTCACACAGTGGAGTGGTCTTCTTGGCGGGAGACCCTCCAGCCTATCAGGTTAGAGTGCGACCTGAGTTGCTGTGGCAACTCTGTCCAGGGGTTCTACTACCCCTCCCAAACAGCAGACCCACCCCAGACTCAGAGGCGCCGAAAGGAGGGTTTCTTGGCAGAAGCCCGCCCAAAAGAGCAAACAAAGGATCCCCGACCTGGGTTAGGAGTATGGAGTAAGACTCGAGAAAGAAGTTATATTAAAGTTCTGGCAATTAAAACCTACCGGAGTAAAGTTAAAAATAAAATAACCCGGCGGTATGTTAGAGGCTGTCAGTAAAAGTATTAGCCTCGAACAATGGGAAAATCCCATAGCGAAATATTTGCGGTTGAATATTTTCGGTAGTAACCACTGCCAACAGCCAGAAATTTTAGAGAGCGGGACTTTAAGGTACCCCCTCGAAAATGAACCTATGGGAAAAACTATTAACCCTTTCCAGTACCTCCATAGTAAGATGGGTTGTACTGGTTAAGTTTGTACGATTTGACTAGTAAAGTAAATTGAGACTTTGCATGCACTGGGAGACATAGTCAGTCCCAGGGTATGGAGTCTATGTTTGGGGGTCGCTACGACACCCCTGTGTCACTGCACGGAGGGTGCTGTGTAACACATGTGCATAAAGATGGTTGCTATGGGTGAGAGAAAAGAATCCCAAAGGCATTAAACACAAAAATAGCCAAGAACACACATAGCAAAAATGCCTAAGAGTGGGAAAAAGAGTCTTACTCTTAGCAGGTAAAAAGAAATAAACCCTTCAGATCCTGCAAAGCTGCTGGGGGACTCTATAGGTAAGGGAAATTAGCCATAAGTGAGAATTCTCCCTAACACCCGACCTGTGCAAATCACCCCTTCCTAAACTTGGAATTTTGTCTACTTTTCTGAAATGTATGCTTTTCCGTCATCCAATTCGGCTTTCCTACCCTTTTCTTCCATTCCGTCCATGCATGTCCAATTGGCAAAAATGGCCAAAATCGCCTTCCTTTCAAAATGGTTGATAACCACATCAAAATAATTTTTTTTCGTTCCCACTCAACCTGTTCTTGAAAGCCAGGAAATTGAGAATTCAGCACAGCAAACCATTTGTTCGTAGCTCTTACAGGGGAAAAAACAAAGGCTTCTTTGTACATAATTGTATTGGTATTTTTTGAAAAAACACATTTTTTCCCTTTTTGGTTATTTCTCTCACCCCCCTAGAGCAACCTAGGATTCTACGACCACCTACATGTGGGAAAAAAAAGGGCCACATTTGGACCAGATATCTCATCTAACAAAACAGTTACAAGGCATTGAATGGCGACCTACCAAAATCACCAAAAAAGGCCTTGGCACTGGGGGGAAAAACCCATGGCACTTAAAGGGTTAAACACTCCATCCCGTCTCTGCAGGGGCTTGAAAATGCATATATGCTTTCAGTAGTTGGTATCTATTTAGCAGTGGGAGATTTACAAAATGTGCTTGCAGCAAGTGTGGGGGATCAGGCAGGGGATGTTTGGTTTAAGGCTGTATACCCAGGAGTTATGATAGATGATGATGTACATGATGGGGCACATTTCAACAACAATCAGAGTGCAGGTGTGGGCCGCACTTTGGTGGACATATCGTGATATGCTGGATTTGCAGTCCATAATGCAGCATGCAATGTAGGATGATGATGGCCCCGCTCAATACATTTTGAAAGTACAGGAGATGTGGAGGGCAGAGATGGGGGAACAGTGGGACCAGTCAGTTACACATTTCTATTTTGTTATTGAAAGGGGATTGCCCAAGGAAGTACAGAAAGCTCTCAATGAGATCATGGGTATAGGGGTGAAAGGGTGGGCCATATTACATACTATAAATATATACCACTGTAAGCGAATCAAACAAAGAGAGAAGGAAAAGGCACAGAGTTTGCAGACTGAGGAAGGAAAACTAATACAGAAGAAACAAGCAAAAATATCAATTGAAGTGGTGGTCATGGCAGTTACTCAAATGGACTCAGCAGAGCAGGCAGTAGCTCAAACTGATGCAAGAATACACCAGGTCTTTGTTGCAAGGGCTCAAGGAAGCACAAACGACAGAAAATAAGATAACATGGACAGAGGGCATGCTTACAATTTTAATGAACAAAAGGGGGTCATGTCTATGGCCCCAGTGTTAGCAACCTTTGACTACACACAAGAATGTTATTCGTTCTCCCATTCTAATGGCCACATGATGACGGCGGTACTCACTCAGAAGATAACCATGGGCCACAAGCCGTTGGCCTATTGCAGTGGAGTGCTCGACTCAGTAATGCAGGGACAGTTTCTTTGCAAGCAGACTCTTGCCACTGCGGCATTTTCAATAGAAACAAGCTCCACAATCACCATGGGGTGTTCCATAACTTTATACATGGAGCATGCACTATTTTCTATTCTGGAAAAATCTAAATCAACATTGACCGCACAGTGGGCGTCCGCATATGAGGTTATTTTTTTCCAGTCCAAACATCCACGCAGTGTATTGCAAGACAGTAAACCCTGCACATTTTTTGACAAAATATATTATTAAAAAAATAAAGTGATAAGCTGTAAGTATTGGGCCTGCACCCAATGATGAGCTGCTGGAATGGGGGATTTATCTCTAGACAGCCACTGAGCCACAGGAGGTTACACAGCGGCCTCACTCGACAAAAAGAAAAGCTTGCTTCACACATGGAAGATGCACAGCCTGCCCATGACTCAGGCAAGGATCTCCATTTTTAAGCCATGGCTGTGCTTTATCGAGGGAGTCCCTGGCCTGAGATGAACAGCGCACAGAGCAGATTAGACCACCAAGCCCCCAGCTTTGCCAATGGACAAAGACGCCTCGCTCCGTGTGTATATAAGGGAGTCTCTGACTCTCGGTGAAGCTGGGAGCTTGTTAAAGCCTTCTCAGAGCTGAGGCAGGTCCAGTCCGAGACCTGGTGAGACATCTGATGCCGGATCTCAGACCCGTCAAGATCTGACCTATTGAAGAGCTCTGTGCGCTTGATGCAGAGACACTACTTCTAAGCTTTGAGCTCAGACAGAGCAAGCGCTCAGAGACTTTGCCAGCAGGTTAAATAATGTGCAATTTTTAGAAGTGGAAGACATAATAAAAGGAAAGCTATTAAGGAATATATGTGGTTATAAACTCATTCAGTTATTTGTGCCTACAACATGAACAGAATATTGAATAGTCAATGCAGTTCATGGAAAATATACCTCACAACAGAAGAGTCTCTGCAAAAGCAATAGTTAGTGTAGAGTTGAACTAGGAACAGTTTGGTAGTTTTGTTAGGGCTAAGATCTCTAAACAATTAGTCTGTTTGTTTCAAAAGGTGATCTATTTAGTACATATATATATATATATTACATGGCCACGGTAGTGGCCATGTAGTTATAGTTAAGTTGCTGTTTCCATAGGAAGAGCACTTTTTGGGCGGCTTATAACTTCGCTCTCCCTGGACGGATCCTCACCAAACTTTTCCAAAAAAGTATTTGGATCACTCTGAATTTTTTTACAAAGCTTGGTGAGGATTCGTCGAGGGGGGGCAAAGTTATAGGGGGGGTCCCAAAACTTTTTTTCCCCATAGACTGAGTGGGAAACATTTTTTGCTTGCGTCTACAGCCCAAACCACTGGACGGATTTTCACCAAATTTGGACCAGGAGCAGCGGCTTGGTCCCGAAAGCGTGCTTTTGCAAATTTGGTGAAAATCCGTCCAGTAGTTTTTTTTTTAAATGACCAAAAAGTAGGTAAAAAAATGTTTGTGATATCTGTGTTCGGTCCGCGGACAGTGTCCTGATTGGCCAATCGGCTTGCGTGATGTTCGCGGACATGCAACGTGTTCGCTGATTGGACGGCGGGGAGCGTGAAGCACGTCAGATTTTCGGTAGCGCCCGCCATCTTGGATTTGCGGTCGTCTGCGGACTGCACAGTGAAACTTTGTTCAAAATTTGTATTTAGTAGAGTGTGTTGGTGTGTAGGAGTGTTTGGGGAGGGTGGGAATGTATGAGATAGGATGAAAGTTGTGTTTTTTATGTGTTAGACGTTCTTTTTGTGTTCGATTTGTCTGCGGACATCACGGGTGTTCTGAAATGTTCTAAATAAACTGAATGGTGGGTGTTCTGAGGACTCAATATGTGTCAGTTCTGTGCGCAAGCAAACTGAAACTGTTCTAAGAACACTTGCAGTGTCATGAAATGTTCGCAAATAAACAAAATGGGTGTGTCATGAGGACGCTGTCCGTATTGTTTGTTGTCAAGTTGAATATGTTCTAAGAACACTCGCTGTGTCCTGAAATGTTCGCAAATATGAATGGGGGTTGTGGCTGACAAGTTGAATGTGTTCTACGAACACTTGCGGTGTCCTGAAATGTTCGCAAATAAACAAAATGGGGGTGTCCTGAGGACGCTGTCCGTGTTGTTCTCTGTCAAGTTGAATGTGTTCTAAGAACACTCGCGGTGTCCTGAAATGTTCGCAAATAAACAAAATGGGGGTGTTCTGAAGACGTTTCTAAGAACACTGGCGGTGTCCTGGAATGTTCGTAGGGGGTGTCCTGAAGGCGTAGTCCGTATTGTTCGCTGGCAAGTTGAATGTGTTCTAAGAACACTCGCAGTGTCCTGAAATGTTCGCAAATAAACAAAATGGGGGTGTCCTGAGGACGCTGTCCGTATTGTTCGTTGTCAAGTTGAAAGTGTTCTAAGAACTATCGCGTTGCTCTGAAATGTTCGTAGGGGGTGTCCTGAAAACGCTGTCCGTATTGTTCGCTGGCAAGTTGAAAGTGTTCTAAGAACACTCATAATGTCCGCGGACATTAAAAGTTTCCATAGACCACAGTTGAAATGTTTGACTCTATGGATGTGATATGCTGCGGTGGTTGTTGCCAGGGCATAGAGTCTTGGGTGCATGGCCATTATGCACCCAAGACTCTATGCCCTGGCAACAACCACCGCAGCATATCACATTCATATTTGCTTATAACTTTGGGTGAAAAACAAATGTATAAGGAACAAAGGTATTAGATACTATGGATGTGATAAGCTCCTATGGTTCTCCTTATTATTGTATACTTACTGTTTGGTCTAGTAACCGGAGTACATGTATTTCTTGTTAATTTCTGTGATAAAAGAAAATAGCATGTTAGTATTAGTATTTTGTAATGACTTATTACATTGTATAATCAACATACTTTTTTTTTTTTTTGGACCCTCATATTTAGTAGATTACAAATCAGAGCACTGTGCAATTTGCTCAGTTTCTGTATTTGTTGATAAAATCATTGGGTCTGTGGGAGAAAAAAAAATCCATGTTGGATTAAAAAAAAAACTTTTTCTGTTATGCTACAGTTTATTTGTTTGTTTGTTTTCAGTGTTCACTTGTTGTTTCTGGCTAATGCTTTATACTTTGGCTTGTATTTTTTTGGAGCAGGAACATATCATTTATTTGTTTTGATATTATTCTAACTGTCTATTTTTTTATCTATTTTAGTGGTATTGATTTATCTATTTGGATATTGTTAAATTTTGGGACAGTTAGATACCAATTGGCGTATTCTAACTGTGTATGTTTTGGTCTAATTTAGTGGTATTCATTTATCTGATTAGTTGTTGTAGAATCTTTGAGCAGTTAGATAGCTTTTGGAGTATTCTAACAGTTTATATTTTTTTAAGACAAGTTTACTTAGGGTTTAAATACAGTTTAGTTATAAAATTTTGGTTTTAAGAACATCAAATAAGCGTTTGTAAGATTTCCTGGTGATCTCTGATTTAGAGTAATGGTACTATCATTACATTCAAACCATACACATTTCTTTTTTATATATGCAGTGTAGTGCCCTGAATTGGTTGTGGCTCCTGCGTGGTAGATTATACCTATCGTTGTGAAGGTTTTCTTACCAAGTGATATTTGACCATGTGTGAATCCAGTCAGCTTGCAGTTGTTTTTGGTACCATCTGCATTGTAACGTAGAAGCATTAGTATTATGTATTTACTATGTGTTTGTATTACTAACGTGGAGCGATTATCTGAATTGCAGGTAGAGCATAATCTACCATGGTTTGCATTTTGTACAAGTCGCTGAAATGGAATGGATTCCCAATTTGGTATTCATATATATATGAAGCGTTCACTGGGGATTTCTTCTTGTGTCACATTGTTGCAGAGACTGCATGTATGTTTCCACATGTATGAAATCTGAAAGATTTCATTTATAGGTATGTTTTTGTTTTCCAGTACTTGTAGTAAGTACATTAGAAATTCTTGTGGATCTTCCTGTGAGTTTATAGTGAATTTCACCATTCCAGCGCAGTAGTCCAATTGTTGTCTTATTCCATAAACACTATACGTGTTGTCAGGATTGTTTGCTGCATTTCTGTGAAGTACTAACATTTGCAAACACAATGGGTCTGTACTGTGTAAGTAAATGTTGTCAACAATAGGTGGTAATTGAAATAGAATATTCATTGCTACATTTGCGTAGCAATTTACACCAACTATATTTGAGAATTTAAATGGTCCAGGTAGTTCTGTATCTAACTGCTTTTTTTGGAGTTTGTCTTCCTTTTTTAAAGAAGTACCTGGTTTACTTTCCCTAATTGATTCTTTTTTGCTTGTGGTACTTCATGAAGTTTTAGTTTCTTTTACTCTCTTTGGAGGATTTGCAGTGACATCCTGTTGCATTTCTGTTTGATTTATTTTTCTTTTATAACGTTTTACTTTTTGTGGAACAGAATATGTGTTTAGGTGGGGGGTGTATAGTGAGCGAAGTCTATTGTATTCTAAAATGCAAGGAATATCAGCGTTTATTTTACTTGCATCAAAGTTGATTAGAAATAGACCGTCAAGTGTACGTAAGCGTGATAGTGCTACATAGCTCATGCCTTCTTTAAAGACTGTGTTACCAATATCTATCATTGCTTTGTCTAGGGTAAGACCTTGTGATTTATGAATCGTGACTGCGTATGCAAGAGTTAGAGAAAATTGTTCTCTTTGTACATACATATCTTTGAAGAGAAGGAACCTAGCTGTTGAGCGTCCTATCCTTTTTACTTCTGAAAGTTTGTCAAAGAGTATATTGACAAACTGAATTTTGTTGTCGCGTGGGTATGTTTGAAAGCCAACAACTGTACCCAGTGCTCCATTAACTAGTCCTTGGTCCACGTCAAGGTTACGTTTAAGCATTACTCTGCAATTTAAGGATAATCTTAATATCTTTTCTAAGCCTGCTGTGTTTGAGATTGATTTTTCTAAACTATTTAGTCTTGTTGTGGCTTGGTCACACATGGGTAGTGTAATACCATGTACATCTAGTTTGTCTGTGGCGCTAATTTCCATGATTGGTTGCATTTCTTTACTAAGCATGATTTCATTGAATTTGAAACAGCTTGCAAGAGTTGGCATTAAGGCCATACAATTTACATTTTTGTGGGCTAATTGTTCCATAACATCTGTAGCACATGCATTATCGCCATAAAGTGCATTAATGTGCCGGGTTTTCAATATTTCTTCTGCTTCTTTAGAAAGTATACCAACTCTGATACTTTTTAAAATGTTGGCATAAGTGAGATCTGCAGATTGCTGCATGTTTTCTGTTAATTCTCTGAATTGGAAATGTTGCCAAAGGTTGACATTTCCAATGCTGCCAACAGTTTTACGGCAGAGTTTGTGTCCTAATGTTTTAAAAATAGGCTCACCTTTTACTGGTGTTAATTGAAGCAGATCTCCAAAAACAATAATGTGTTTTCCTGCAAAGAGCTCTTCATAGTCTGTTTTGAGTACTTCTTGTAATCTGAGGTGAATCAAAGCTAACATCAGGTTGGAGACCATGCTCACTTCATCTATTAGTAGCATTTTCATTTGTTTCAATACTCTGCATAATTCCATTGCAGCTTCTGCAGAAAGTTTGTAATAGTCTAATTTGTTCTGGTGTTCTACTGGTAATAGTAGTAATCGGTGTAATGTAACACCACCTATGTTGTAGGCAGCTAAACCTGTGGGGGCACTGACAACAGCTGACAGTTTGTTGTTTGTCAATTGTTGAAGGAACTTACTAATGATTTTGATTAGGAATGTTTTGCCAGAACCAGCTTCACCACTGATGTACAGTAGTATAGGTTTATAATTATGGCAGGAACATTCTTTATTTTCATGTTTTACACCATGTGCAATTTGTTTTGTTACTTCTTGAAAAATGCTACTTTGCTCATTGTTTAGTTTTTAATTGTAGTATAGTTAAGTCTTCTTTATCTTCATACTGACACATGGTGTTTTACTACTTCTATCATAGCTAATTCTGCCTCATTTATTAGTGGTTCTCCCAGTGGTTCTTGGCTTCCTGTTACAGAAGGTTGACCACTGTCAGGAGTGTCCTTATCTATTTGGGCTTGGAGTTCTTCTTCGTGTTGCTGTTCATTGTGCAACATTGTTTTGTACTGTGTAAAGTTTACATCAGTTATAGTGCTTTCATTTGCTTTGAAAGCATCCTCATATGAGTCATAGTTATCTAGTAATTGTTCTTCTTTTCTCCATGGTTTGAAGAGTTGTAGCAGGGACATGTAATATACTTCTTAATGTTGAGGAGTCTTTAATGACAATTTGATATGATTAATAAAATATGGTTTAGTGAGTTTAACTAAGCTGCCTTCACAGTTTGTCACTCTATATTTACCTTTTTTTCATCAGGTTTCATATTATTTTTGTATGTGTAGTTTTGGGCTATGTGGTATAGACACATGTTTTCCAAAGTATTACTTCTGTTTGGGTAGTATGTGTCCAATAAATTGTTTTTTAAAATGTCTTGGCTGTTGGGATCATGTTTGGCTATTGTTTCTATATCTTCATATGATTTTAGAACTCTTTTTCTAGATTTAGCTGGACCAAGACTTAGCCATACTATATTTTCAGATTTACCATACAATGCAGTACCAGTTAAACGATCAGCTGCTTCATATGATCCACATTCTCTATGGGTGAGCATTTTTATGCCCAAGCTGTATAATTGCTGAGATACTGTTTTGTCTGATGCCAGGTCATTCCAGAGGTCTTGGAGCTCTGTCTTTTCTGCTTTAGTTAAGTATGCTGTGACATATCGTGCAACTGCAGTAGAATTATTTGCAATGTACTGCACATCTATGTTTGCATTCCATATGTGGGCAATGATTGCATTATAATCATTGATATATTTTTCTTCTTCTTTTCTTTTTATGTAATATGTATTTTTACAAATACTTACCTTTAACACTATGTCTAACTGAAGACATGAGGTTGTTCACTTGACCTGTATTTGTAACTTGTCTAGGGAAACCAAATCAGTATTTGGTGTAGTATTTCCCTTTGTTTTTGTATTTGCGACGACAATATTTTCCACGTTTGTGTCTTTGAAATTTTAAAATTTGTGCATGAAGATCACTATTTGTGGCTTCTGATGGAATTTCACAAGTGACATATTTTTCAATAAACTGTAAAACAGTGGCATCACTGTCTTGACCAAATTTAGGAGCATCTTTAATCCATAAAAGCATGTGGATATGTGGTGCTCCTCTGGCTTGGTATTCTTTTCTCCAAAAGAAGTGTTGCACTTCTCCAAGGGGAGGAACCGTTTTATTACAAATAAAATGTAGCATAGCAATGAAGCGATGGTGAAAATATCTTGAAACATTAACAGGATCCAAAGAACAAAGTTCTCCAGGTGTTAGTATATCTATGTTTGTTTTGTTTTTATTTGATATGCGTAGGAAATCATGTAAATCTTCCCATGCATATTCTGCACAACTTAATGTAACAAACCAAGTGGGTGGGCCAAGGTTTCTGATCATACAACGTACATCTCCATGACGTCGAAACCAGTACTCTTTAGTACCATGCATATTTGCTAATAGATTTGTAATATTTGATTGTAAAACCTCATCCTTTTGTTGCACTTTTTCTAATAATTGTGTAGCTGTCATATTTTGAAAGTGTGATCCTGATTTTAATATGTGTGCAACTCCGTAACATAAAGTTGCTAGTTCACTTTCAAAGAGTAGGTGGAATATGTATTCCACATTTTGTCGAAATCTGGGATCTTCAGAATACATCCGTAATGAGCGGTATTCTGAAGCTGATATTTGAATAGGTCTATCATCATACCTTCCTCCTTTGCCAGTAGGAAAGAGTAGAGGAAAAGCACGTGCTTTTATACTTTTTTCCCATATGCTGATTGGCAATCCTTTTGTTTGACGCATTTGGTAAGTTTCCAGTACATCTTCTACGGTGTCATTACAGTACAAAGGATGAATTGTATAATGGTATAAAGTATTTGATATTGTAGCAGGATCTAGTAGCTCAAATTGACCAGCTTCTTGTGTTTCTTGAATTATTTCAGTTGTATCTTTCAAGTTTTCTTCAATATTAATTTCTTTGAAATATTCACTATTCTCTTTAAGATAGTGGAAGGCTTGTCTAACTTTATATAAATCTACCAGCTGTTGCCATATTTTTTTGTCTTTTGTAGGTTCTCCATTTACTAAGATAATTAAAGATTGCTGCATTGGACGTTGCACTCCTAGAGTATGCACATTTTCTTTTAGATCTAATGGTAAATAAACTACTTTTCCACGAATGCCTTTTACCAATTCAGAGCGAGGTAATTTTGCTGTTTTTGGTTGAAGGCGTATTATTGCTTGAAATTGGTGTACTGTTTGAATTATGATGCTCTCATATAAATTAAGTTGTTGTAGGGGTTTTGGAACTGGGTATAATTCCAAATTATTTGTGATAGCACGTGAAGGAGTTTGGTTGTTGTCAAGTTTTGTAGTGCAGTAACTGCAAAGTATTAAGGGCTCAGTTATTTCGTATTTGTTTTCTGCTACAAGCTAGAGAGCTAATTCAAACCATTTGAAATCTTCATTGTCTTCTATTTTGTATGATAGGAATACAGTTGTTGTGTTACTTTTATAAAAAGTTCTACGGCATCATACACGTACATGGTTTGGTACTTCAGCTGATGTACTTTTAAATTTTAGTATTTCTTTTTTGTATGTGTTTAGCAAAAGGTTGCCATGTGTAGAATTGTTGCTTAATTGGTTTAAAGGTATTTCATTCTGTAAATGGCTTTCACTTCCAAAATATTTTTTCTGGATATAGTGAATTTCTTCAAGTAGGTCTTTTGCTGTACCATGTAGAAGGATGTTATTTAACTTTGCTAGTGCTAAAGCAGGACCTTTAGCATACTACAGTTTATAGACTAGATTTCTTATAGTTGAATGATGTGTTGATATCCTTTTGATATCATGGAAAGTGGTTTTACAAGTAGGTCCTGTAATGCAGGCCAAAGAATGACCTTGTAGTCCTGTGTACTTGCGCACTGGACAGGTATCCATATTTTCCAGTAATTTAATTTTGATTTTTACATATTTATTGAGGAATTGACGTAAAGATTTGAAACATTGTTTGGGAATGTTACACATTGACGTGCATGGCCATTTGTACACTAGACGTTCTGATTCAGTTGAATGGAGGGGTAATATATATATATATATTCAGTGAAAAAACATTGATAAAGGGACGTTATGGTTAAGTTGCACTATTAAAAACCCATCAAATTAAATGAAAAAACTTTGTTAAAGGGACGTTTTGGTTACAAGTAAAACCGAAAACCCCCTGAAATTCATCAGTTATGGTACGGTAAGCAACCATAACTCACGCCACCACCATGCACTGCTAAGACTAATATCCATGACATCAAAGATGACATCACACATGTCATTCATTATATTGATATACCATACAACATACTGGACCCCCTATCCCCTGCTAATTGCTACAATGTCCACATAATGGGCGAATGGGTGAAATGTACGTGGACTCGGACTATATCAACACTGTCCAAAAGCTCAGGGGGTATCTTACATTGTTGATTATACAACCAATAGAGCAGCATATAAATGAATTACATTCAAAAATAAATAAGAAATACAAACTTTATACGTAAGACACCAATAATGCAATTGCATAGGATATAAAAATTAATAGAACACACAAAAAACAAATAACATATCCCTCCAGCAGAATTACCTCACTGATGCTCTAACCAGAAACGCAAAGCAACTATCAACAGCACACCTACAAAGCAGTAACAGCAAAAGTGAAAAACAAACTCGTAAGTACACTACATTATTTCCTACAGTTATAAACTTTCTTTAGTAGGATAGACTAAAAAAATATGTATCTTTTTTTTTTACACAGAAATGGCTAGCACTCTGGAGTGGCTTGAAAAACATTTTCCCCGGGATGAATTGAGTGAAGACAGTGATACTACAGGTACACACTGCAGTTTTGAAAGTAAGCCAAATAATACACATTATTTCACATGTACCCAACACATTTTGTTCTTTAACAGTGCATAAAGAAAATAAGAATAATACTCCAAAAACAGTACATCATGTAGCAATGGAACAACAAACAGACAGTGTGGAAAATCATCTAGTGAACTTAGAAGAAACAATGGATCAATTAATGACAAATTTCATTATTTTGAAGAACTTTGTAGAAAAACATATCATGGAAAACATTAAATATCACTTTCCCACATGCACCTGTACCCCTTCTCCAGGTCCCAGTCAACTATCCCCAAAAATTCCCCATCACCAACAACGTTATGATGAGACCTCAATCCCTTCCTCCCCTACCATCGTACATGTAGAAAACCCTAATTCCTCTGTATGGGTCTTCATTTATGCTTCCCCCTCTATTTCATATTTTCTATATTTTTGTATATTAATAAAGGGATATGAATACTGTTCCTGCATGTGACTGAATTTTATTTTTTAAAAAGGTCGTTTGGGAGTCAGCGGACAGCACGACTGTCCAGAATGTCCGCAATTAACCAAAATGGGAATGTCCTAAGGACACTTTGCATGCTCGTACTGCCACAATCAAAATGGAGGTGTCCGTAGAACACATAACCTGTCCGCATGTCCGCAAAGTTGTGACGCACCTTTAATTCGTTTGGGGACACTAACCCTGTCTGGCAGACACTTGTGCGCATCCGACCCTCGGGGTCATACTGACATTGCGCCTGTCCAAAACTGTCCGCTGCACGTGTCTCACAGTTTTAATTACTTCGGCTATCCGTACCCTGTTCGTTGAACACCAGTACGCATGCGCACAACCGGTCCTGCACAATAGGTGTTCCATGGACAGCCGTCTCAATCGGGAACGTGCCAGCAATGTCATCATGTGACTGCACCCACGCTGAGTATACACCCGTGACCACAGACAGGGTCCGGGCCCCCAGACACTGAAAAATGATTTTTTAGAGCAATACAATACATTATCAATGATAATTCACCCTTGAAGAGGTCCCAGACTATGCCCCTATGGATCCGAATACTTTTTGGAACTTTTTGAGGCCTTTGTTTTGTTCAAATTATTTACAGACAGCACCGCTGTCCGTGAAGCGCTCCCAAGCACCCCTGTAAAAGGCCACACCCTAGAGCTGCTCCTCATTCAGCTTTTGGCTACTAGAGAGAGCATTGCTTAATATTGCTGATATCCTATATTGGATTGGCTGCTGACCTCTGCCTCATGTACTCTGTGTGCTGTGCCACATTTGGAGAAGAACATTCCTCTGCCTGCTGTGTTGTACTGTGCTACATCCCAGAGGGCAACCATGGCTTCAACTTCTGCAGCTGCCTCGGCTTCAGCACCGCCTCCACCCCCTCCACTACCACCACCTTCCCAAGGGACTGGAGAGGGGAACAGGCGTGGAGATGGGGAGAGGGATGAAGAGGATGACGAGAATGTGGTAGTGGAAGTCCTTACTACAGCCAGCCACTGTGAGTCTTGGGTGTGAAGGCTGTTTACCACTGTTGGAAGGGTACCTAAGGCACGTGCAGAAAAGGTGCGCTGCACTGAGTGCAACATTGTGGTGAGTCGTGGCAAACCAGGTCTCTACAGCTACGGGACCACCTCCATGCGGCGACACCTATGGTCATTACACAGGGCAGCAGTTCAGAGGGTCGTCCCCTTCGATCAAAGTAGTAGGTTGAGTTCCTCTACAACATCCTCCATTTCTGCTCCTGCTACCGCAAGAGACACTCTTGTGGGGCAGCGCATCCCTGAACAAGCCTCGCAGGCCATACGCGCTGCAGAAGACCCTTACCTTTTGAGGATCACGGTTTTGTGTATGTACTGCGATGCAGTACTCTGCAGGGGGGAGACACTTCAAAGTGCTTTTGAGGCTACGGTCCGGGAGCATGGCAAAGTCTGCCACCTACCTAAGTAAGGCCCACCCGACATCTTCCTCTTTCCACCTGCCTTTTCTTATCCCTGTGGTTGGTGCCCCTTCCTTACCCTCCCTTCCCTTCCTTTCCTAGTGTGTTGTCTATAAAAACACCCCAAAAAAATACAAAACAACAAACTCCCCCAAAAAAGGCTCTTTTCAGAGGCAACTTTCACAGTTTCAAAATTGAAGTGCCAATGAAATGGTGCAGGCCCCTGTGCAAATTATAAAGTCTGCGGACAGTCCGCTGACCTTTTTACAAAATGATGGGTGGGGGCGTGTTGAAAAATATTGGACTGTTCTCCAGGAGAAAGTGGTTAATAGCCTTTTTGTAGTGTTTGTTTGTTTTTGGAAGGCTTTAATCGGCCAACACATACTGGAAAAAAGTGTGCTATACAGAAAAAGCTAATTGCCAGCATCAGTAAGATGGACTATATCTCTGTAAAAAATGTTTGTGCTATGAAACATAATATTTTCATTGTGGAAAGAGGACATGCTGTAGAGGAGGTCCCACATATGGCCTGCACTGCAACCACCCATTCCGAGACACCAGAAGCATACTCACCAAAATGTGTGGCATATAAGGAGCAAATAAACCAGCAGAGAGCCACAGTGGAGCTCTGTCCAGTACCCATCAGAAGGACTTATATACCTATTGAAGCGCCAATAACCAGACAACCATGGGCAGCACGGTACCCATTGAGACAACCGTACCAGAAGTTGACGCGAAATGAAGAATACCTACAAACTGTCCCTGAAGTGACCCAAAGGGCCTTAATTGGAGGCGAATGGTGATGACACAATGGCCCGGACAGACGTTCAGATGAAAGAAATGACAACCAAAAGGTGATAAACAAAGACGAATTGGTGCGAATAATGATGTAATGGACATAGAAGAAGAAACGATGCTGAACTTTAAAGAAATATAACCATTAAAAGCAGGATGGAAATACGCACTTGGCTAAATGCCTGTAAATAGGCTTGGAACGCAAGAAGCTAAGGAAACAATACTGCTTGCAATGCTTAGTAGGAGGATAGAGTGGCAAGTGGCAACTATATATCTACCTCAAGAAGCACATTATACAAGTGCGACTCCATTTTATAAAAGCAGAATTAAGCCCAGGATGGTGAAGGATAAACAGGTCAAGATTCACATACTAGCTCGAAGCCAGGCGAAAGAGCAGAATAGAAACATAGCAAGAAGCAGCTCATGCCTGGGAATTCGAGGTCAACCCAAGGAAGGGAGGAGAGCAGCAACTTCGAAGAATAAAAACTTCAGAGCATAACAGCCTGCCCGTGGAGGTCAAGATAAGGAGGCCCAGGCAGGTGGCGAGGCCGAACAAAGAATCAAATGCACAAATAGAGGGAAAATTAAGCTGATTCACGGTGTACTGACACGTGACCAGGCTGGCACGGAGAGGAACCCACATCTGATGTCATCCAAACCCAGAGGATGCCATAACTTTTCCAGATAAGAAGCTCCAGTTTGAGGCCACTTTCAGCCAACTAAATGACACATAGGCCTAAGGGTATCGATTGATGGAATGGAGGCAGGGTGAATCTTGGGCCATCCCACACCTGGGCGACCATTCTGCATGCTGCTAATTAAAGTGGAGATTTATACCTAGGGGTGTAACCCACCCAATCACAATGGACCAAATAATATAGGGTCTTATAGCTTTTAGAACCAATGAGACATTGTACTTTTAGTGACGTCTATCACGAGTGATGTAGAGGGATGGGCTTAGACGCCCACCCAATAAGAGTTATCCAATCCCCACACTCTGTTACCATATACAGATATAGTACCTATACTTAAGTTACCTTTCATGTCAAACTTATGAGTTTTATTCGTCAGTGATGACCAGAATTTGCAATTAAAGTTACTGTTTGCATGAAGAATTTGGAAGTTGAAGCGAGACGGGCGGTTGCATCACTGCTGATTTCCATTTGTTTCCCCGTTTTTTGTACTTGTCATTAAACTGACTTCCCTTTGCCAAACCATTGACTTGTCCTTATTGATTGGTGTTGGAGTAAGTGAATCCTGCACCCCATCCTCCTCAAGGTGTAGCTATCTCGTCTTAAGGTGCCGGAGGGCGAGCTCTGAAACTAATGGGTACGTTCAGAGGCCGCTCCGCCCTCCTGTACACTTGGTAGCGGTGAGGATGGTTTTGACCATCAACTATTGAATTTTGATTATTGATAAGACACCCATTGACCGTCGACACGAAGTAACTCTAGGTCTTCGGCAATATCACAAGTCCTTCGCCATTTTGGCCGAGTAGACTGTGAAGCTTCCCATGGACAATGATAGTGTAACACTGTCCAAAATAACTGCAGTGGGTTGAAGGCACCCGTTTTAAAAACATAAACCCTTCCATTCCTACGGGCAGCGTAACAGACGAAAGAGCAAAAAAAGGCAGTAACGGAGGCGGTGATCCTGAGGATCCAGAGAGGAACGATGCGAGCAGTGAGTGAAATGAAAATTGATGCTTTGGCAATATAACAAGTAAGGGGAAAGGTAATGGAGGGAGGTGGAGAAAACAAAATAGTCAGAAGTAGAGAAGACTGTATATATATATAAGAGGATAATGACTCGAGAATAACTGAATAAATAACTGAATACCCGGGAGGTCACCCGAGATAAAGAGAGAGGATACCAGGGAGGACACCCGAGATAAAGAGAAAGGACACAGTGAATGACACCCGAGATAGAGAGGATACCGGGGAGGACACCTGAGATAAAGAGAGAGGATACCGGGGTAGACACCCGAGAGAGAGGATACGCCTTGTTCCTGCGCTTTAATATAGCGGTCAGAAGAAACATGAAGAAACGTGACCTCATAGTCCCACATAATAGGGAAAGACTAGGCTACTATGATGATTAAAGATGTCATAAAAGGAGTTAGTTTAAACTCCATGTCGGGATATCTGTGTTCAGCTGGTGTCTGTCTAGTCTGTTTAATGTTTGTCATACATGTTCTGTTAATGTGTCACATGTAAGGAAATGTGTCTCCTTGATGTTTGAAGTTGACTGCGGGTTTTACGCGATTGTATAATTGAGAAAGAATAGCACGTGAATTGATGTCCTTGAGTCAATTGTTGAGAAAAAAAATTTGGCAGGAAAAGATTGGATTGGAGCTTGCGATATTTGGTGCTCGCTCATATTGTTGGGTGTGGTGAAGTTGCATGAAAGTATTGCTAGAACAGATTTAAGTATGGAAGATATTACTCCGCTAGCACACTTATGTAAACAATTGCCTAAACATGCACCCAAGCTTAAGAAATACAGTACGGAGTGGGTTAAGGGTACCGCCCATAAGATGTTTATGCCGTGGCCACAGAGCGGGTCCTTATCTAAAGCCGTCTTACAACATATGACGACTTATTTGCATGCCACATATACAGGCAAAAAACTTGAGAAATGCCTCGCTGTTCTGGAACTTTGGAAAATGTTCGAACAGTCGAAAGAGGAAGAGCCACCTGCAGACTGGATATTAAATGTATGCACGGAGGGGGGGTGAGATGCCTACCGCGCCACCTACCCCGCCTGAAACAGAAACCGAAGGAAGTAAGTCAGGGGGACTCTACCCATTAAGAGAGCTCAAGGCAGCTACGGGGTACAGCAACCCCGCATATGAGTCACCTATGTACAGTAGTGACAAAATTAAGGTGAAGGATCAGGATAAAAATCTTGCCTCTGCAGTCCTGAGGGACAAGGAGAGACTCGATGATGAGAGGAAGGATCAGGCACAGGCAAGTGCACCTCTCGATAAGGAGAGAGATGGAACGAAAGGAAGTGAAGACAGAACTGATGAGATAGCATTCGCGAAAGAGGAATGGATGGGAAGACAGATATTGTTGAAACTCGATGGAAAAGGAAGTGATGATGTGAGACTAAGGGAGAGGTCTGATGGGACACAAAGAAGGCAAAAGGAGAAGGAAAGGGAAATAAGGGATGAAATGATAAAAAGGAAAGATAGGCTAAGGCGAGAACAGCTATATCGCGAAGAGCAAGGAAAGCAGCTCAGTCACAAACAGAGCGCAGCCTATGACCAGTACAGGCAGAACCTGGAAAAAGAGCAAAGAGCATGTGAGAAAAGGATGAAGAGGCGAAAGGATGAGGAAATTCGAAGGGCAGATCAATGTAGAAATGAAGGAGAAGGGAAGAAGATAAGGTCAGAGAAGAGGCGAGGAAGCACAAAGAATGTGATGAGGACATTGAATGTAAGCATAGACATAGGGCACGCGATCTCCAATATCTGGAGCGGGGAGTATAAAAACCCAATCCTCTTGTTGAATGGGAAGACATTGAAGAATTCATCCCTGCATACGATTTAGTACCAGGCACGAATGAGGCAAATATTGAAGATGACTTCGACACCAGAAGCATCGGGGAAACGATGAATAATATATATGATGAAATGTGGTTAGAACCAATATCCCAAGGGGAAGATGAGCACTTGGAAAGCACTCAGCTGTATGAAACTGAAGACGTCACCCGAAGTAGTGGGAGCAGGAGACTGTCCCTGGATAGGCTAGAAATCAGTAAGAACGACGATGACACAAGGAGTTGCATGAATTGGGAACGATCAATGTCCGACTCCGGAGAGGAAACGGGAGGGAAGACAAATGAAGAAGGGAGACAGCGTGAAAAATGGCTCCCAAGGGACAAAGGGGTGAGATGGTCAGACGCCAGCGAGTCTGCACCAAGGGCATCAGAATCTACATCACAGTCTGACCGACACAAAGGAACACTCCATGGTCAGAGGGAGGTATCAGCACCTAACTATGCGGACAGGTTGAGGACATTGCCAGGTAGAGGGCGATGCGGGAATACTACCCCAGCGGTAGAAAGGGGAGCTATGGGGAAAGAGAAGGGAGTCTGCGCATTCCAATTTCCGCTTCTAGAAAAGGGGAGAGCAAGACCGCAGAATATTCCATGGCCACACATGGATCGAGAGAACTTGAAAAACAAGCTTCCAATGCTGGCATTGGGAGCTGCGACGTGGATACACGAGTTAGAAAAGATGACAGGGGGTGTCACGTTAGCTATAGGGGATACTAAGGGTCTCCTGACTGCCATGCTGAGTGAGAGAGAAGACGATGTACGGGCACGGGCTGGGTACCCTGGTGTTACCATCATTAACACTGCCCACGACGGAGCGCCATTCAACAATTGCAGAGTGATACAGTTGACTATTGCACATTACTGTAGATTGTTGCAAGAAAAGAATCGGAAAAAGGAGGCAACCCGAAAAGGTGAGGAAGCAAAGCTAGTGCAAAAGAAATTATCCAAGTACGCTCTTGAAGGAGCCATGATGACTAGCCCAGCTGAACAGAATGTACAACAGGTGGCTAACCCACAGCAGAACAACCAGGGTAACGTAGGATTGTACCCGAAGGGAAGGGGATTTAGAGGAAGAGGATGGCAGAGTAATCAGGGAGGTTTCCAAGGGAATCAAGGAGGTTTTCAAAACATGCAAAGGGGCAATACAGATAAGGCGAATGGACAATAGCCCAACCACCGCCGGTGTGTTGGATGTGTGGAATTACAGGGCATCTGGTGCGCTCGTGCAGAAGCCAAGGTGTGTGGCAAAATAGCCAAAGAATGGGAGCAGGCACAGTGAATCCGCCTGCAATCTCCCAACAGGGCGGTGCACAGAAACACACAGTGCAGCAGCAAGCACCAGGCATGCAGCAGGGTGCGCAGCAGGGGGTTCAACCTGCAAGCATGGGGAATTTGCCACAAGGGCAATTCCAACAGGCACCCCCGCAAACTTCTCAGGGCACAAACTCCGGAAGGGGAGGCAACCCTGACAATGGAGAAAATCCACAAGTATACAGTGAACATTACTTATACATGAACTAGGACAGCTCACTGGGAACCCTGATGTGATCTATCCTATCAGTGACACCAGACCCTAATAGGGAAACTAGGGTGTAAAGAATATTCCTTCTTAGTTGACACAGGGGCAACACGCTTGGGCATACGAGAAGGCAAGTTTCCCTTGTCCGGCAAGGCTATAGATACTCAGAGTTTTACAGAAAGCTCACAGTCTTTTTCCCTTTACAGACTCACTCTCAGTCTCCATAGGAGAATGCGAAAGGAATGTACCTTTGTTGTATTTGCGTCAAACCCCAGTAAACATTTTGGGTTGAGATTTAATGACAATATTGAATATGACCATCTCATTTACAGAGGAGGGCATAGTATACACTACTCCGGGAATGCATTATTCAAACGTGTGCGAAATTATCAGGGCATACTCAGGACACATAGCAATGAGGGCCGCACCTCTAGAGCCAGAGGTCTTCGCATATGGCATGCGTGTGCTTATGGCAGGATTGCCAGGCCTCACAGATAGAACTATGAGAACCCCTGATGAGTTTCTATTCAGACCAAGAATACCTATGCATGAAGAGGACAAGTATTTCCCTTGATGATACATGCTGCAGCATTACGAGGGAAAGTAGCATTAGTTGAAGGCTACGATGATGAAGGCAGACAATGGTGTACGATTATCGCCATTGAAGAAGGGTATCGAGTGACTGACGTCACCGATGACGATCTGTTTGAAGAACAGCCTGACTCAGAAGAGACGAGGGTAGAAGTGAGTCTCGTATTTTGGGTAAAAATTATCAAAAGAGAAGTACCCCAGAAAATGATGTTGGCACTGATACGTTCGGAATACTTTGATGACGACATGGCCCAGGTGCCTGTCTCAGTATCGACCACGGGACCTTATGATGTAGGCCTCCTGAAGGTGGTGGGAGAAGTGAAAATTAAACTGAAACCAGGAGCAATTTTACCAAGAGCGCGACAATATCCCATGTCCAGAGAAGCTGATGAAGTGATTGCGAAGACTATTGCCGCCATGATGGAAATGGGCTTCTTAGTGACGTCAGAGTCACCCTGTAACACAGTGATTTATCCTGTCAAGAAATCAAAGAGAGGGTCATGGCGTTTAATCCAAGATTTAAGAGCATTAAACAATATTGTTGAAGCCGAGTTCCCTCTAGTCCCTAATGCTTCTACAATTTTATGTAATATTCCCGTCGAGGCAAAATATTTTCACGGTGATTGACCTGAAAAATACTTTTTTCTCAATCCTGTTGCACCGTGATTCATAAAACCTGACGTCGTTCACATTCAGACGAATGTGTCTGAAAAGCACAAGGTTGCCACTGGGGTAGTGTGAGTCCCCGTCCATTTTTAACAGAGTCCTTCAGATGGATCTGAGCAATATTACAGCATAAAGTGTCGTCTTGCAGTATGTGGATGACATTCTACTCTGCAGCACATCAGTAGAAAAATGCAGGCACAATTCTGTTCAACTACTGACTATACTGGCTAAGAAAGGCTATAAGGTTGACAAGGTAAAACTGCAATATTGTCAACAGGAGGTGATGTACATAGGCCAGTTAATTTCGCATGAGGGAAGAAGGTAACCCCAGAAAGGGCTGAAGCTATCATGAACACGGCAAAGCCACTCACAGTAAAGCAAATGCAGAGCTTTTTAGGCCTGTGCAATTATGTTAGAGCATGGGTCTTCGATTACAGCTCATATACCAAGCCCTTGCTCCTGGCACTAAAGAAGGCCCAGGTGACAAAGGAAAAGATTGAATGGACTGAGACAATGGAAAAGGGGTTTACAGAACTCAAGAGAGTGATTTGTATGGCTCCAGTTCTCGGGATTCCTAATTATGCAGAGGAATTCTACCTGTTCTCGCACATGAATGGCTGTGTTATGACAGCGGTGCTCGCTCAAAGAACCTCGTTGGGGTACAAGCCCCTGGCGTTTTACAGTGGGAATCTGGACCCAGTAATGAGAGGCCTGTTCCCATGCGAACAAAGTTTAGCTGCCGCAGCGTTCACCATAGAGAAAGCGACAACCATTGTAATGGGGTGTTCTATGACATTATACGTCGAGCACTCATTATTTGCCATTTTAGAGAAACCAAATGGTACGTTGACATCTCAAAGAGCTTCTGCCTATGAGGTGATCACATCTAATGCAACCGATCAAAATAGTTTAAAGTAAAACAGTAAACCCAGCTATGTTCATAGCCGAGACTGTCACTGAAGGAGAACCGATACATAACTGTGCAAACTACGAAGAATTCTGTGATGAAATCCCTGGGGTAAAAGAAAATGCACTAGCAGGAGGAGAGATCATTTTCATTGACGGTTCCTTGAGAATCGACCAAGAAGACAGATACACAGGCGTTGCTGTGATGAAACACATAGCAAACAGAGAATTTTGAGTACTCGTCAGTGCGCGAATACCATCTCATTATTCAGCACAGGCTGCAGACTTATTGGCGTTGAAACTCACCATTGTGAATCACGCAGACCAGGAAGTAACGGTGTACAGTGACTCCGCCTATGTGACATCCACGGTGCACGCAGGCCTAGCACGCTGGAAAAGGAGGAGCTACCTCTGAGCGGGCGGCTCTCCAGTGCAGCACACAGTCTTATTGGACAGGCTGATTAAGGCACTAGCTCCCAGTGCGCATAGCGGTCGTGAAATGCGCTGCCCATACTCATGGGACAGATTTTGTGTCGGCGGAAATCACACAGCAGACATGGAAGCCAAGCGTATGGCATCCAAGAGTGAGACGGTTATGGAAGTGGAAGTGGCGTGCAGGAAGGAAAGAATGATGGTAGCACAAACCACACAAGAAGCATATATTAATATGGGGCAGGCACAACTAATGGAGCTTCAAGGGGAGGCACCTCAAGATGAGAAGAACATTTGGAAATTTTGAGGGTGTTCTTTAAACCCCCCTGACGGATTGTGGCAGCAAGACAGCACTGGTAAAACAGTCATGCCTGTAGCCCTACTAAAAATAGCATTGGAGCAATTGCATTACCCATTACATATGTCAAAAGAGAATCTGTCGGGAAAAGCTCGCGGAAGACTGGTTTATACCAAATTTAGCTGAGCATGTTGCATTCTTTATGGTGAACTGCATAATCTGCCAGCAATTCACCGCTGGGCACACATTAAAAGTAGTGAGAGGAGTCATCCCCAGGCCAAATGGGCCTTTTGAGCACTTACATATCGACTATGTCGACATGATCCCCGTGTGTAACGGGTAGAGGTACTTAATTGTAGTGGTGTGTCCATTCTCTAGATGGATAGAAGCAGGTCCTTGTACACACCCAGACTCAAACTGTGATGTCAAATTCCTGGTAAGGGAAGTGTTCCCTAGATGGGGGATGTGTGAGGTGATGAGGTCAGATAACGGGGCTCATTTTGTTAACTCAGTCTTTGAGCAGATCAGCTTGTTGCTTGGTATAAAGCACAAGTTCTCTTCGGTGTATCATCCGGAAGGTAATTGTGAGCGGCTCAACGGCTTGTTAAAGGAAAGGATAGCCAAGTTGAATCTTACTCTAAAGAAGGGATAGCTGCACTGCCTTCCATTAGCATTGCATGCTCTTCGGAACCAACCAGGGTCCGACCATCATCTTACGCCGCACGAGATAGTCACAGGAAGGAAAATGAATGCCCCCCCTTACCTCACAAGATAGAGCTAGATGTGATGCCCAGCCAACCCGAGAGATCCTGGGAACGGAATTGTCAAATTACCTGAACTGTATGACATCCAGCCTTACTGTAATTTCAGACCCGCTGCAGCGGCGACGAAAAGGGTGCAGCACAGCACAAAGAATTGCAGAAGACTCTGCAACAGACCAAGCTCAAGGTCTTTGTGTTCCACTCGTTTTCCCTGGAGACACAGTCCTAATCAAAAACCACACGAGTAAAAGGTGGGACGAGCCAAGATTCAATGGCCCTTTCATCGTAGAAGACTGCACTCCATCAGCTGTAAAATTGCAGGGCAGGAGAGCATGGATTTTTCTCAATCACATTAAGCCCTACATCAGAGAAAGCCCTCAAGCTGCACCCCACCTCAATGAAATTACAGACAACAGGGAAGAACCTCAGCACGTGCAGACGAGATCCATGATGAGGAAGAAGGACGCATGAGCAGCAAAGCCAAGACAAAGAACCCGTTTACAAGTTGTGGCTTAAACTGGACAGTTCCTCTAAGCAAGAAAGGGGATAAGGACATAACGGACACTCTATGCATCTCAGTTGTAGGGTGAAGAAGACAATTGCACACAACACGTCTGTTGACACAAACTTGTAAATCAGTCACACTTAAGCGTTGGTGAGAACAAGACTCAAATAGATTGTGAACAAATACTTTTGCCTAAAAACCTAAACACAGCATCCTGACTCATTGAAGAGCAAGACGTCACTTTGCAGCATTTATGGTGCCACCTAGCAGAAATAGCACAAGGGATGTGGTGTCCTGTTTCCAATTAGTGCTAGATATATAGCCGACACTTGTAGGGAGAGTCACCAGTGTCACAGACCTTCTCCAAGATCCTGCCAACAAGAAAGTAATCTGGCAACTGCTTACTGTCATCACGGAAGCCTTCATTGTGCTACCCTAATATAGTGATAAGGGCACAAATGCTTCCACCGCAGGCGATTATAGATGAACTCACGTATACACTTTTCTTTCCCATAATCGAAGAGTGCCCAGCTCTTATCAGGAAAACCACAGACACTCTTACATTCATCAGAGATCCAACAAACACTGAACATTTGAACCAGCTGTGGGTCAAACTGAACTACGTAGTCGCAATCCACGCAGCAGGAAAGTGCAAGGACTGTTCACGTCAAAAGAAGGGCCTGTAATCTTGAACCCAGCAAAGCAAGACAAATGTCCCTGTCGCCCGAGGACAGCCGACTGGCGCACAACGTCCTGTTTCGCCTAGTCACTGACTTTCCAGAAATGGTGGGGAGACCTGCCAAGGTTGATTTCATCACCTTCATCAGAGATCCAGCTAATGTTGCGCATATGGGAACGCTCCTCCATGGCATCATGCTCCAAGTGGAGCTGTCCAACTTTCAAAGAGAGTATCTGAGGAGTTTCCAGTTAACTTTCCGCCGAGCGACAGATCGAAGGAACAGAACAAACCAAGTAATCTTTCTGATGAGGGACAGATCGAGAGGACAGAGACAAGAACTTCACCTTTCACCTTTTGATAAACTGCTGTTTTTCCATTTTTTCCATTCTTCATCTCATTGAATAGATTTCAGCATGTCCTCAGGATTTAAGCAGATTCGGGGGGGGTGGGCTGGGAACGCACCTATTTTGAATATGCCCAATGAATGTGACTCGCCAAAGGTGTTAGTCTAATCTATTTTCCATAGTGTAGCAAGGGAACTGTATCCCATATCCAGAGACAATCATCACCCACAAGAGGGGGGACACTTGCGAAGCACCAGACACTTTAAGATACAAACTGTTCGAGAAGCAAGAATGAAGTGAGTGAAAAGAACAAAACATTGACATTTTTGTTATGATTGAAATGGGGGCCCAGAACAGTAACCTGGTCATCCTGCCAGTAGAGGGGCGCCCCCAGCTTCCCTGGATGAAAATGCTGCCACCTGTTGTACCGCACGATCATGTGTATATGTATAGTGATTATCATTGTCTTTCTGTCATCAACAATCAGAACTGCATTCTTTATTGGTGCACGAAGCGTTCCAATTGTGGTGCATCCACCTGATGATGTACGCATGCGTCCCACAAAGGCCCAGACCCCATATAGTCATTCCAGTCCTGAGAAGGTCTGATGGTAGGTAAATGAATTAAAAATGAATGTATTTAGCAGTGATACATACACACGTGAGGCAATGAGCTGGAGACAGGGTCAGCACGGAACGAATGAAAACATAGCACTGACCACTACACGCACCCACTCAATGAATGCACACGAATTAGGGCAAGTGTCAATGGCTGCAGAACCTCAAGCAAAGGCAGCAGAGTGCACAAGACTGCCTACTGAACAATCAGCCCCAGAAAGCAATGAGAGAGACTGAAAGGAATCAAATAAAAGGTTGACTAATGTGGACATTGCAAAAGCCCTCGAGAAGACAGAAGCAGCTACAAGAGAATTCACTGCAAGGACACAAATGTTGATAGATCATTTATTCTCGTTCATAGCTAGAGCAAAGAAACTACATGAACTACATGAGGAACTGGAAAATAAACCAGCAGAGACTATATCGACAAGCACACCAGTTCCAACACAGGGAATAAGGACCAAGCCCACAATGCAGCCTTACGCTGGGCTGATGACAGACAGATGGTGGTTAAAGGCACTTATAGAGGGCAGGAAAAGAATGCATGAGGATAAGAAGAGCGTTTCCAAACCTCCACCTGTCACACCGATGCAGATAAAGAAACCTGCTCCACCGACCCGCATGCCCGGGAGTCCTCCAACAAGAAAGAGTCACACAGATGCTTTTAGGGATGAAGTCATAGCAAACTACAGGAAGACACTAAGAATCAAGAGAAGCCTACACGAAGATAACAATGAACTGAATGATTACCTGGACAGCACAGCGCATCTGGGGAACAACATTTGGTACCAACACATGAAAGAAGTTGGGAGAAGGAAATCAGAAGGAGATTGCTTTGTGTGTGCACTCCTACCATACAGCATGGGAAAATCCAAGATCTTCGTGGCTGTAGAAATTGATGTCCCGACAGCACACTGTTTGTCACATGTGGCAATGTGCAACACCAGAGGACAGTTTATGGGAAAATATGCCTCACTGATATGGGCAACTGAAACAGCATATCCCGATGAAGATGATTATGTCCAGGACATTAAGACAAGAAACAGAGCTCATACGAGGAATCACATGATCCAGGCCCGGCTCCAGGAAATTTTATCTGGGTGGGCCAGGGTTTTGATCAGGGGGGCCCATATTCCATTGGGTGTGGGTCTAGGAGTACCCTCAACAAAGTGCTGGTGTTGATCCTGATTTCACAGATCAGTGATCCAGCAAAAAATGTCTTCAAAAGAGAAGCAAGGAAAATAGTGTTGCAACATCAATCTACCTATCTTCCCTATCTTCCCTTCCCATCTGCTCTCCCCTTTCTGTTATATCTGATCCTCCTTCACCTTTCACCGTCCAGTCACCTTCCTTTATCTTCCCTAACCACTGTTTTCATTTACATCCCCTCCCACCTATTCACACCAGCACCCAGCATGCTTTTCCTGGACTGGCTTGGGAGAATTGAGGGTGATGCCTCCTCCTCCTCTGAGAGGGCTGAGCAGTGAGGCCCCCAGGCTTTTTACCATCTCAGATGGTGTCCGCCCAACAATACCTTCCTGAGCACTGTGGCTACTCCCAGCAGGCCCCCGAGAAGATGCTTGTGGTCCCTCCATCTTGTTGTGAAAGATAGACCCCCACCCAGAATACTGAAGCAAGGACTAGGAGATTTTGATTCCTACAAAAAAGTTTAAAAATTCTAAATTATTTAAATTTCAAGAACAGAATATACCATGTCCATTCAATACAGGTAGTCTTGTTGATCTTAACAATATTTTGAGCCAATAACATATCCTCCAATAACATACACATGTATACAAACCTCTCTTCATGCACCCATTGCACAAACTCCTCCCCCCTTTCTTTCCAACTGAACCCATACAGTAGTCTCATTCTGAATGTCTCCCATCAATGGTTCACGTCAAAAATTACATTTCAAACAAAAAAAGAAATGTTTTGTTGCATTTGTGTAGCACATTTTATGTGCATTGAGAGTGCAAGGGAGTGCTAGGGCTGTAAGGGCTGCATCAGGAGGCAGACAGTGCTGGTTGAGGGGTTTGCGGCCTCCTGGTATTGCTCCTGGTGGGGCGTGCCCCTGTACATCATTGTCTGGTACATACTGTTTACCTACTGGTTACCATATGGAATTGTCCATGATGATTCTTTGTTTGATGTGTTTACTTTGATTTGCTATTGACTGACACAATTGTGTTCAATACATGCGGGCCGGATATTTTCAAAGTTAGATGTGTGTGTGTCCTAATGCCTGTGCTGCCCATCTATTAAACCACAAGTTAGGCTTTTTGGAATAGCTTATAATGCGAACTGAATCAGTTCTAGGGGCACCTAATTTTAACAGGTAAGGCATAGTGAAATTAAACAAATATGCCCAGGATCACACACTTTGGTGAAGTGGCAAAGCCATAATTTGAGCCTAGCCTGAAATTTAGATACGTGATCACACATTTTCCAAGCTCAAGTTGGTACAAATATGTGTTGAAGTTTGGCTTTGAATAAATAAAATAATACTAAATTGTATACTGATTACCTTAACAAAATGCACAAGTCACATGATAAACGTACCTGACGATCTATTCCTCATTGAGGAAACATGTTGATGAAAAGACTAAGGGGGGCATTTTGTTTTGAATCCTAAATTGCACAAATCGGAATTCTCCTGCTTGCCCATTTTTGCAAAAGGGGCTATTCATTAATTTTCATCGTTTCCAGCAAGTACTGGAAAAGTAAAGAGTAAAACACAGGCGAAAATCGCGTTTGCTATTTACTTTACCACTACGTGTCTGGAAAAGTGTAAATTACTTGCACAATTAACAATTGCGGGAGCCATCCAAAATGGATTCCTTTGGACTCTCATGCTTTTTTCAGGTGTAAATGTCGGGCAAGTCCCATAAGAACCTATTGGTTTTCCGCCAACATAAAAATACATGCTGGTGGACTACCAATTGGATTTGGCGGGGGGAACTTGTTAAGTCTGATCCGCTCGCCAACTTCACCTGTCAAATCATACAAAATCCTGCAGCTCATAAAAATTGCTACACGCATTTAGCGCATTTACACGCATTTAGCGCCACTTCTTCCACTCCGCTTGACCTGGAACATGATCCTCTATGACTGTAACTTTATTTTCCCCATCCTGAATGGATGCCTACAAGCTCCAGCATAGAAATTAATGAGAACTTAAAAAAATCTTATACAGACACAAATTGAAATGAAATGCAAGTCAAGGTTATTGTTTCACAGAGCTTGTTCTGTATCCCCTTACTTACTAATCACCCAACAATCACACATAAAAAGCTTCTTAAACTCCTATATATTTTTTTTTTAAAAGTGGCACAGCAATGGTCACTAATGTTCAAAGACCTTGGCCGTGAGGCCAGCGGTGCGGGCTGCACTCATACTTCCACTAAAAAGTGGTTTCTTTAGGTGTATGATGGATTATGTCTCACTGACATAAATTAAGCTCAAATAAAATGTTTATCTCTCATATAATTACATTTTATTCGAGTTATTTCGCAATTGATACGTCAATGTAGTGCAGATGCTTAGTGGGAAGGCCAATGCATTTCGGAATTAAATCCTTCATCAGGGCCTATATAACATCATTTGTTTTTTCAAAAAAGAAAGAGAAAAATCACAACACCACCATAATATTGCCAAAAGTAAAAAAAAAAACCATATTTAAAATGTCCAGGATGCGCACAGATGTTGCCAACCACATTCATTAAATCACAAGTTCAATAAGCATTTTGCAACGTTTACATCAATCAATATGTGTGAAAAATCAGATGTGCCACCATATAAACCCACAGGTGCACAATTCGTAATAATATTGAAAATATACATACGGGTATGAAGTATGTTGGAATTGGAGAGATGGCCAATTTAATTCAGGAAAAAACAAAAGGTAAAGAAATGTAACTAAATCCTCATTTAGAGGTCAAAAAAATGTATTAATGTTAAAGCTATACACTCACACTGACCTTGTATCCCTGTAACAAATAAAGTTTGCAAAATGGCTGAGCGTTCGATAAGGGAGATCGCATACGTTCGGATGCCAATGACAGGATTCCCAAGTAAATCTGTTGGAATGTATACAGGATACGTCAGACTCTTTCTCAAATCTATCAGTAGAGAATACTGTCTCAGTGGGAGCACAGGCTTACCTGATGCTGCAAGAGGACTCGCCTCAGCTCTCGGTGAAACCGCGTGGACGCGCGTTTCACAGCGGGTATATTTGTTGTCACAAGTAACTATGGAAACCACATAGGATTCCTACAGGAAATTCACATACAAAAGCGGCGGCCATCTTAGAATGATGTAATCACAATGCTAAAAATAAAGAAACTTAAATAAACATCCACATACTGTTCCCAAGAGCTCTCATCTACTCATACCAGTGACTTAGTGTAGCCAAACTCTAAAATGATAAATAAATCCGAATTGGTTCTGACAAAAAGCTTACTATGCAACATCGCTTGTATTGCCGTTATAGAATGGCAGAATCATACTGTAATCTCTCCACAACGTAATGCAGTAAAGAATTAACCTAACGAAAAGGTAATAGTGGTCGGTACCACCCGTGAAAGTGTGGGTTCGTGCGTATAAACTGTGTATCTTATCTCATGCGTGTGTGCCTCGTGGGATGATACCCTTCTGTATGCATCCTCAGATAGAGAACGCTCATACAATAGATCAGGACTGTGCGCAAGATGTTTAAAAAAGGTGAAGGGGTGAACGCTCATGTCCGTCATTCCACATAAACAAAGGATGCAAGCATCATGATCCTGTTATAATGTAGGTATGTCATGGCTAGTTGGAAGGTGAGCTATTGAAGACAGTACGGTAATACTGTCTTCGGAAGTGTCACATGCTCACATCTGTCAAATAATCACTGTAGTAATCTCCAACGTTACCTGCAGGGACACAGTGTATTGGTGCAATCAGAAAACGCGTCGGGCTGTATATAAATGGTACAGGTAAAGGTAATGTGCCACTTGTCTACGTGAAAAATACAATATCTCCAATACTAAACTTCTGATAATACCTGATAAACAGGAGCTAATCCAAAATGTCTATCTCAGTAATTATCACTTGCTTAAGCTAAAATTCGGATTGATGGCACTTCACACGGGCAGCTGTATAAATAAAATGTCTCTGTTTATTTCTCAGAATAACTGTCTTTCTAATATTACTGTAAGTCCCGAGTGGTCTACCTTAAGTATTATGACCTATATAACCATAGTGTCCTCTAATGTATAATGTCCATTTAGCCAAAAACTCACGCCCTCAGTAGGATACAATCATAATATACAGTTAGGTGCCAACTCCCCGCAAACAGTCACAGTTACATGGTAGTGAGGTGTGGGTGTATTGTCATCTGGCGAATTAACCTGGACATAGGATACCTTCAAGATAGTAAAAGAGTAAACATTCAAAAGGAAACATCTTCATAAAAAACAACTCAAATCTAACTCCTCGTTGATCCCATCGGGAGCTAGTGCATCCAGTTTGTCTATCCAAAATGCTTCTTGTTGTGCTCTCCATTTTTTCATGTCCTTGTTGTATTTCTTGGTAGAGTACCTCCAATACTGCAAACCTCAATTGTGCAAGGGAGTGTCCATTCGCCTTGAAATGTCTAGCTATGGCTGAGGTCATGTTGCTATTGCGAATACATGATTTATGTTAATTTATCCTTATCCGTATTTTACGTGCTGTTTCTCCTACATAGTAGATGCCACAAGGGCATCTAATGGCTTAGACAACATTTTCTGATAAACAGGTCGCATGATACCTCAGTTTAATTTTTGCTCCAGTTTTGGGATGCATTATAGTATGACCTTTCATCACATTGTTACAATTGCTGCAACTCATGCACAGGTAGGTGTCTGGGTGCTTGTCTGGTTTTCTGCTGGAGTTCTTACCTCTTGTGTTCACCAGCATGTTACGTAAATTGTTACTCCTTTTATAGGCAAACACAGGTGGTTGTGGGAACAAATCTTTAATCCGACGTCACTTGTCAGGACATTCCACCTATTTTGAATTATTTCTTTTATTTTATTGCTCTGTATAGCATATGTCGTAATGAAAACTAATTCTGGGTTAGTCCTTTCTTTCTTTTTTGTCAGCAATTGTTTTCTCGTCAATGTTCCTATCTTTTCACGTGCTGTTTGCAAATCTGTTTCCGGGTAGCCTCTTTCTTTTAATCTTTAAGTTGTTCCAATTGTCTTTCGCAATCATCTGGATCGCTAACAATTCGTTTAATTCTCAGCATTTGTCCAAAAGGTAAGTTGCGGAGCATATTTGGAGGGTGAAAACTCATCCGGTGAAGCAAATTATTGCAATCGTTTTTTTTCGTATACAGCGTCGTGTCGATCTTATTCCCATTGATCACTGTTTGTACGTCTAGGTAGTGTATGTTAGGGTCTCCAATTTCAAGGGTAAATTGGAGCCGTGAGTCGATATATCGAATCCATGTTCTCAAATATGGTTTCCATCTCTCATTTTCGAGGATATTTTGGCTTTCAAATACATACGTGAAACAATTGGCGTACGCTGGCGCCATGGTTGCCCCCATTGCAGTTCCAGATATTTGTCTGTAGTATCTATGATCATACTCGAAGCAAGAATGTGTGGCAATAAACTGCAGTAGAAGCATCAGAATTTCTTTGTTTGCACCGATGTGTTCGGTTTGCAGTAGAAGATTTTGAACTGCCTCATGACCTTGATCATGGGGTATACTTGTATACAGACTGACCACATCAATCGTGAAAAGGATATCTTGTTCTTCTAATTGTATCTTGTTAAGTATCTGTAAGAAGTGGGCGGTATCTTTAACAAAAGTCGTAGTTTTTAGTGTGATGGGTTGCAAAAAGTAGTCTATGTATGTACCGAGAGGTTGCAAGATGCTCTCCGTTGCCGCCACAATTGGTCCCTCCTGGTGGTTTTTCCATCCTTTAGTGTATCTTCGGCGGGGTGTAAAGATGAGGCATTTTAGGGTATGCTGTAAATAAGTATGATTTCGTTTTTTCTGTGATCCAATGGTTTTCCAATGCTTCATCTAGGAGTAATTCAAGTTCATTTTTTATTTCTGGAGTAGGATCATGTGTCAGTACCTCATACGTATTTGCATCCGCTAGTTGCCTGGACATTCGTTGTGATAGTCTTCAGTGTTCTGTATCACTATGGCACCGCCCTTATCTTCTGGTCTGATTGTAATAGAATCATCGGTGAACAAACTTTAGATTTGAGATAGCTCTCCTCGATTCAAATTGTATTTGCTTGGGTTCTTGAATTGAATTAGAGATAAGTCTTTCAACACCATTTTTTCGAAGATATCTATAGCTGGTATGTGAACGGGTGCGCAAAATGTGCTCTTAGGTTTGAACTCTAAGTATTCACTTTCTGGCTCAGGTACAGGTGCATTCGCCGTCCCTGCAAAATAGGTTTTAAGTTTCAGTTTTCGAATCAGTTTGCATAGTTCCACTTTAGTCTGGAATTTGTTTGTACTATGGGTGGGTACAAATTTCAAACATTTTTCTAATGTACGCACTTCTTGGTTAGATAAAGATC